>NC_047110.1:88151282-88458146 GCF_902500255.1 Thalassophryne amazonica
AATATGAAAGATTTTATATGCTTGAACATTTGAATGTAGCGATGATCGGTAAGTCCAGCTCATTGGGTTTAGACATGATTGGTTAGTCAATATTTTTGGAACTAAAATGAGACAAGGCAACAGGGCGGACATAATAACAAAGCAAAATTCAGTCGTTCACATGCCAGATGCTCTGGTGGTGTCATGCTCTATGTGTGCTGAAAATGGAGAACTTTCTCTTGGGAAAAGGGCCCCCCTACACCTTCCCTCCATCTTTCACTCCTGTTTGCTGTTGGTGATATCTGTCGGACTTGATGGAATGCAACCTCTCAGCGGGTTCCTTGTAAATATATCTAGAAACAGACAGGTGTGTAAAGAAGCAAAAAGTGATTTGACGTCTGCTCTTGTGGTGGCATGTTGAGCTTATCATTAGCGCTGTTGCTGACGTGATGTCTGCTTTAATCCAGCGTAACACCCTATACGCCTTGACGTAATCAACATTTTTTACATATTTGGACACGACCTTTTTAAAGTGCAGTAATATGTGAAGTATGTTGACATCAAAGCAGATATCAGCTTTGTTTATTCCACGTCCATCACATGCTGCTGCCATTTAGTTTTACTCCTCAGCTATGGTACATGCTAGAGTGCCTTGATTAGAGAGTGGCGATATGACGAGTCAAAAAAAATCGGCCACATGACTCATGGTGCCATCTTGGGTTCAAAATACCATTCACTGTTAATGTGTCTGAATGTAAATCCAGCTATTTTATTTATTTATTCGCTGAAAATGACTGGTTGTCAGCCGTGTGGGATGGAAGCCGACATCATCGTCAAAGCTTTGAGAGGTAAATTTATTGTTCAGTCCCATGTACAGTACAACTCACCTTAAACCGTTGTCGTATAAACCAGATATTCGCAGTCAGCGGACAAAAAAGTCCCAAAGTTTTTGTATTGTTTTCCATGTAATAAACATTGTATATAACTGATTTTGTACAACGGATTTTTCACTCACATCCGATAAAATGTCCTGTCCAATCGCAATGTATTTCCATTAAAAACCCCAAGCAGTCTGGACATGTAGAGGTACAAATTAAAGTTCAACTCTGACACTCGCCGATTTGTGGAAAGTGGGAGAGGAGTCATTTTTGTGATTAAAAGACCGGCCGTTTGTTTTTTTTCACATCGTGCTCAGACTCGGAGCCGCAGCCTGACGTGCACCTGTTAAATCACAGTGCAAAAGGCTGTGATTTGAGACGTTTCTCCTTTCAGTCCATCAACCATCATATTATAACAGTTTTTGCAGTGCTCACGCTGATAAATGGATCAGAAAAGTCTGCACATTTACAGCACAAAGTCAGAAAAAGAGGAAATTGTTCAGCTTACCTTTGAATTGGAGGTGATGATTGTAGAAAGAAAAGCTTGTTGAGGGTCAAATTAGTCCAGAATAAAGCATAGTCCAGAGACGGAGAACTTTAAAACTGTCACGCACGTCATTGCATTACACGGAGTTACAGAGCAGCAGCTGCATAAATCAGGCTTTAAATTAATTAAATAAATCATCATAAATTGGAAATTTATGTAAATTTGATAGCTTAACTATTTTTAGATTTATTTTGATAGCACCTGTACCTGGATGTGTTGCTGTATGTGGTTAAATGATTTTTAAAAAAAAATGTTGAAAACATTAAATGTGCATTCAGTAGTTAAGCGCAGTTGAACCCAAACCCACCCCATCCCTTGTGTGTACATGAGTGCCGATAAGTTTCTGGTTCTGGAACCACATAGGTTACACACATTCACATTCCTCCTTGGCAGGAAATCTGACTAAATGCCCTCACTTAGGAATTAATGAGCTGGATCGGGTCAGGCACGCACAGGCTTGGAACAGAAAACAGAAAGCCACGCAAACTTTGTGCATGAGCTCCACTCCCTCATATTTATCTTTGCATGACTTGCTTTTAAAACTGACCAACAGTTCTATCTTTGTGATTTTTTTTTTTTAATTATCTCCCTACTCTAAGGTGTTGGGTGTCAAATGGGCATCTTAAATGTTAGTGTGTGCTTCATACGGACACGGTCAGCACTAAATGTACCGTCTGTGCTGCATGAGCATTCACTATTCTTTACTTAATGGCATACGGGACAGTATGTGATACTGTACTATTACTTGCACTGGCTGCTATAACCATAGACTATATATTATTTACTGCTTATTGCTTCAGTAACCAAGGTATAACAGTGGCGACTACCTCTCAGAGCTCTCAATACCTCCTAATTAGTGCTAATGGTGCTAATACACAAATTAAATAATAATACATTTTTACTCGGTTTATTTCTCGGCACTGGAGTTTGTGGCTTGGCTTGATTTAAAAAATAAAGACTCAAACAGGAAGATATAGAAGATACAGTGAGCTCCCTGAAAAATTGCCACACCCACCTTGGTGTTCCAGAAGTTAATTTATGCACAACTGGGCATGCTTCCTTTTATGGTTTCCTTGTGACCTTATCATGACGCCATTTACACCAATCAAATACACCAAATGTGTTTTTCGCATCTTTTTATTGACCTTGACCTATGCCAAGTCCTCTCTAAAACTTAATCAGCTCCAGCTATCTGCCCAAGTAACATTCCACCAGGTTTGGTGAAAATACTTTTTTTTTATTATTATTTGTTTCTGAATGGTAAATGGACTGCATTTATATAGCACTTTCCCATCTTAATCAGATGCTCAAAACACTTTTCATTGATGCCTCGCATTCATCCATTTACACACACACACCTATCTCATTGTGCTGCCATGCAAGGTGCTCACTCCACATCTCAGAGATTAAGGAGGGCCCTTCATGATTGTCTGGTCTAGCCAGGGTTTGAACAGAGGATCCTCTGGTCTCAGTCCCAACACTTAACCACTGGACCATCATAATGAAAAGGGTTCTCTTTTTACCCTGAAGACCCATGGCATGTCCTATCATCTTTTGCCCTACAAAAGCACACATTGTGAGACTATGTCAGTCCTTCATTTCACCTCCTCTTCCTACTGTGCCTCCTTGTCCTCAGTGATGATCATTCTTGTATACGCACCATTTCTATCTCCAGCATTCTTGTCCTCTTGTGCTGTTTGTCACATGCAGCCTGCCTTGCTTCTGAGCAACCAGCAGCATGTGTGTGATCACCGCAGTCCTCTTTGTACCTCCTTTTTCCATTATACCCTTCGTTTTACATGCACACAAAGCATCTCATTTTTCCATGGTTTTGAGTAAAGCACTGCAGTGTTTTTCCACTCTTATTTTTGGCGCTTTACATGCTCTTGCTCAATCAGAAGTGGAAAGTAACTGGAGGTTTTACCGTTTTCAAAGTTTACTCAACTGTAAAGAGTTGGTACATGTCTGGTTTGGAGAGAAGTTTTCATTTAAAAAAAAAATAAATAAATAAAAGTAACTCTACACACACAAAGTTAGAGTGGAAATGTCAGATGGAAATGGTGCTTCTCCAGTTCAAATTGCAAATTGCAAATTTCAAAGGAAAAATTCTGCAGTGAGACTAATGTGGCTGCTGGTCCCTGCGGCGTAAAGCCCTGGTCCCACTGAATAGCGAAGGATGAATAATGAGCCACGCAGGTTTTTTTTTTTTTTTTTGGTACGAGTCCAGTTATTCAACAATCGTGGGAGAATAGTGGCTCTTAGAGGGAGAATATTTGGCTAACGAGGCTCATCTCTGAGCGTGGAGCTAATTTCAAGAAGTTCAAAATTTAGCCGTGGGGCAGTTTGTGTACAAGGTACTACGAGGACAAATGAGGATTTTAGAGGCATGGTTGTGGTGAGGACAAGGCTGTTAAAAGGCCATTATCCAAACACCTGGCAGCTATGAGGACAGGACAGGCTATTTTGGACAGGCTGACGAACGCAAAGTTAAAAGTTGGATCACCGGTGTGAAAATGAAGACGAGCATTTACGCAGAACCCGAGCGTGCAAAAGAGCAATTTTGTAGATAATGAGGGACGCACACGAAGTTAAAAATTGGGTCATCACTGGTGAGCTGTGGAAGACATAAAGCCAACGAGAAGAAGCGCATTTATTGACTGGAACACAGGTGAACTGCAGCCTGGCGCACAGATGCACACACAGACTGGACTGTGCAGGAGTGTCTTTTTTGGACTGCATTTAAAAAATGTGACAACATCTTGAATGGATGCTGTGAATTGAAAACCCACACTTTAAAGGGACCATGTGTAGGAGGGGTGGAGGGTTGGACCAAACCCATGCCTAAACGTGCACCAACGTCACGTTACATGGCGCTACATGGATCATATGTAGTGACACAGGCCATTCGAGGGTGGACGGGGCTCAAATGACAGGTCAGTCGCAGCTGATTAGAGGCTGATACCTGGCACATGTGAGATACTTACAGGCACATAGAGGCTGCGTCATAGCGCATACGTGATGGATTAAAATGTGGATCATTATTCAAATAATCACTGAAATTTCTGGCAAATCCATACATGACTCATTATTCATGGCTTTATTATTCGGTGGGACCGAGGTTTAAGATACTCCAACCATTCTTCTGCCTCAGATACAGATGAGGGTTGACTGACTTCAGGGAACATTTTTCCACAATAATCAATTTGCTGATCTTCGCCTGTTGAAATGTTTTTTGCTTTTGATTTTGTGAAAGCTGTGCACCTTGACCCTTAATGCCAGCATGTGGCAGTGTTGCTCTCTTAACATAGGTGGGTGTGTGTGTGTGTGTGGGGGGGGGGGGGGGGGGGGGAGTAAAATTCCTCTCTTGCACATCAGGCACTGCACTCGAACCTCTGTGAGCACAGTGCTGCTATGGTGGCCTTGTAGTCTGCAGCTAATGTTTTGTTTAAGTCTTAAATGTTGTGAATCACCAAATTCAGTGTGTGTATGTGTTGTATCCCTTGGTGCCTTTGTTATCATGGCCTTTCCAGGAACAGCTGCATTGTTTTTCTTCCGTCATTTCATTTGGATTCTAGGAAATTGGATGGTGTTGGGAATATTTCCACATTATGTTTGCAGCATAACAGACCTTGCACTTGTAAATGTATCTTTGTAATAGGTCACTTACCTTGACAATAATTGACACACTGTGTTTACTCTTTTGAACTCATTTATTTTAATTTATTGCATAACTGACTTTCTTATTTTAACAGATGTAGCTGAGTGCTGTCCGTATGATACCTTTCCTCCTAAGAATTCCAGTTGTCCGGTGTTCTGTCGAGACATGCGGTCTTGTCGAATTTTGCACCTTGTCGCATAAAGCAACAGTTCCGTGGGCCGGGATGACCTAACCCCGCCAAGTTGTGCACCCTGTCGTGCTTCAGTTTTATTCACTGAATGATTCTTGACCAAGTTAGCTTATATTAACGGGCAAATAAATGTATAAGTTGTTCATCCAAACAGTGTAAAATGTACTTGCTAGTAAAAGATAAGTATTCTTAACCTGGAGACTTTTTTTTTTTTTTTTACAGTTGCGATAATCGTTCATCACAATAATCCTCACTTGTTTGTGGTTCAATGTCTTTTGGACTTTACTGGACAGAGAAATTATTATAATTAAAGTTCAGTTGATATTGGCACATAGGAAAAACTTGTACAATAAAAAATATTAGTCTTAGCCTACAATAAAATGTAATGTTGTGATTCCAGCAATCTAAAGCCCTTTTTTGGTTGCTCGGTAGGGAAGTCCATCACAGAAAGAAATGCACATGCACATTTGTACAGTGGGAGGACAGTGTGTGTGTCTGGGTAGAGAGAACTGCACAGGTGCATGGTGGCTGGTCTCTCGACAGGAATGACATCTCGTAAGGACACCGGCGTTGTCCTTTCACGTGTCTCACAACAACTGTACTCTTCCTTGGGTGCCTCTCTTCAAAGTTGTAGACATTTTTGATAGGGGACAACTGAGGAGCGTTACATTTAGTCACACTAACCAGAAATGTGGAAAGGTCAATACAAGAGGTCAAGACATGGGATTTATTTGTTTTTTTTTGTCTCATCTCACACACACACACACACACACACACACACACACACACACACACACACACACACACACACACACACACACACACACACACACACACACAACAAATTAAAGTGAGCTACTTTTCTTAACCAAAATGACCTTGAAATTTCAAAGTGATCACCAAAATGAATGTTATGAAATTTGATCATCTTAACAGTATATTGGTAAATTTGTCCATTGCTCCCACAACTGCATTGATCTTTCAAAGTTTCCAGTCAGGAAAACATAATCGAAAGGGTGGAGGTGGGACAAGCTATAATAACTGCAGGTTCTGTTTGACAATGGACAATTTGGTGTGGTTTTAAACCAGATGTCACCATTTTGGAAATTTTATCCCCAGTTGACCTCATGTTGACCCCTACCAAAAATGGCTACCAATTTGAAAATGGACTCTAAAGCCAAATTTGATCATGCAACAATCCTTGGTTCCAGTAAAAGTGGCACAGAAAATTAAGATTGTTTGTAAACTAAGAGTGATTCCAGTGGGAAAATACTGTACAACTGTTGTGTGATACTTCTGTGAAAAGGCAACTCTGACTAATGTCTGGACGTCGTATAGGAAGTCTTTATAGTGACTGTACTGAATTGCATCTGTTCAAAGAAAAGTGAGGAAAACCAGCCATGCAAAAAATTTAAATTCAGCCATTTAAAAGAATGAGGACAGCATGTAAATAATTCTCAAGGTTCCCAATTCTCAAGACCAGTTAGACTTACAATGATGAATCTACAAGTGCAAGGACTGTTGCTCTATATGTGTAACTGACAATTTTCCCAAACACCATCCATTTTCCCAGAAGCCAAATTAAACCTCAGAAAGGAAAAGAATGCAGCTGTTCCTGGAAAGGCTATGATAACACTGGCACCAAGGCCGTGAGAAACACATGCTAAATTTGGTGATCTTCCTACATTCCCAAATGAGATAAAATTCAGAACATTTCTGAACAAAACAAAAACATTAGCTACAGATTGCAGGGCCAGCAGAAAGGCACTGTGCTCGGAGAGGTCTGGCCAGAGCCAGATGTTTCCTGACAAAGTCTTATCTTGCTTAACTGTTATTGAGTCTTAATAGTGGTTTGCACCTTGTTGTACATTCTGTTTACATTCATGAAGATGCCTCTTGGTTGTACCCTTTGGCAGTGATAGGATTACCATCCTGCAGAGTGTTCTTGACTTGGCTAGATAATTGTTCCCATAAATGTGTGACATAGACTTTAAAGAGTTTGTTGTCCTCCCACCATTTTAACACTACCACTTTTTGTTCTAGTCCCAGGGAATGTTATGAGTTTACTTTTATGACACACGCTAAAACTGTTGTGACATGAAATGACTGGACAGCATGTGACTCGTCTCATCATGGTCATGTTGTCCGTTCATGTAATGAATGTACTTTCAGTGCACGTGTGCGGTGTTCATGATAATGTCCACAAAAATACATACAACTTGATACCAGGTGATTATCTGCACCAGGTTTCATATAGCAGTCTAATCTTGTTTAGTCGAATAAACTTACTTAGTTGACTAATTTTTTTATGTTAGTCGTTGCACAAAGCACTTAGTCAGCTAATGTTTCCCATTACCCGACTAAAGTTTTTAGCCAGGTACAAAGGATTTTTTTCACAGCATGGGGGGGATAGTGGGGCATCTCGTAGTGGGGCATAGTCGCACAAGTGTTGCAGGTGTGACTGTTGTAGGAGGGTCTGGGGGCATCCCCTTGAGAAAAGTTTGAAATTTATAACCCTTTGAAACACTATTTCCTGCATTTTGAGGGCCACTTTGTGTTGCTAAGTGGGACATTAAATAACATGCAACATGTCCTTAAAAAAAAGAAAATAAACAGAAAAGCCCCCCTATGCTGGTTAAATCACAGCATAGGGGATCCAAATCACAATATAGGGGCAACCCTATGCTCAACTGTACTGGGGGAGAACCCTGTAGTCTTATTTTATTCCAAAAACTTCAGTGTCCTATCTCAAAAAATGGTGGCTATCATGTACCAACACTTGATGAAACACTCAAGAGCACCCCTATGTCGCTCGTTTTCCTCCAAAAGGAGAGCTTCCTCTGCTTTTGGCATCGGTTGCAGCAGATGACGATTGTCGTGATGTGTCTGTGTCCATTCTTACATTAGCCACCGGGTGTCACCGTTATGCTGAGCAGTGTTGTGTGCACAAAAAGGAAGAAGAAACTGAAGAGTGAAACTGCTAGGCTAAGTGCTAAATACGTCATACTGCAGTTCGTATGTCTCCGTAAATGGTAATAAGGCCAAAGAATGAAACAAAGGCTGGATAATTCATGACAACAACCAACCCGGAAGTAAACAAAACTCGTGCATTGGAGGATTCTCTTTGCAACAGCATGCACAAGGCCGTTATGCCCCTGAAAACCATTGACAAACGTAAGAAGGCCAATCTACAAGTCTAGCCATTGATGTGAAATGGTGATTAGACAGACAGTGTTGGACGACTAACCGTAACTGACTAAGTAAGTTTAAATAGACTCAAAGATTAGATTGCATTATAAAACCAGGCCCAGGTTTTTAGGTGCAGGAAAGTGCACAAGACCAGGGCTTTGAACCAGAATTGTTTTTCCCCAGCTGGTTCCTTCTGAACAGAAACTGTATTTTAAAATTTCCGGTTTGGGTTCCACCCCAAAATTGACATTCCTGAACTGGCTAGAACAAAAAATATTGTCCCTAAACCGGTTAATAGTGTTCCATGTAAGCTGTGGGACACTGAAAACACAGCATTTGCCAGACCTGTATGTTGCGCTGTAACGCTCCCACAAAAAATGGAGAAGACAACAGAGCATGCTGTAACGGCAGCAGAAGCTAGAACTTTTCAAAACAGGACACTGTGTAAAATAAAACCTTTTTAGAGAAAGATGGTCCGCATTGATCGCCTGAAATATTTATTGTGTATTTAAAGTGAAGCACTGTGTTAGTGTATTTTTAAAAGACACGGCGCTGTGTTGCTCTTCACGTCGCAGACCAAAATGATGGACTGAGTGCTAACCCAGTGTTGTCCATTGATGTGTTTAGCAAATCTCCAGTCCTCATGCGACTGTTCGTGCAGTTCAAATAGTAAAGCCATTCACACACTAAGTAAATATAAAGTCTTAATCTAACCTGTTACATCATTTCAGTCACAGCCTGACGATAAGATTTCTGGAAGACGATGTCAAGGAAAAACTTTAATTCCTTATCATGGAAATTACTGAAGAAACGCAGCATTTATCAAGAAATCCCTCGGTGTTCGTCTGCTCCATGTGCATTTCTCAGCAGTGGACCACAGGACATCAACACTTTGTCCTACCAACAACAACCAAAATAAATAACGGGGGCAAGTGAACCTTGCTGGGTCTTTGCCGTCTTCTTCTGTCGAGTTTATTGGTGGTTTGCAAACCGACACAGTGCATTGCCACCACCAACTGTTTGGGTGAGGAGCATTAATGCAGTCTGATGTCCTCAAAAGGTTTTGATGACATCAAACTGCATTTCATTCTTGTAAATGGAAGCATTTTCAAGAACAAAAAAGTATTAACTGGTCGCCATTATTTTAAATCTGTTCCCAAACATAACAAATATAATGTTTCTCGTTTCATATTCTTTTGTAGCAAAATACCAAGAGTTTCTGGTTTTCATTTTTGTTCCACAAACCGGTTCAAAGCCTTGCCAAAGACATTGATTGACTCAGCCATATTACATACAGTCAGCAGTTGCTTTTTACTGTGTACACCAGCTTTTCTCAGTCACGGTCAGAGTAAATTGGTACTGCAATGGGGAGGGGGCTTTTTATCGCATTGTTTTTGTGTTTTACTGTTCATCTCTGTCAAATAACATCCAATATGTTATTTGTCCATCCTGCTTATTTTTTTAATTTAAAGGCTCTTATGTTAAGTGACAACACAGTCTATGATATGCACAGTGTCCCACTGAGTTCCTGGCTATGTGCGTGCAAGTGCGCGGATCAAAGTCGTGCAAGTGTCATGGAACCTTTAGTCTAGCCAGGTGCCAATTATGGGATGGGTAGAGACTCTTCCCTGCTGTGGAATGTAAGGAGGAGGAGGAGGACTGCAGCAGGCGGCCAGGGCATGCCGTGACAGCCTCCTACTTTGAGCCAGTTTCATATTTTGTTTTCATTTTTCTCTTGGTCTTCTGGTGCTCTTCACTTTACTCATCTCATCTACTCCCTCCTTTGGACTTGCTTCCTCCTCATTCCTTGTTTACTCTATTCCATCCGTTTCTGCTCCTTATCTTACATTCCAACCAATTCTTACTGTAAGGAATGCAGTTAATATAATCAGCATCCAGGGATATGGGGATTTATAAACAACTTGAAATGAGTCTCTGCCCCTTCTCATCTTCTGTCGCCAATCTTGAAAATGGCATCAAGAAAATGGCATCTTTCAGGTTCTGTGTAAATGAACAAACAGCACTCCAGCAGAATCTCTGTTAAAAAAGAAGAAAAGTTAAGCCTCTGTCCCACCGAATAATAAGCCTTGATGAGCTACGCATGGGTGTGTCAGAGATTATTCGAAAAATGATCCACGTTTTAAGCTATCACGTATCTGCTATGAAGAAGCCTCTATGTGCCTCTCTGTACCTCACATGTGCCAGGTATCAGCCTCTAATCAGTCACGACAGACCTGTCTTTTGAGCCCCGTCCAGCCTATAATGGCTCGTGTCGCTGCATATGATCCACGTCAAGCCACATATGATCCATGTAGCGCCATGTAACGCGACGTTGGTGCACGTATAGGTATGGGTTTGGTCCAACCCTCCACCCCTCCCACACACGGTCCCTTTTAAAGTGTGGGTTTTCAATTCACAGCATCCATTCAAGATGTTGTCACATTTTTTAAAACGCAGTCCAAAAAAAGACACTTCTGCACAGTCCAGCCTGTGTGCGCATCCGTGTGCCAGGCTGTGGTTCACCTGTGTTCCAGAGTCATTAAATGCGCTTCTTCTCGCTGGCTTTATTTCTTCTGCAGCTCACCGGTGATCCAAATTTTAACTTTGTGTTCGTCCGTTATTGTCTCCAAAATCGCTCTTTTGCGCGCTTGTATTCTGCGTAAATGGACTTCTTCATTTTGACACCGATGATCCAACTTTTAACTTTGTGTTCGTCCGTTAATGTCTCCAAAATCACTCTTTTGTGCGCTCAGTGCTCGTCTTGAGTGCCAGTCATTGTGCCAGTGCACGCACAGCAAAGCTCTTCTGATCCATTAAAACAAGAGGTTAAATCTATCATAAACATACTTTTACGGCTGCTTATAAAGAAGGAATGAACATGCAGCAGTTTTACCAAGCTGTTACAATAAAAACATTACAAATAATTACCTTTTAGGCTGTTCCAAATACGTTCTCCACCTCAGCGCATGAGAGAGAGAGAGACAGAGAGCGGGGAAAAAAGGGGCCAAATGAAACAGCTGTGATTCAAGAAGCAATTAGAGGTGTTTTCAGCTGCCATGCTCTGACAGAAAATTATTAATCCACTACAAAATAATTATTTTATATACAGCATCCAGCGCACAAAGCAGGTGGGATTGTCATGAAGAACTACACGAGAGGGCTGCGCCAAAATAGCCTGTCCTGACCTCATAGCCACCAGGTGCTCAGATAATGAGCTTTTAATAGCCTTATCCTTACTACAGACATGCCTCTAAAATCCTTGTTTGTCCTCGTAGTACCTCGTACACAAACTGCCCCTGGCTGTTGTTGCTAAATTTTGAACTTCTTGAGCGCCATGCTCAGAGATGAGCCTCGTTAGCTGAATATTCTGCCTCTAAGAGCCTCTCAGAGCCACTGTTCTCCCACGATTGTTGAATAATTGGACTCGTACCACAAAAAATGCTACGTGGCTCATTATTCATCCTTCATGATTCGGTGGGACCAGTAAAGGTGGGCGGATCGATCCTAATATCGATAATATTGATACCAACGCTGGTATTGATATTGAACGATCCTTGTGTAAAAATATTGATACTCAAGATTTTTTTCTCTGCCGCATGCACTGACTGCTGCACATGCAGATTCATCAAAGTCTACTCTCTGTAAGAGCAGCGCTACGCTGTGTCACACAGCACGGAGCAGCACATCCTTGTATTGTGGTTTGTCAGCCCTCTTCCTCAGGAGATTTTGTTTTAAGTTGTGTTGAGCGATATTTTTTAAACAAAAATGTTGATTGTGATAAAGTATTTTGTTGTCACGTACAATGTTTGGCGAAATTCTATCCTCGGTCTTTTGGCTGTTTTGGATCTATGAAACTTAAATATGAAAAAGTATCGGTATTGGTTTCGATATCGGTGATACTGGGCCTGTATTTACTTGGTATCAGATCAATACCAAAATTCCCAGTATCGCCCACCTCTAGGGACCAGGGCTTTATTCTTTAGTCAGACCGTGTACGTGGAGCCGTGGCATGTCTCTGCATGCAGCCCTTCCCCTGCAGGAATGTAGAACATTAGACAGTGCAAAGAAAAGATTAAGCCAGGAGGAGACTGTGTGGAGTCAAAGAAACAGAAAAGTTTACTTATTTTGTCACTGGAAGCATCCATGTTAGTGACATTTTAACTAGCTGATACATGAAATAATTCAGTGATGAACATGAATAAAGACTGTGGTAAAAGTATAATCAACCAATATAGATTAAAAAAAAAACCTAAAAGGGCAAACAGGAAGTAAAATCCACTTTTTTATGACAAGTTTATAAGTCCAGGATTACCTCATTTTGATATGTTATACAGGCTATTTTATACAGGAAATACACATTCACTTTTGTAGGTTAAAGTTGTGAACTGGTTTCAGTTTTCTTGGTGTTAAAACTGTTATGATCACAGACTGTTTAGACTTTACAGAATTGGATGCCCACACTGCTTTTAGGCAGGGATGTGGAGAAAAGAGTGGGCTGAGGATGACTTTTCATTAAAAATGAATGCAGGTGGTTGAGGATGTGCGGTTTGTCACTGCAGGGCATTGAGTTCAGCGAGCTGGGTGTTTCTTGGACCCACTGACCTTTAGCTGGGCCTACAAAAATGCTGCAGGCACTAAAGACCTTCAGTCTGCTCTGTTTTCTCTGGCTGAAAACCTTATCTAAACATGCTACATGCTCCAAATACCCGGAATGCAGTGCACACTGACGGTCTTTAGGTTGTTGCACAGCAACATGGGACTACTGAGCATTTGCATTTTTTTTTCTTTTCCCATAAATATCTGTGCTTTCAGTTTTTGTTCATTTCTTTGGCTCACTAGACAGTCTGTTTAGAAGAACTACGGTTGTTGCCAAGCCCCAAGACATAACTGTAATTGTGACATGACTGCTGACCTGGAATCAGTGTTGTCTTTGTCTCAAGTAAGTGGAATGTCTGCTGATTTTCAGACCAAACCTGCTGGGCCTGTCATCTATCTATCTTTAGCAAGGGTGAATAGACACTGCAGTCCAGCTCATCCTGCTTGTTTAAAGAACATTCACTTGGATTGAAAATTCAATGGCTACGTCAAATTTACGCTGCTGTAGTTACTGTTTGTTGTTTGTTTCTTTTTTCTTTTTCTTACATGCATACTCGTTGGGCATTTGTTTGTCTACTGTAGGATGGACAAGCCACTGACATCATTGCATTTCCATTTATCAAGATTCCTTACATAGGTAGGTGTGTCGTTACTGTTGGTTTATATGTGTGGCTCAGCACTTTTGCAAGTACAAAGGAGTGTGTGTGTGTGTGTGTGTGTGTGTGTGTGTGTGTGTGTGTGTGTGTGTGTGTGTGTGTGTGTGTGTGTGTGTGTGTGTGTGTGTGTGTGTGTGTGTGTGTGGGTCGGTCTACATTCATTGCTGGCAACATCTGTTTTGGTTAGAACAGGTGGTAGATGAATGATGCCATGTGTTCCTGCATCAAGGAAGCAACTGTGACGTTAGCAGAGAAGAAACACTAAACCTTCGTTGACAGGCTATGGAATGTGGCCATTAGTTTGCATCCAAGATAGATATTGCATAAGAACTTGCTGTCAGGTGCGATTCTTGGAGCTCAGTGACACTCTGTCTTTTGTTCTGGTGGCCTGCAGTTTACATAGCATGACAAACCTTAAAAATATGACTGTGTAGTACACTTCTGTTCTGCCTAAAGACAACTCCTGGGACATACAAGCCACCTGCTCCTTGAATTTGAATCCTGGTTGAAATACATTTTTCGGACTAACACAGCAGTGGTTGTAAAGTGCCAGGCCAAGCATTGGGCGTTCTCAATGAATGTCTTAGATTCTCAATGGAGCCCAACTCGCTGGTGTCAGCTGATATTATCAGCTGATATGAGGCTTTCACAAGCATATCAATGTTGTGGTTATTTTTGTAGATGTAAAAACCTTTATTTTACAGAGTGAACAGGTGGGTGGCTTGATTTTTATCTTGATAAATCATTCAAATTAATCTTGTTTAGTTGATTGGTCACAGTCAGCAAAACAACCTTACTTTGTGAGGGTAAAAACAAGGTTGTATAATGGTTAAGTGATTTGTTTGAACGCTAAATTTGTTCACATTTGGTAATAGTGTCAAAATGGGGACGCAGTGCCAGTGTGCTGCACCACAGTAGAAAAAAACCTGAAGAAGGTCCCCAGTTTTTCATGAAATGTGTTTTTAAAGGTATGCTGCATTCAAGACAACAGTAAACTCAGCAAATCCAAATTGGAAACTTCCGAATTCCAAAAAAAATGTGCCTTCGCTGGGAAACAAGGTACCAGTAGATTCAATAGATTCTCACAAATCCAACAAGACCAAGCATTCATAATATGCACACTCTTAAGGCTATGAAATTGGGCTTTTAGTAAAAAAAAAAAGTAGAAAAGGGGGTGTTCACAATAATAGTAGCATCTGCTGTTGACGCTGCAAACTCAAAACTATTATGTTCAAACTGCTTTTTTAGCAATCCTGTGAATCACTAAACTAGTATTTAGTTGTATAACCACAGTTTTTCATGATTTCTTCACATCTGCGAGGCATTAATTTAGTTGGTTTGGAACCAAGATTTTGCTCGTTTACTAGTGTGCTTGGGGTCATTGTCTTGTTGAAATACCAATTTCAAGGGCATGTCCTCTTCAGCATAAGGCAACATGACCTCTTCAAGTATTTTGACATATCCAAACTGATCCATGATACCTGGTATGCGATATATAGGCCCAACACCATAGTAGGAGAAACATGCCCATATCATGATGCTTGCACCACCATGCTTCACTGTCTTCACTGTGAACTGTGGCTTGAATTCAGAGTTTGGGGGTCATCTCACAAACTGTCTGCAGCCCTTGGACCCAAAATATAGTCCACAAAATATTCCTCCATTTCTCTTTAGGCCAGTTGATGTGTTCTTTGGCAAATTGTAACCTCTTCTGCACATGTCTTTTATTTAACAGAGGGACTTTGCAGGGGATTCTTGCAAATAAATTAGCTTCACACAGGCGTCTTCTAACTGTCGCAGCACTTACAGGTAACTCCAGACTGTCTTTGATCATCCTGGAGCTGATCAATGGGTGAGCCTTTGCCATTCTGGTTTTTCTTCTATCCATTTTGATGGTTGTTTTCCGTTTTCTTCCACGCGTCTCTGGTTTTTTTTTTTTTTTGTCCATTTTAAAGCATTGGAGATCATTGTAGATTTTTGCACCTGCGTATAAGTTTTCCCCCCTCCAATCAACTTTTTAATCAAACTACGCTGTTCTTCTGAACAATGTCTTGAACATCCCATTTTCCTCAGGCTTTCAAAGAAAGAAGCATGTTCAACAGGTGCTGGCTTCATCCTTAAATAAGGGACACCTGATTCACACCTGTTTGTTGTGAACACCCCCTTTTCTACTTTTTTTTTTTTTTTTTACTAATAGCCCCATTTCATAGCCTTAAGAGTGTGCATATCATGAATGCTTGGTCTTGTTGGATTTGTGAGAATCTACTGAATCTACTGGTACCTTGTTTCCCATGTAACAATAAGAAATATACTCAAAACCTAGATTAATCTTTTTAGTCACATAGCACTACTATTATTCTGAACACTGCTGTACCATGAACACAGCAGTAAGCAGTGACAGCGTTGGCTTATTCTAATTTATCATGGACAATTAATCTCTCAAAGAATTGTATCAGACTGCATTGTATCGCATCAACTCAACTCAAATTGTTTTGTGATTAAAAACAGTCACTCCTGAATCATATCGTATCCCATGTATCTCTAGTTGTGTATCATTTTATAAGGAACAGCTGTTTGACCCTGGTCTGTCTGTGTGTGTATTCTTACTAACAGGAACAACTACTACTAAAAAATATTAAAATGTGAAGTACACAGACACATCTCTACTACTTGCACAGTCACTGATTTACTACTCGGTCATCTGTGCGTACATCCACACTTATTCAGACACGTTCGCGCTCCTTTTCTTTGCACTGTGCTGTGTACACTTTACAGGCCAGACCGGCTGATGCTATATTTAGCACAGGAGTTAAACACTGTGCCTTGTTCTCTTCCCCCTGTCCTCCCCTGCTCCTCACCACTGCCGCCACAGCAGGAGCCACTCAGAGGACGTCTGGATGCCCCCCCCCCCCCCCCCCCCCCCCCACACACACACACACACACACACACAAATGCATGCTTGCACACCACCGAAACTGTAGGCCACTCTCGGTATACTGGTCATAGAGGATGTGGGTACAGGGGCGCCTGTCAGTCCTCCTGTCCATTTGATTCTTTTACACAGTTTTATTCACTCACATTGTGGCTTTCCAACACAAACACTGCTTCAGAACATGTGCAGGAAGTGTGCTGTGATGTCTTTTCTGCAGACATTACAGTCACTGGTGCATAACCAGATTAGTAACTGGTGTTCCCGTCTCTTGTGTGTCTGCACTGTGTCAGGCAGGTGGTCCAGTGTTTAATACCTGCAGCTGGACTGTGACCCCTACAGGTTTTTGTCTGAGAATGGAGACAAAACAGACTTGAAGTGGAGGGACAATGAGAGGGCGAGGCAAGTAAAGACAAACCAGGAATGAGAGATGGAATGTGTGAAGAAAGGCATACGAGGTCTATTAGAAAAGTATCCGACCTTATTATTTTTTTTCAAAAACCATATGGATTTGAATCACGTGTGATTACATCAGACATGCTTGAACCCTCGTGGGCATGCGAGAGTTTTTTCACGCCTGTCGGTTACGTCATTCGCCTGTGGGCAGTCTTTGAGTGAGGAGTCGCCCACCCTCTCGTCGTTTTTTCATTGTTTAGGAATGGCTCAGAGACTGCTGCTTTGTTTGATCAAAATTTTTTCAAAACTGTAAGGCACAGCTGAGTGGACACCATTCGATAAATTCAGCTGGTTTTCGGTAAACATTTTAACGGCTGATGAGAGATTTTGGTCTGGTAGTGTCGCTTTAAAGACGGCCCACGGCGCCTGACGGCGATCTGCGCTTTGAGGCGGCAGCGTCTCGCCGTTTCAAGTTGAAAACTTCCACATTTCAGGCTCTGTTGATCCAGTAAGTCATCAGAGAACAGAGAACTTTCAGAAGAAGTCGGCATGAGGAGTTTATTCGGACATTCCATTGTTAACGGACATTTTGTAATGAAAGAACGTGCGGGCAGAGTCGCATGTCGGGCCGGACCCGACCGCGGGGGGTCGCGACAGGAAAAACACCTCCGTTGGAAACCTTAACGGGCAAGTTGGAACATGCCCAAGCTGTTAAACAATTTCTCAGTTACTCACTTGTTGAAAGCCATCAAAAGCCACCTGAATTTTACAAATGGTTTTCAACACGGAGGTGTTTTTCCTGTCGCGGCGCACACAGATTTGCCGAGTCATCACGGAAACGACTCGGCGAATTTGCGTGCACGTCTTTCATTAAAAAATGTCCTTAAACAGTGGAATGTCCGCATAAAGTCCTCATGCCGCCTCTTCTGAATCTTCTCTGTTCTCTCACGACGTCCTGGGTGAATTAAGCCTTAAATTAGGATGATTTCAGCTCGAAACAGGCCGATGACGGCGCCTGGAAGCGCTGCAGGACGTCCCGCTCCGTGGGAAGTCCTTACACCGACAGAAACACCCCATAATCTCTCATCAGCCGTTAAACTTTTCACCAAAAACCAGCTTAATTTCTCGAATAGTGTCCACTCGGATATTCCTCACAGGTCCAGAAAAAATTTTGATAAAGCAACGCGCGCCATCTCGAGCAGCGTGTGAAACAAAAGAATTCAGCCGAGAGGGCTGGACCACATCTCACTCAAGGCCTGCCCACAGGGAAATGATGTCACCGACACGTATGAAAAAACTCACGCATACGCACGAGGGTTCAAGCATGATTGGTGTAATCGCATGTCATTCAAATCCATATAGTTAAAAAAAAAAATTAAAAGGGTCAGATTATTATCTAAGATACCTCGTAGAAGGGAGAATAATGGAGGTTGTTTAGTGATGGACTGTAATTAGAGGGAAGAATGGTGAAAGATTAATGTCTCTCCAACAGTAGTTGTAACCTCTCGAGCCACATTCATTGCCCCATTTTCATTTGTGTGCGAGGCCGTCTCCACTTTCTGATGAAATTTAAATTCACATCATATTCAAGTATGGAATCGTCAGTGACATCTAAATGATGACATTACTGTGTCAAACATTTTTCATACCATGACCTGGATATGTATAAGGGAACCTGACGATATCCTTGTTGAGCTACTGCCAACTTTGGACCAGACTTTTATTTCCTCTGCAGTTCCACATATTTCAGTCTTGTTTGAACACGCCTGTCTGCTGACAGCGTGTCATATTTGAACCGCAGGTGAAGCTGAAAAGCAGGAGGAATGTCGGCCCACAGTCCCAACATGCAGCCTGTGTTGATCCTGGTTCTTGAATTATTGTGTTGATACACTGATTAAGTTACAAGTGCTGATATTTTTGGTTA
The DNA here is from genome assembly GCF_902500255.1 of Thalassophryne amazonica. Taxonomy (NCBI): domain Eukaryota; kingdom Metazoa; phylum Chordata; class Actinopteri; order Batrachoidiformes; family Batrachoididae; genus Thalassophryne; species Thalassophryne amazonica. The sequence continues at coordinate 88,170,225 of NC_047110.1, forward strand.
GGTGAGCATATTTGACAAACTTTTTTATTCTTGTGTTATTATTGTAATAGTGGTTGTGGTTAACCTGATCTTGTGCTTTTGTTAAAAAAAAGAAAGTTAAAAATGTTTATAGTCATTTGAGGTGATCCCCTGTTGGTACGTTGTAACTACAAGAAGAGAAGAAAAAAATAAAACGCCAACCACGTCCACATGGGCAGGCTGACGTCTTCTTTGCCCGCCCATCAGCACGTTCCTCTTCTCTGATTGGTGGACACCCTGCAGAGGGCGGGTCTTCTTCGAAGTGTTCCCAAAGTTTTTGGTTTCCCCGCACAGTCGGGCAGAGTTTCGAACGGAGGAAGTTCTTGTGTGATTTCTGTTTTTTGTACACCAGAACAAGAAGGAGAGAGAGATACAGACGATTCTCATATCTAGATGTTGTGAGATATGGTCATAGACTATTCCGCTTTTTCTGGAAATAAGGACATGCACTCACAGAGAAACTCCAGAAACGGACTAAGTTGCAAAATGGTGCTTCAGGCAGTCGGCAGAGTCCTCAGGTAAAACCCCCAGTGTTACAAATAACTATAAAAGCTTTCTTTAAAAAAAAAAAAACAACATATGCTTAGTTATGCCTTATCTCAGTACTCACCAACAGTCGTTCAGTTTAAGTGTTAAATTTGTTAAAATAGTATTCCGACGTTTTGTTAGCGCTCCAGCAGTTTTTTTTTTTTAATACAGTGTATAAATAGGAAAAACTCAACCAGGAAGTCATTAAGTCTTAATCCAGGTAGTGTGCCTGTAAATGTTCACGGAAAACAGATGTGTTTTTAGGTCGTCCGAAAAAGCCTTCATTCAAAAAAAAAGAAAAAAAAAAAAGCCTTCATTCCTCTTCCAACAGAGGTTTTAACTATCAACACTCAGCAATAGCAAGTGAAATGTGAACTGCCTCGAATTTTTTCCATTATTCAAGACGCCACGTATATTTTAAGCTGGACCTTACTGCTTTACTTTAAATCTTTCAGTGACAAGTTGATAAAATTGAAATAGTTTTCAGGTTTATGCATTCTTGTCCGGTTTATTTAACACTTATGTATTTTATAGGTTAACAAAAAATTAGAGAGCTATTGGCTTTTCACGGTTCTGTCTGATTTGTATAAGCAATGTACATGTGGCCTAAGTTCAAATATGAACTTCACAGCACAAGAAACCTTCCTTTACTCATGGACTTTGTTCAAAAACATGGGTGATGCATAACATTTTGAAATGTTTTGAAATTATGTTTTCATGTGATTTGCGGAACAGACTACAAGTTTTTGTGTCATTCTCAAGCCACACATTCTATCATTTTTTAAATTGCAGTTTTACTTTTCTGTTCTATTTCAATTTATTTTCATTTAGATAGCGCCAAATCATAACAGAGTTGCCTCAAGGCGCATCACACAAGTAAGGTCTAACCTTACTAACCCCAAGAGCAACAGTGGTAACGAAAAACCTCTGAGGAAGAAACCTCAAGCAGACCAGACTCAAAGGGGTGACCCTCTGCTTTGGCCATGCTACAAGCATAAATTACAGAACAAGTCACAGAAACGATTCACAAAACGAATATACAGGAAATGCTGTTGGTGCACAGGACAGTGCACTGTTCTTTTATGTATTTTATCATGTAGTGGGCATTATGTTTCTCCCAGCAGTTGCTAGCTCAACTTGTTAGCTCATGTGAAGATGGGCGCCACATTTATGCTAAGAATTGCTGTTCTTTGTCCTTTTTCCCCCCGGTTATGCTAAGGATGATGCTATTTTAACCATACGGTGAAAATAGTGTGGGAGGCTATTATTCTCTTTGGGAGTGACAAGAATGGACAAGATTAGGAATGAACATATCAGAGGGACAGCTCAGGTGGGACGGTTTGGAGACAAAGTCAGAGAGGCGAGATTGAGATGGTTTGGACATATTGCAGAGTAGGGACCCAGGGTATATTGGGAGAAGGATGCTGAGTATGGAGCCACTAGGCAGGAGGAGAAGAGGGAGACCAAAGAGGAGGTTCATGGATGTGCTGAGAGAGGACATGCAGGTGGTTGGTGTGACAGAGGACAGGCTGAGATGGAAACGATTGATGTGCTGTGGCGACCCCTAACGGGAACTGCCGAAAGACAAAGAAGAAGAAGTGATAATAGCCTGGCTGGCTATTTTCACCGTACGGTGATAATATCCTGGCTGGCTATTTTCACTGTATGGTTATCTCAGTATTATTAATTCAGACTATGATCATAATAGGCCCTTTCATAGTACAGTGGTTTACAAGCCCACAATTTCATTTGTACTTGTATTTGTTTCTTGGTTCGCCATTCCTCTACAGTCTATAATATTACTCTGATCAACACAATCTCTCAACTGGGGCTGAAACAATTCGAGTAATTCGAACAATTCGATTACAAAAAATGTTCAAGGCAAATTCTTTGTATGTAGTACATACTCCAGGCCTGTATGTAGCAATGTAACGCTCCCACAAAAAACACAGAAGAATACCATAGCGCAAATCAACGTAGCAGGCGATGCTACAAGTTTGCAAAGCCACACGCTGAGTAAAATAAAGCCTTTTAAGAGAAAGGGTCCGCACGGATCGTCTGAAATGGACTTATTGCACATTTTAAGTGAAGCAGTGTGTTATGTATATATTTAAAAAAACACGTGTTGCTCCACTAGCCTTTCTCCACCTCCGCAAATGAAGTGAAAGGACGTGCACTTTAAATGAGCCATGTTTAATGATTAAAAAAAGCTTTAATTCAGATTTGGAGGAGTTTTTATCAACAGGCAGCTTTTTTTTTTTTTTTTTTTTTACTCGATTAATCGATGGAATATTCGATTCCAAAAATATTCGATAGCTGCAGCCCTACTCTCAACTTGAAGTATCACACGTCCGCACTCTATTGCTCTAATGGTAGAAATGAGGTCGGTTCAAACTGGACCGGATACTACACACAGTTTCTGCCTGGCCTCTGATTGGCTGATACATACGGTGAAAATAGCCTGACACACTAGTATCACTGTACGGTGAAAATAGCTTACGAGACTATTTCCACCATACGGTGAAAATAGTCACTCCGTTATGCTAATTGCCAACCAGAACCAACCAGCCACTCCAATTACGGATGGGACTGATCCGATCCCGGATCGGTATCGGGTTCTGATACCGATGTAATTCACGTATCGGAAAATACTGATCCAACCCGTGACATTTTCCAATACTGGAGAAGAGCCACAGTGAATCCTCTCAACTGCTGTTGTTTGCTCTCTGCTTGTTTACTGCGGAGCGGGAGGAGGGGAGAGGAAGGTTTTTGATGCTGGGCTGTTTGAGAGAGCTGTCTTCCACAGTGTTCTAGCTGCGGTTAGCAGCAAATTTCTGCCCAACTCTCGGGTTCAGATTGTCTGTTCATTGAGCACAGATTTTCCAAAAAATAACTGATTTGTTGCTGAAAATGTGTGCTAAAAAGTTAGCAGCTTCACTGTCTCAAGGCAGGAGAGGGAGGTTTTTTTTTTTTTTTTTAGCCCGGCTCTTACCTTATTGTTTTATGAAATGCTATTTCAGGTGGATGATAATTGTCTTGCCCATCTTGCTGGTTGGCACTGCTCTTGGGGCTGGGCAGCCGTGGTCGCTGGATGCTGATTATCTACTGTGAGCTGCTCAGGTTTACCGTCAAAAAATTAAAAATATTACAGTCTGTGGTCTGCAAAATATGAATTTGTCTACTCCCTAATTTCATCCTATGCTTTGCCCACCTAAACCTCAAAGTGGGTATAATAATAGCCATGTTTTGCAGTCGGCACTGTTCTCGCTGGTCAACAATAATTTGTCAACCTGCACTTTGCTATATACTGGATATGAATGAAAAATAAATATTAGCTAATATCTCTAGAATGGCATCTTTTCTGGTCGGCGCTGGTTAGCAATTAGCACCCCCCCACACACACACGCACACACTTTCTTTAAAAAAAAAAAAAACTGACTCGAGGATATACGCACAAATACCAGTGTGGTTAGACTCTTCTGTACCTGTGCAAATGGCAATAAGTCTCTTGACTCTTGTCAGACCAGTTATCCAAAAGGCCGTGGCTAGCGATGTGTCTATACATTATTCTGAAAATGCTCTATGGGCCCCTAAGTGACAACTCCACAAGTTACATACAGCTAGCTAAATAACTCATTGATGAAGAGAGAAATGCTGGCTGAAAATGGTAATATGAGAATGAGGAAATGACATCATACAGCCTCATGTGTAGCAAGATCCCTCTACAGGGAGTATTCCTCATGTCTGGAGACCTCAGGACCACACGATCTCGGTACCAGCAGTACGATACGCTCTTGGAACCACTACAATCTCTGTACCACACATATTAATGTCATACGTTTTGGTCCATATCTCCCTTAATATTTGTCCTATCAAGCTATTTTTTTTTTTCTGTTACTCACATAATTCTCTTCAAGGATCATACTGAATTTTATCAACAGCACACTGAAACGGGGTAAAAAGTCCAGAAATTGCATTTTAACTGAGTCCTCCTGGCATACATCAGGCCTAGTTCAAAAATAATGAAACTAAAGTGTGACATAACCATCAAAATTGGTCTTTTTTGTGAAATATTATCATTTTAGGTATGGTTATATATCAGAGTTTCAATATTTCTGTTGGTCTTGGTTCAGTCATTGCTAGAAATTATCAGTGCATATATATACTATAATGTGCTAGAGCGTAACGCTTGCGACAACAGTTGGAGGTATCTTCTTTAGTCTGCAGAAACCTGAAAAACAAACATTCTGTCCATTAGTTCCTGGTATTATTGAACAAGTAGTATAATTATTCTATTGAAGCAGAGTAGGAGATATAGCCAAGGTTTTGACACAAATAAATCAAGGGCTTATTCTCAGCGTTATGCTTGGGACAGTTTTACCTTGCTTTAGAAACCTGATGTTTTTTCTAGGAAATGACATTTCTACCTTTACAAAAATGTATTATTGTGTGTTAGAATGAAGCACAAACAAACAAACTGACAAAATACAAGGTTATTTCTTTAACATTCAACTTTAAATGATAATGCTAAATATCAGTGTCACACAAAATTGATGAAAAAAGTGCTATTTAGGGGTAAATTTCGTGCATATCTCTGGAACCGTGCGGAATTTTTCCATGAAATTTTCAGTACCTGTCAAAGAGACTTTAGGCAACTCAAAGATAAATCTGGATGGTGCTAAATAAAATAATGGCTTGTTCATGACAAATGCAATACAAATCAGCAGTTAGGCTTCATTATTTTTGAACTAGGCCATCATTGAACTAATATTCACTGTATAGGGAATGTTGATGGCATGTACACTACACAGACTACAGGATCTAGACTTTATATATCAGAACACAATGTAAAATCACACTGTTTTTACAGAAACAGTGCCACTATGTGGTACCGAGATCGTAGTGATTCCGATATCGCATTGGTCTCCCAACTGCTGGTTCCAAGGTCTCTAGAAATCATGGTCTTCATGGTTACGAGTCATATCGCTCATGACCACATCACCTCATCGCATTATCAGCCCACAACCACAATGCATCACAGCCACATTGCCTTCTATTTATTTAAACCCAGAAGAAGAAGCCAGCTGTTTTTAATTGGTTGCCAGCTGTTTTTAATTGGTTAGCAGATCACAAATTGCATAACCTAAGATTCCTGTTAAGAATTGGTATGATAATATTAACAAATTGTGAACCACACATAAAGTTCAAAGGGTTATATTTATCTATTATCTCACCCATCGCTTTTGTACGTGTTTTATTTTAAGCTTGCAAATTTGAAGTTTTACGAGAGAGTCAAGTTGTGGAAGTAGCAGCCAAACAAGTGGTATGGCTGTGACGCTATATGGGTGTGATGCAAAGTGCCGAGGTTGAAGTGGCCCTGATGCAACCGTGTCCTGTTACCTTACTCACTTGAGATATGATCATGTATGAGCAGCCAGTTCTTTACAAAAGCATTTGAAGATAATCTGTTTAAGAGAAAGGTAATGTATCTTCATTGAGGAACCTGGAATTGATGAGATTTTACCATGATTGCTTGATCACAGCACAGTGTTATTGACCAGTATATTTGACACAAACCTGTATGAAGTACAGACAAGTTGTGCAGCATACCCATGTTTCCTGGAACTGAACTGTTTTTCTTTAGAAATCAGTTGCTTAATAAGGAAGAACAGAATCTCTGTATGAGTTTTTACAAATTTTGGCATGAGTCAAAACTCAACAAAGAGTACTTCAAAGTTAAGAGGGGTGTGGAATTTTAAGTTTAATGAGGGGTGGGGGAACACAAGACCCATTTCCTGTTCCAGCAGAATGGTTTAATACCTTTTCCGTGAAAATTCCCAATTGTCTTTGTGTGGCATTGTGTAGTTTTAGGGTGTATTCACAGTAGCCACACTGGATCATGTTTTAACAGACTGCACACATCTTTGCTAGTAACTTTTTAGGCACCTATTAACTCAGATGATAAAATGATTAATAGAAATTAGATTGTTATATTAATCTTGTGTGAACACATACTGTGGTAAAGGAGTTTTCTGCCATTTATTTCAAGCATGGAAGTTTGTAAAGATGTATTTGTAACACAGCACGCAGAGTACATACAACCAAATTAAAGTTAATAAAACAAATAAACAAAATAAAACAGAAAACTGGATGCTACATGAAAAATGAGAAGATGACTAAAGAGGCTAATCCATTATTTCAGAGCTGAGAACAAAGACAAGTGGGTCAAAGCCTTTTAATATTCAGTTCAATTTATTTTATTTGTAGCTCCAAATCACTACAATGCTGCTTCAAGGCACTTCACATGAATAAGGGCTAACTTTACCAACCCCCTGAGCAAGCACACAGGTGACAGTGGAAAGGAAAAACTCTCTGGTGATAATGAGGAAAAAACCTCAAGCATACCAGACCCTGACAGGTGACCCACTTCTTAGGCCATTCTAACAGTTACAGGGTTTTTAACAATTTTTCCAAGAATTTCTTAACAAACAGAAGAAACAGAAAACAATGTCATCTTTTGAGGAGTGATGGCCCTGCATCTGGCCTGTTTATTAGTAGCCCCTCACTCATTTATATCAAACTTTCTCATCTCATGCTGTTTGGTCATAGACCCTGTGCAATAACGTCACTGGGTACCGCCCCCCCCCCCCCCGCGCCATGTTGGAGGACAAGCAAACACTCCAACATGGCGGACGATGTAGAAAGAAGCGTTGAAGAGAGTGAATATCAAGCTAATTTACGCGCGGAGGATTAAGTTACATACAAAGAAAAGTTGAAAATCACTCGGGGAAAAAAAGGCGCACACCAAACACATTAAAAAGCACACGCGTCAAACACGCGGAAAAAAGCGAGCACCAAACACATTAAAAACACATTAAAAAGCACACACGCACCAAACACTCGGGAAAAAAGTGCACCAAACACATTAAAGCACACACATGCCAAACACTCGGAAAAAAAGCGGGCACCAAACACATTAAAAACACATTCAAAAGCACACGCACACACTCAGTGTGGTTACTCAACTGCATGTAGATATTATGACAGTTTTGCATATTCTAGGATTCATAAGTGAAATCAATACTGTACATGAAACACACTAGTTAAATAGGGAGACTGACCTTTAATGAAATGATCCGAACAGATCCGTAGATTGGCCAAACTGGACTCGGATGTAAGGTCACTTCTAGCTATCCGTGCTAGCCAGATTGCTCGCCTCTTTGAAGACAGTTCTCGCGTATTTTCTCCTTGATGCTTGATAATTGCCGGTAACCTGAAGAAGTTGTGATTATTTTCCCTGTTCTTACGATTACTACAGTCGATTATACCACAAAAACTTGGCATTTTATTGCAAATATCTGCAGCTAGCTAGTGTACGTCTGTAGTGTGCGCGTCTTGTTTGTCCCCCAACAAGGCGGAACGGAAGTTTCGTGATGTCATTTGCACAGGGTCTATAATAAATATGACATCTGAATAGGGCCAAACATTGTAGTCTTTCAATGATACATACTCCACGATGATGACACAAAAGTCACATTCTGTTGAAGTAGATGTGCTTAGCCCCCGAGCGTTGAGGTTGTGTGTGGGCGTGGTCCGAGGCACCTGAGCCTAGTATGAGTGCACCTTTAATTTTCAGTGTCATCAGCAACCACTACAGTTTGGATGCTTCATGTGAGGGTGTCTGCAGTCCTTACCCCTGGGAACGGGGGATATATAACCTTTATCACCCAGAACGCCAAGGTCTGGTCAAATGACCAATCTACCTCTAAAGTCCACGGATAGTCAAATGACTCCAAGATCCCCTGTGGAGAGCTACTTCTGTTATGTAAACAAGGAAGTCTCAGAACACCTCAGGGGAGGGGCTGACTTGGCTAGCCACATTCTTGTGTTTGCATATTTAATGTCTGAAAGGGCTGCTGATTTTGCACTAGGTGGATAAATAACTTTACCCTGGGGGAGAGATGAAATTTTGTTTTCTGGATTTTATTGAAATGTACCAAAGCCGCTGTGGTGCACAAATACTAGGTCTGTGATGTAAAAAGCGGTCCTTTTTATTTTTTATTTTTTGTTCATGTCTGATGTAATCACACGTGATTCAAATCTATATTGTTTTTGAAAAAAATAATAAGGTCCGTTACTTTTATCACAGACCTCGTAGTTGTAGCAATAGGTGTACTAGGCAGCTGTCATTTTACACGTTTTGCACACAACTCCTGCTTCATATGCAGCCCTTTCAGCTAAGCAGGCAAGTGACTCCAAGATCCCCTGTGGAGAGCTACTTCTGTTATGTAAACAAGGAAGTCTCAGAATACACAGACAGCAAATATGCAAACACAAGAATGTGGCTAGCCAAGTCAGCTAGCCAGGATCATTTGACTCTCCGTGGGCTTTATGCAAACACAAGAATGTGGCTAGCCAAGTCAGCTAGCCAGGGTCATTTGACTCTCCGTGGGCTTTACAGGTAGAAGAGAAAAGCTTGGACCTCCGAGTGTTATTTAACCAGATTTTAAAAAAAGCCCATTGCGATTGATATCTCTTTTACAAGGGTTCCCTGATATGAAAATGTACATGAAGGATAATTACTTTGGTGTGAAATCTTCAAGGGAAGCTCATTTGAATTATGTGTTTAATTGATACAGCATATGCTCATAAGCACAACTCCTAAACTGGTTTGTGGATTTCAGTGAAACTTCACACAGTGGCAGAACATCATTGTTGCGATGTCTGGTTCAATGTTTTCATTTACTGATAATTGAACTTTTGTTTATCTGCGGCATTACCCATCATTTACTTTATCATGCTCAGTGGCCAAGTCTTTTGTTCCATACCTGTATGAGGGATCCTTACAGTAACGTGCCGTGGTTTGATCCATACCATGACCATGAATCCATAATTCATACTGAGCCATGATGTAAAGATCTCTATCTAGTCCAGATTTTTTTTTTGTGCTTTAAAGTCTCATTTCTACCGAGTGGTCCAAGTCAGTATGGTACGGTACAGAACAGTTAAGTCTGGAGTGGACACATTTTCCACCGCCAGCAGTACCTTTGTATGGTAGGCAGAGCATGGTAGACGTCAACATGCATGTCATCAAGAGCGCATAAATTGTCACGTGACTCCCTCCGGCCAACTTCTCTGGTTCAGGCTGAGAAATGCACCCGGAGCAGATAAACACTGAGGGATGCTGCTTTTATTCAGCCACGATAAGGACTTAAAGTATTTCTAGACTGTGTTTTCCAAAATAAGTGTATCTTAAGTGGATAACAGTTTTTGTCAGGCTGTGATGATGAATCCAACTAAAATGACATAACAGATAAGCTTAAGACTTGAATATTTCCTCAATGTGTGAATGGTCTTAATATTTGGAACAGTATAAATCGGAAGTGTATGAATGGTCGTGTGAGGACTGTAGCTTTCACTTTAGCTGATGAGCTAATCAATAGACAGCAGTGGGTTAATGCCTCCCTTTTGTAACTTCCATTATTTTGGTACCCCAACCGAAGGGTGCCGAAAAAGTGGTATGATACAGGTCAGTTGTTTTGCTACCCTTTCCTAAATAAATATGAAAATGCACAAAATAGTGTTCCATGCCATACTGCCCTGGCCTGCTTGATCGAAACGGGGCTTAGTAGTGACTCTGGATGTTTTCACACTTGTTGCAATTGCTTTGTAAGGTCAAGGTTAATTTATTGTCATTCCAAGCATGTAATACACAAAAGGAACAAAATTCCATACTCAAGGCCTGGTGAAGGCATGAAAGTTTAAAAAAACAAAACAACAACAAAAAAAACAGTAAAAGATATGCAAAATAAATACAAATAAAATACACAATAATTTAAACATAACAAAAATAAGTTAAACCAAAAAGTAAGTTTAACAGAAGCGCGAGTGTGGTGAACTGCAAAAAGTGAATTCTGACCCTATTGCACTCTATCCCATTTAGCAGCACTGCATTAGGTGTATGATGTTTTGGTGTATGATGATGCTGTGCAGCCTTCTCCCTGTAGGCAGAGGAAGAAACGGTCCATGGGCAGGATGGGTGGGGTCCTTCATAATACTGGAGGCCCTGCTCCTACAGCAGCTGATGTATCATGCCTGAGGAGGGTTGCCCCCTTCTCAAGGCCGACTTTCACAGTAAAATATCATCTGAACTGGGTAGAACTGGGCAGCACGGTGGCTTAGTTGTTAGCACTGTTGCCTCACAGCAAGAAGGTCATGGGTTTGATTCCCATCTGTGGCCTTTCTGTGTGGAGTTTGCATTAGGGATGTGAATCGTACAACAACTCACAATTCAATTTGATTCTGATTCTTGGGGTGACGATTCGATTCAAAATCGATTTTCGATTCAAAGAGCTCTGAAAAATAGTTATATTACTAAAAAATGTTTATGTATAAGAAAATGCAGCTTTACAAGGTTAATCAAGTGATTCTAAAGATGTAAATTTACTTATCTGCTTTGCTCATTCTGAGTTGGCTGGCAGTTTAGCGAAGCGCTGGTCAGTAGTCAGCAGAGAACGCTGCTTCGCTTCTTTTAGCTCCAGGTGATGCCGTAGCATATGGGCTTGCAGATTTGAAGTGTTTCCGAAGTACTTGACTTTGATTTTGCAGATTTTGCACACTGCATAAGTCATGTCAAGCTCCTTCTTACGCAGCAAATAATAAAATCCAAAATGCGCCCAAACATTTGCCTTCAGCAAAGACAGCGCTGGCTGAATTAGCCCCTCATCCGCCATGCTAAGCTAATGTTTGAAGCACGCCGGACCCTCCCCTCGTGGGGACGCTGTAGTATGAAGGCCGTTGCCCGACAAACAGTACATGCAGCGAGTAAGTAAGAAAATGTTTTAAAAAATGTTTTTTAAAAATCAATTCTTGGACATTTTGGATCGATTCAGATGTGAATCGATTTTTTTTTTTTTTTTTTCCGGCACCCTTAGTTTGCATGTTCTCCCTGTGTTTGCATGGGTTTCCTCTGGGTGCTACAGTTTCCTCCCATATTTAAAGACATATAGGTTAGGTGAATTGGAAACTTTATAAGTGCCCAGTTCTCCCTTGTAAAAGAGATCTCAATGGGTCTAACCTGGTTAAATAAAGGTGAAATGAAATTAAATAATGTTGTTCTGTACACTTGCATCATCATACCATCATCATTATGCAACATTTGTTGTGAAGCTACACAAAATAATCCAGAATTTTTGTTTATAATGTATAGCCATGATTGTTTGTTTGTGGGCCCAAATTTCCTGAAAGTGTTCAATTTCTTCAGCACAGAACAGACATTCTTTTGTTGATATGTTTGAACAAGACTGTGACCTAGTAATTTATGTTACACCTCAAATAGCAGTCCACTTGTTTTCTAGGTACACTGTGCTTTATCACCACCTGCAAACTATACTCAAATGTACAGGAACCTACTCAAGACCACCTTTTCAAGTGGACCGAGGCACTGTCCATTGTGGACATAGTATAGGACCTTGGGGTCAAGTGTACTCGTATCCAGGGCAGAGTCCCTGGTGTGAAACCCCCAGCAGTTTTATCTCCCTGCAGATCCCCCTTCCTGTCAAGTGTTTTGTGATGCTGATGAGTTTCTGTTATAGGGCAGAAGAGGGTCATTACATACTCCCCAGGCATGAGAGGTTGTGAAAAGGTTTCAGCAAGAGGACACAGAAATGGGGCATGGGGGTAGGTAGGTAGAACTGAGGGATTTTTGTGTGTGTGTGTGCAAATGCCTGGCATGTTTAGACTTGCTGTCTTACTGCAAGTCTATTTCATTGATTTACATGGTTGCTGGCGCTCCTGGGGATGTTCATGATTAAATGGTGGTAGCTGTCCTTTGTTCTTTCTTTTGAGTCTTTCTTTGAGTTATGTCTTTTCCCCACAGACCTTAGTTGAGAACGACTTTTTGCTAAGTCATATCAGGATAGTTCTGGTGGATTGAGCAATGTAAAGGCACCTAGACGCTTGCACAAATTTGATTCCCACACTAGCACGCAATTTGGCGTGCCAGTGAGTAAACTCTATAAACTGTTGTAAACTGTGCGTGAACTGTGCGCAGCTGCCTGCCAGTGCTCAAAGAAAACTTTGAAAATGTTGAACTTTGTTTAAAACTTATGGTACACATTGTTTTGTGAACTAGTTGTGAACATCTCACAACCTATTTGAAAACACTGTGTCGCTGCGTGTCAGTGCATGTCATTGCCACAGCACAGCACATCTGAACAATTATGACGAGATGTTTGTTACATCTGTAATAAACAGAATTTTATACATACATTATCAAACTCATAAGAAGGAATGGAATTTAAACTGTTTTACCAATCCATTACAATATATAAAAAATAATTACCTGATTACCTGATGGTTCCAAATACATTCTCCACTGCATGGCGCGCACCAGAGACACTGAAGCTGCAGATAATTTCTCTGAGATTCTGAGAGCGATGACAGATTGTTTCATCAGCCAAGTTCTGAGAGCAAATGCGTCACTGGCTATGAAATAATTATTTTATATAACGTGGCGTCAAACAGGACAAAGTGCAGCATCCAGTGGGACAAGGCAGGTCACATTGGCATGACAAATTACACAGCAATGCAGGGATCAAATTCGTGCAAGTGTCAAGGTGCCTTAAGACTATACTTCTGGCCTGCTTTCTCTTAAGCTTGGTCTCCTTTAGGCCCTTAGCTGCTGCTGTTTAGAAAATACAGCTGTATTCGAAGTTAACACTCGGGGCAAAAAAATATTCCATTGAAAACAGTATGACTGAAAATAAAATTTCATTATATTTGGCAAATATTCTTTTCTTTCGATGTACAGTAATAAGTTGACCCACTTATTTAAGCCATTTTGTCTTAAAATATCAAAATAAAAATTCTACACTCTATGACCCTCCCTAACATATATTGGATCATTCTGGACATTTTGAATACCTCGGAAAACCTATAGCTGCTGCATCTTTGATATTTGAATTAACACTCAGGACGAAAAAGGGCGTGGCAATTTTCGGGCTGTTCGTCTCGGATAGAGATTTTGGCACTTAACCTAAGTTGTTCATCAGGGTTATATTGGTCTAGAACGGTTGAGTTATCCTCTCCTGAATGATGTGCATGCATGCATGTCTCAGCTCGATCCTCTACTATCACTCTGGTCCAGTAGTAGTAATAATAATAATTCACTTTATTTATGCTCTCAAGGAATTTCTTCTCTGCATTTGACCACTGTCACAGACAACTGAACACATTCTAATTGCTAGGAGCAGGGGGCAGCCATTGAGTGTTGGCTGGAGACTAGTTCCAGGTCTTTAAATGCTGTTTTTGTCACTCACTGTAGAAGGAACACAACCTTGCATGTTTTGATGGTGGGGCGGAATCTGCACACCCTGATAAAACTCACCCAGACATGGGGAGAGCATGCAAACTCTGTGCAGAAAGGACCCAGGTAGTCCTATCTGCATTGACTGGAGCAATGTCCAGTTCCTATTGGCATTTTATTATGAAGCTAATCCTGAATGTTTCAAAGTCCACAAATGTTCCAAGAGTAGGCAGTACCTTCCTGGTGTTTCCTTGATGGTGCCTCTGAAGAGCCAGGTATTGTTGCTGGTTGATCTGTTAGAAGTAGGGCAGGTGATGATCTAGTGGTTATGGTGTTGGGCTTGAAACCAGAAGATCCTCGGTTCAAATCCCAGCCTGACTGGAAAAATCACTAAGGGCCCTTGGGAAAGGTCTTTAATCCTCCAGTTGCAAATAATGTGAGCATTATTTGTAAAGACGCTTTGAGCATCTGATGCAGATGGAAAAACGCTATATAATTGCAGTCCGTTTATTTACCAATTATCTGGGTCATGTCTAAGATGGACTTGTGCTTTTTTTTTAATAAAAATAAAAAATGAAATTGGTTTGCGTGTATTGTGCTTGTAAACCCAATAGAAAGGGCCTTTAAAAAAAAAAAAAACAAAAAAAACAACAAAGGTACTGTTTGTCCAGCCAAGTATGTCCTCCTAACCATTCCAACAATCAAGCCTTTAGGGTTTAGACCTTGAATCATTTTTGCTCTTCTCCAAATTGTATTGTTTCCGCAGTTGAATATCTCAAAGTAAAGCCACTCCAGATCATCACAAGAGACTTCTTTCTGTTACATTTCACAATGAGAGCAAAGAGACAGTACTGGACCTTTTGCACTGCTAGTGAACAATGATTGAATGGGTTGTTCAACCTCACAGAACATATTAACTACATCCATATGCAGAGTTTGACTTCCCGACAACTAACAAAGCAGTGTAAGCAACAGTTTGGCAGTAATTTGCCTACCAAGAGCTGCATGCTTGAGGGTAAGTCATTAAATGGCTTTTTGTTTGAGGATTTATAATCTCACAGTATTAATTTTACAGAAGGCATGAATTAAAAAAAAAGGAGCTTGGGACCTATCCATGGAATGCATGCATGTTCTATTATTTCTGTGAAAACTATAACAACCAGAAATGCAGTCATGATGTGTATATTCCACCTATAGTGTATTTGAGGAGGGAAATTTGGGTGGGACCAGGGCTCTTTTAAGTAAAAATAGACTGCAGTGTTTTAGACTCGGCCCTTAAACTAATTCTTCTGCATGGTTCTGTAATGTGGCCCACAACGATTCAAGGACTAATGGCAACAAGGCTGTGGTAATGAGACAGGTTTATCAGAGGGGCAGCCTTTCCTTTAAAAGACTTTATTTTAGAGCTCATTGTATTTAGCAGATATTCAGTTGGTCAACCCCACAGCCAGAGAACAGCTCGTGCACCAGGATGTGATTGGTCAGCATGCACCTCAAGCCTGACACATGCGTGTGTGCACAAAAGCTTTTCACAGATGCACACGTGGTTGAACAAATGCACTGTCAGATGAGACAAGAGTTGCTATGTGCTTGTTTTTGTGGTCTCTGGAGGTTTTGGACTTCTGGTGCAGCTGTTGTCACCAGCTGGGTTTTTTTTCATGAATGGGCAAAGGGGGTACAGCCATGTGTGTACAGGTGGTGTACAGGATTGTAGTTAGTGAGTGAAGGTATTTTTGGGGGGGCATTAGTGTTTAGAAAAGTGAAAGGGATGAATGAGTTAATGGATGGAGTTGAACAGCTGTCAGGTCAGTCACTCCTCAGCTATACGATCCTCATTTCCTTATTATGTTTATGCAGATAAACATCAGAATGTATTTGATGTTGCTGCTCTCTGCAAGGCTTGTAGCTTTTTGTTTTAATGTCTGTTTTGGTTACTTTAAGGCACGTTTCTCCACTGAGCCTGACCAGTTCATTTTGTGAGATTCTGTCATTTGTTTCTGTGCCAGGCAGGCTGTTGCGTTTTTCTGGACTGGCGGCCTGCCCTGGTCTGGTGAAGAGAAAGAGGCATCTGCTGCCTTTTATGGCATAGACTTGCCTGGCAAACTTTTACCAAGAACAGACAAAGCTGGGTGTGTTTTCGTGAAGACAGACTATGTGCGTACAGGAGGAAGAGAGCCAGAGTTGGACAAGTTTTCTTTATCCGAAAATAAACCTATGGCGCCAGAATTTCAGCTTGCGTCACTACACAGATGTCTGTGAAAGAGGAGGTGTTTTAATGGAAAAAGAGCAACTTGTGGGAAAGGAGCAAATCACTCAGTGAAACAAAATGTTTGACATGAACCACATGAATACAGCTGTGTCTGTATGAGCAATATTTTATCTGTTTGATGGCCTTGTGCAGGAATCAGATGAGTAAAAACTAAATGACAAAGCTTTGAAATAGTATTTATAGGTAAAAGAAAGGAACCGTAATTAAAAATGTGGGTAGGGGTAAAAGCCATGAAGCAGCCAAGACACAAAAACATTTGAAGGGGAATGGAAGAAGATGGAATGATGAAACGGGGCACCTCATATGGTGAATAATAAGCTGTTTTGATGGGTGAGCCTATAGCTATAAAGAGCTGGAGGACCACAGGAAGAAAATGCCTACCAGCTGAAAGCCTTATTCACAGTTATATGGTTTATAACCGTGACACACCGGTGCGTAAGAATCATGTTGACCACTAAATGTGATTTAGTGTGCAGTTTGATGATGTAGCATGTCAGACTGGAACCATGTGAGCATTAGGGGCGTCGGAAAAAATCGATTCACGTCCGAATCGCCATTCTTATTTATTACGATTCTGAATCAATCCAAAATGTCCAAGAATCGATTTTTAAAAAGCATTTTGTTAAACATTTTCTTGCTTACTCGCTGCATGTACTGTTTGTCAGGCAACGGCTTCCGTACTGCAGCGTGCTTCAGACATTCGTGAGCTGCAGCTTAGTATGGCGGACGAAGAGCTAATTCAGCCAGCACCATCTTTGCTGAAGGCAAATGTTTGGGCTCATTTTGGATTTTATTATTTGCTGCGTAAGGAGGAGCTTGACATGACTTACGCAGTGTGCAAAATCTGCACAATGAAAGTCAAGTACTTCGGAAACACTTCAAATCTGCAAGCCCACATGCTACGTCATCACACCGGAGCAAAAAGGGGGGAGCAGCGGTATCTGCCGACGACTGACCAGCGCTTCGCTAAACTGCCAGCCAACTCTGAATGAGCAAAGCAGTTAAGTAAATTTACATCTAGAATCACTTGATTAACCTTGTAAAGCAGCATTTTCTTAAACATAAGCATTTTTTAAGTAATATAACTATTTCTCATAGCTCTTTGAATCGAAAATCGATTCTGAATCGAATCATCACCCCAAGAATCGGAATCGAATTGAATCGTGAGTTGTTGTACGATTCACATCCCTAGTGAGCATGCATGTTGCATAACTTGAGCATAACCATGAAACTTCTGGAAAGCCTCCCAGTGATGTCACCTCTTGTGTGACTATGTTGCTGGTGCCACGGAAATACACGGGATCACAAAATTATTCAAACTTTGCTATGGGGGGAGGGAAAGAAATCTTGCCACACTTAAAACAAGACCATGGCACAAAGTCAGAAGGTTCATCACAGACACTCCCGGACCCTCTCAGGGTTTTCAACAGGGTTTTCAAACTGTGACCTTCCGGGATGCAAGTCCAGAAAAGTGAGATGGTGGTCGGAAGGAGTTCGAGTAAAGGGAGCAGAAAATGAAATGAGGAAGGTGGAGAAATGCTGTCCAGCCATTAATTATCTTGGAGTGTAATGTGTATAGCCTTTTATTTATTTATTTACAGTGAGGAAATTAAGTATTTGAACACCCTGCAATTTTGCATGTTCTCCCACTTAGAAATCACGGAGGGGTCTGAAATTTTCATCTTAGGTGCATGTCCACTGTGAGAGACATTAAAAAAAAATCCAGAAATCACAATGTATGACTTTTTTTTTAATCATTTATTTGTATGTTACTGCTACAAATAAGTATTTGAACACCTTATTCTTATTCTGCACTCGTTACCTGTATTAATTGCACCTGTTTGAACTTGTTACCTGTATAAAAGACACCTGTTCACACACTCAATCAATCACACTCCAACCTGTCCACCATAGCCAAGACAAAAGAGCTGTCTAAGGACACCAGGGACAAAACTGTAGACCTGTACAAGGCTGGGATGGACTACAGGACAACAGGCAAGCAGCTTGGTAGAAGACAACAACTGGTATGATTATTTATTAGAAAGTGGAAGAAACACAATATGACTGTCAATCTCCCTCAGTCTGGGATTCCATGCAAGATCTCACTTTGTGGGGTAAGGATGATTCTGAGGAAGCTCAGAACTACACAGGAGGACCTGGTCAATGACCTAAAGAGAGCTGGGACCACAGTCACAAAGATTACATTAGTAACACATGATGCTGTCATGGTTTAAAATCCTACAGGGCAGCAAGGTCCCCCTGCTCAAGCCAGCACATGTCCAGGCCCATTTGAAGTTCACCAGTGACCATCTGGATGATCCAGAGGAGGCATGGGAGAAGGTCATGTGGTCAGATAAGACCAGAATAGAGCTTTCTGGAATCAACTCCACTTACCATGTTTAGAGGATGAGAACAACCCCAAGAAAACCATCCCAACCGTGTAGCATGGGGGTGGAAACATCATACTCTGGGGGTGCTCTTCTGCACAGGGGACAGGACGACTGCATCGTATTAAAGGGAGGATGGATGGGGTCATGTATTGCGAGATTTTGGCAAACAACCTCCTTCCCTCAGTAAGAGCATTGAAGATGGGTCATGGCTGGTTCTTCCAGCATGACAATGACCCCAAACACACAGCCAGGGCAACTAAGCTAATAGCTCTGTAAGAAGCATTTCAAGGTCCTGGAGTGGCCTGGCCAGTCTCCAGACCTGAACTCAATAGAAAATCTTTGGAGGGAGCTGAAACTCCAAACCTGAAAGATCTAGAGAAGCTCTGTATGGAGGAGTGGACCAAAATCCCTGCTGCAGTGTGTGCAAAAACTACAGGAAATGTTTGACCTCTGTAAATGCAAACAAAGGCTACTATACCAAATATTAACACTGATTTTCACAGGTGTTCAAATACTTATTTGCAGCAGTAACATACAAATAAATTATTAAAAAATCATACATTGTGATTTGCGGATTATTTTATTTTTATTTTATTTTTTTTAGATTATGTCTCTCACAGTGGACATGCACCTAAGATGAAAATTTCAGATCCCTCCATGATTTCTAAGTGGGAAAACTTGCAAAATCGCAGGGTGTTGAAATACTTATTTTCCTCACTGTATTTATTTTAAATAAGGCCAAAACTAGCTCAGTTGCTGCTGGCTAAAAACAGCCTGATACCTCTATGAATTGTTGTCCATCAAATGGTAATCTGAGGTGTGTGTGTGTGTGTTGTGTGTGTGTGTGTGTGTGTGTGTGTGTGTGTGTGTGTGTGTGTGTGTGTGTGTGTGTGTGTGTGTGTGTGTGTGTGTGTGTGTGTGTGTGTGTGTGTGTGTGTGTGTGTGTGTGTGTGTGTGTGTGTGTGTGTGACTGAGCAATTCTGATTATTTCAGTTCCTGAATTATTTTCATTGGGAGCTTCAAGACTTTACAGCTGAGGACTTTTGAGAGATCAGTGAGATGATAAAGGACATGTAAAGAAAGACATTAAACATGTGCAATGGTCGAATTCTTGAGGCACAGTCTTGTTTTGTGGAGAGAGGAATAACACTCCACCACAGTTTTGAACAGCCTGCTCTGGCCAAGAGATGCTCTGCAGTCCTGACATGTTTTCTAAGTGTTTATTAGTTCCCATGGATATCAGTGGCGCCTATCTCAATCCACCTCATCACTTTATTTTTTCCCTCTTCCTCTCCTGTCACTCAAACCCTCTCTTCTCAAACTTTATTCTTTAAAGTTATGCTGGTAATTTTTCCTGTGTTTTCATATGGACTTTATGCAACTCCATTTTATTCATAAATATGTTCAGCCTGGCACCATTTGATGCAAAACTGGTATCCTGCCACAATCGCAGTGATTGATACTGGGGACTTGTGTAGCACTTTTCTGGTGCTAGATAAGGCAAATTTCTGTTGGTTGACGTAGTTAGATTTTGCTCAATTGGCATAACTAACACTTATCTACTGTGACACCATCTCACATGGTCGTGCTTAGAAGACGTGGTAAATGACTGACTGAAATCCATGTATGTCTGGGCAGGTACCTCTGTGAAATAAGGAATTGGGTTACCAGTATGTAGATCAGGGTTCAGTTTCCAATTTTGTTACCTGTCTCTGTCCTTGGACAATGCTTTATTCTCAGTCCACCCAGCTGTAAATGCTATGGAAGCTGCCTGCGTAGAACTGCCATCCTCTCCAGGAGGAGTCATAAGTCACCTTGATGCTTGCACAAATTTGATTCCACACTGGCACGCAATCTTGTCTGCCAATGGTTAAAGTTGTCATAAACTGCGAGGGTGCATGCCAGTGCGCAAGGAAAATTTTGAAATGTTCAAAATTTCTGGCATGCATAATTAGTTAGCATGCATAAGTGGTTATGAACATTGCACAACCTATTCACAAACACTACATGTCATTGTGTGCAGGGCCTCAACAGTTTGCAATAATTTATGACGAAATTACTCATTGGCACGCAAGATTGTGTGCCAGTGCAGGGATCAAAATCTTGCAAGTGTCAAGGTGGCTATACACTCTCACTTGCTTCACACTGGAGAATCGAAGTAGAAAGACCAATCAATACTGTTTTTGCAAGTACGAGCTAGATCTCGGAACAAAATCAGTGCTCTTCTGGAAATTGGAATCTGGAAGTGAGTTTACAAAGAAAAAAAAACAGAGCTAGAAACAATGCTGGATCATTGTGACTAGAAAGTGGGTGCGGAGAAAGGTGGGACAAAAGCTGGAATGTCCGAAAGAGCATGACAATTTGATTGATAAAACTCTTTGTCCTGAAAGCACTGAAGCTTGCCTACAGATGTAGTGAGAAATGGAGCAGTTGCAAAAACTGAGCAAGTTGGCTGGTTTTAATTGTCCAAAATCCAAATGTCAGTATGCAGCTCCTTTTGAGGGTTAAGGACTGTGCAGTATATTTTATTAGACTGCACGATTCATACAAACTGTTAGTTGTTGTGGAGGGGTTATGGCCTTGGAATGTCAGGAAGCATATGGTATGACATCGTAGTGCTAAAACATCAATGGACGTCGAGTCAACAAAGCATCAGGGCGTCCGTCTGTGGTAGTTTGGATGAGGAAGTCAGATGCAGAAATGGGGCTCTGTTTAGGATGTGGTTGCTATTTCCTTGATGTTAATAGCAGGTTTTGTCGGTTTTTCTGGGGGTCTTATGTATTTTAGAGTTGGATTGCCATTTATCCATTGCTGATGCCATGTAGGTCTCTGGGTCTGCACTATGGCTTGTTTCTTTTTAATGTGTCTGCAGAGGCTCTGTGGAGCTTTCTGTTTATAGTGCATTTAATGCACACCAAACAACCAACGCTGCTTACTGTTTACCAGATGGAATTTTACTACAGATCCAGCTCATACTTTCTTTCCTGTTAAACATTATATTGACAGTTGGAAAGCATTACTTTCTTAGTGTGATGCTTTTTTGTGAGTTGAGGTTGTCCTTTAAAAATTCTCTGTTCTTATTCATTTCTTTGTTTCTCTTAACCGGTCTTCTTTTCTTATGCCTCACAGGAAGTCCAAGACGAAGCCAAATGGTAAAAAGCCTCCAGCAGAAGAGAAGAAGCAGTACTTGGAGCCAGAATTCACAAAAATCCGTGTGGTGGACTTTGATCTTAAAGAACTGGTGGTGCTGCCCAGAGAGATAGACCTCAACGAATGGCTAGCCAGCAACAGTGAGTGATGGTCATTGTGGCAAGGATAATGGGAAAACACGTTATTGGCGCAAGAGGTCATAGTAGTCCCAATAATTATTTTTACTTTTTCATTTGTTTTTCCTCTCATATTTTTGCTCAGTGTTTGCTCCTTGGATTATTACATTTCATTAGATCACAGAACACTTATCTGCAGATAACACAGTGCTTCAGTACTAATTCAGCTAAGGTAATCGAGGTCTAGCACAGCTTAGACAGTGCTACACACTCATTCAAAACTGTCATTACTACCAGGTTTAGTGTGTTATCCTGCAGCGCGTTTCTCCACATTAAATGTGTAGTTATCATAGTAAGCTCTAGCAACTCGCTGTTGACTGGCCACGTGATGTGCCACATTTTTACATTTTGTGTTTGTTTGTTTTGGCTGGGTATCCAAACCTTCAATGTGCTCACAAAGGAAAAACATGAGCAATATTCTTTCCAGTTTATTTTAGGCAAACATTTACATAAAACAGACACAGAATGACATCACACATTCAGTCTTCAGAGATTCAAAGGTTGCAGGTCAGGTGCTGATTACAGTCTTCAGTTTTTCCACACAAATAAAGTTACTGCACACTGTCCTCTTAGAAGCTACTTTTTGTTAGCAGGAAAGTGCGGTGGTGTATTTACCTTGCATAATGGAGTTTATGTTTTGTCTTCTAGTTCAGTACATGTCAACAAAATGAAGACTTTGTGGTGGACAGAAAAAATCAACTCATTTAACATATTCTCAGTATAAGCTCAGAAAATCTTATTGCCCACTTTACAAATTGCAGTCTGACTGATACAGAATTTTTAAAACCTATACAAATTTCAGTATTTGATGATTATAAAATCAGACATGCCACTATACAGACTGATAATCTTTTATTCTGAGAAACACATAGCATAAATAAAGATTTCCCCTACCATTTATTTTGGGTTGTTTCTGTAATAAGTCCTGTAGTTGTTTTGTGTGTGTGTGTGTCTGTCACACACTGTGATTGCTGACGTGATGTCAATGCTTCTCTTGCCTTACTACAGCAACAACATTCTTCAATCTTATCAACCTGCAGTACAGCACCATCTCAGAGTTCTGCACTGGAGAAACCTGTCAAGCCATGACGGCAGCCTGCAACACGTAAGTAACTGCCAGCGCGTTTGGTTTATTCACAGCAGGCCTGCCACATATCACGTTCATCAGAAATCTGCTGCCCTGTTCATATCACCAAAGGATGATTCCCAGTTCAAAGAGACAACCCAGATGTTTTAAGATTTTTAAGAAGGAAGATCTACTTTTAAGATTAGGCTTAAAACTTTCCTTTTTGCTAAAGCTTATAGTTAGGGCTGGATCAGGTGACCCTGAACCATCCCTTAGTTATGCTGCTATAGACGTAGACTGCTGGGGGGTTCCCATGATGCACTGTTTCTTTCTCTTTTTGCTCTGTATGCACCACTCTGCATTTAATCATTAGTGATCGATCTCTGCTCCCCTCCTCAGCATGTCTTTTTCCTGGTTCTCTCCCTCAGCCCCAACCAGTCCCAGCAGAAGACTGCCCCTCCCTGAGCCTGGTTCTGCTAGAGGTTTCTTCCTGTTAAAAGGGAGTTTTTCCTTCCCACTGTAGCCAAGTGCTTGCTCACAGGGGGTCGTTTTGACCGTTGGGGTTTTACATAATTATTGTATGGCCTTGCCTTACAATATAAAGCGCCTTGGGGCAACTGTTTGTTGTGATTTGGCGCTATATAAAAAAAATTGATTGATTGATTGATGTTAAGCCAAGGTGCCCTGACACTTGCACAACTTTGATCCACGCGCTTGCATGCACTCTGTCATGCACAGGAGTAAACTCTCAAACTCGTAAACTGTGTGCGGCGCCGTGCATGTGAGCAAAGAAAATTTTGAAATGTTAATGATGTGAACATTGCGCAGACAAGTTAGAAACACTAAGTGTGAGTGGCTGTGTCAATGCAACACAACAGAGCACAGCTCATCTGAACGAATATAACAAGATGTTAAATCTATCATTAGCATGCTTTTACAGCTACACAGAAGAAGGAATGAACATGCAACTGTTTTACCGAGCTATTACAATATAAACATTACAAATAGTTACCTTTTAGATGGTTCCATTGCGTTCTCCACCTCATTAAGTGCGCACGAGAGAGAGAGAGAGAGAGAGAAGTGGCAGCTGGTGCACCCCTCTGTGTTTCCAGAAGCGATTAGAGACGTTTTCAACAGCTGACTCAGAGAGAAAATGAGTAATCCACTACGAAATAATTATTTTATATACGCAGCGTCCAGTGCACAACGCATGGCATCCAACGGAACAAAGCATGCCGTCCAGCTTGGAACACAGCAGCTGGGATCGTCATGATGATGTGCGTGCAAGTGTCAGGGGGCCTTCAGTTTGACTCGAGCCGGGAATGTGCACTACAGCGTTAATGTACTACAGTAGTTTGTTGATTTACCCAACAGCTATGAGCAGCTTTTTTGTTTTGTTTCTCCCCCACCATGCTTGAGCTGCAGCAAGGTGTCTTTTTACATCTGCATGAGCGATGCAGATGTAAAAAGAGTGAGTTCAGCTGCACAATTAAAATTCACTGCAATGTTTCCTCCAAGAAAAACAAAACTGTGCAGCAAGGTGGTAAAGTGCCCTGAGGGCAAATGGCTGCTGTGACAACGCTGTTATCCTTGGCTTTAGAGGACCAATGGCATTGTGTCATAATATTTCATGTTTTACACAGTTCAGTCAAGCTTGGCTGTTTTATCGCCTGCCAGCTACAACACTGGATGGAGATACAGAATTGTATCCTGTCTCTTTATGCATGTACACATTAGCAACACTTTCTCGGCCAGATTCCTGATTTTCATATAATTTAAACTGGATATCTTAAATGAGTAACTCTTGGATGAGGTAGAATTTGGGTCTGACTGGGTTTCGCTGAGAGCCTGTAAGGAACTTTATTGGACAGAGGGGTTGTAATTTATAACTCATATTTGGCTATATTTTTATCTAACAGCTGGTGATTTTTCATATTCCTGCCATCACCAGGATGTACAGGGTGGAAAAAGTGCTACGATTAGTTTTGGTTAAGTCAGCAACACAACTAGTCAGACAGGCAACCTGTGCATTCCCACCACTGGAGATTAAAGATCCATCTGCTGCAGCCAGGTGAAGCGCGGGTGTTCCCTGGGGTTTCTCCAGCCGTTGGGCTCCTCAGCTCTGAGGCACGTGTGTGCTGCATCATGTACGGAGAAATGTGCCACATGGCCAAAATGTCGCAACTAACACTTTCGACATACACTCCTCAACCTTGTCCCTAAATAACCTCTTGTTTGAAGTAAAGGAAAAAGTCCAGTCATCGCCTTAGCTCGATAAGACAGGAAGCACCAGAACATGAAACAGTTGGATGTTCATTCTCCTGCAAAGGTATCGGTATCACCAAACACTTCTGTCCAGCGACTTCATGGCTCCAGAGGCTCTTCTCAGGTGTCGCTCAGACCCTGGATAGAGGACCCAGAGGCATGAATGCCACTGTTGAGATAAATGAATCTCTCAACAATTAAGCACATTTCCGACACACATACACACGTTTCTGATGGCCGAGTCCACAGTCATTGAAACCCTGGATTTTAGACAACAAACTTACAAAACGATGCTGCATTTTGTTGCTGGCTGTTTGCTCTCAGGTCTGTAAATGGACATTAATATCACTGTGAAACCATAAACCAGGCTCCTTATATAAGGTGTTTGCTTAAGAGATGTTATAGTTGGGCAGTAGCTTACCTTTGTCTTTAATGGTAGTTAATGACATTTGAGCAAGTCCAGCTTTACTATCTCTAGATGCAGTAGCAAATTTTATTGTGACATAAATCCTATTTGTGGCCATTTAATCTAGCTAACAACTATCCTGCTAAACTTAAAAAAAAAAAAAAAAAGAATGTGCAGTGTTCATTTCATAGCTGTTGAGTTGATCACAATGTTTACAAATTCT
Organism: Thalassophryne amazonica; assembly: GCF_902500255.1. Lineage (NCBI taxonomy): Eukaryota > Metazoa > Chordata > Actinopteri > Batrachoidiformes > Batrachoididae > Thalassophryne > Thalassophryne amazonica. Next base: position 88,196,022 of record NC_047110.1, read on the forward strand.
ACAACGATAGCATAAAACAATCCTATATTCATTCTGGGGTGCTATGAAGTAAAATGTGTAAATCATGTCTTGAGAGGAGCTTCTCATTAGCAGTGAAGCAGGCGCACTCAACCCCAAAAACAAAATGACTTTGGGTTTGAGTAAAACGGCTATCAGCATAATGTGAAGAACTGCACTGTCAAGCTTATTCTCATAGATTTTTTTTTTTTTACTTAAGGAAGTTAAAAATGTCTCCAAATATGGTCCTTGGCAAATTTACACAGTCAAAATCTATCGATGACAAAGAATATGGGTCACCACCACCAATCAACTGAATTTTCTGTTCATATCACTTTCTGCTTTCGAAAGGAAGTGAGAACTTGCACTTTGTTCGTTGCCATTGCTGGTGAATAAGCCTTTGGTAGGGTCCTCAATGGCAGCCGGCAAAACGCTCAAAACTTGAAAGTAGGTTAAGCAACCTCTGTTTATTCAACTCACCTGTCAAGCAGAGGTGTGTCTTTATGTGTGAGGCCTGTGTACACTCGAAGCTGGAAAAACTTGATTCCCTGCATTTTGGAAAAACTGCAGCTCCCACTGCTCCACACTCCAACATTATAGCCACGCACATGCTCAAACACAAAGACTCTGGGTGAACATAGAGCAACATAGATGGCAGTCACATGACTGAGAAGTGACATGCATTTCTTAGGTTTGCTGTCAAGCACATTAAGTTGAGCCCAGTCAATAGTGTTTTTTTCCACTGCGGTTACTAACTAGCCCACACCCTGACAAGTGAAGAAAGCAAACACACTTTGCCTGTGGCGCATCAGGCGACGGCAGCAGTGATTAACATGTTTTGAATTTTCTCTGTACCTGTTGACAGGAAAACTATTTACTCAGTTTAGAAAAATAATAAAATAAAAATTATGTCCTGTACACCAACAGCATTTCCTGTATATTCGTTTTGTGAATTGTTCTGTAATTTGTGCCTGTAGCATGGCCCAAGCAGAGGGTCACCCCTTTGAGTCTGGTCTTCTTGAGGTTTCTTCCTCAGAGGGAGTTTTTCCTTACCACTGCTGCTCTGGGGGTTAGTAAGGTTAGACCTTACTTGTGTGAAGCACCTTGAGGCAACTCTGTTGTGATTTGGGGCTATATAAATGAAAATAAATTGAAATTGAAATAATACATCCGCACCTTTTCCCCAGCAGTTTTAGCATCAAAGCGTCAGCATTTGAGAGCACACTCTCTCTGTGTGTAATCGAAGCGCAGTTTAATGTTGAGCAGACGCCCTTTCCTGCCCGTGCAGAACCTGGCACACGCTCCCTCCGCTGTGGTGAAAATGGGCTGAGCCGCAGTCACAGCAGCGTCAGTGCCCCTGCCCAAAGGCACTGCTCAGCACTATTTTTGGAAGAAAATGTTTCCATGAGCTATAAGAGAGCAGAACCATTTGGTAGATATTTAGACCACTTTTTGGATGTGTAGCTGAATAGATGTGTGCTTTCATTAGTTCCATTTTAGACCAGTGACTTAACCCAGGAGATCTCTTGATCAATCCTTCCTCCTGCAGCATTTAGTCACAATAGTTGGCTCTAACTATTGTGTTTCTGTTTTGCTGTAAAACATCTACCTACAGGTACAAATAAAGTCACCTTAACCTAAAGTAGAATTCTGATGTATAACAAAACCACCTTCAGTTGTTAAATGTCACTTTTAAAAACAAGATGAAATCAAAAACCAAATGGGTGATGAATATGAAAGAATAACAATGTAAAATACTCATTTAGCTTCTGGATTGGAATGATGCATCATGTATCATGAGTGTCATATGCAACCTGTTTTGAAAAATATCTTCTTTTTTTTAATGAGTGTCATGTAGAGCTGTGACAAATGTTCAGATTCTCTGATTTCAGATTCTTATATGTGAATATTTTCTGGTTTATTTACCAAATTTTTTTTTATTGTCTGGGACAACAAATGGACTGTCTTTGGGGTGTGGACAAAATAAAGCATTTGTGAATGTCACCATGGGTATTGGGGGACAATAATCAACGTGTCCACCATTTTCTGACATTGAATCAAACAACTACACGCACACACATCTTAAACTGCTTAGTCCAATTAAGGGTCACGGGGGGCTGGAGCCTATCCCAGCAGTCATAGAGCGCGAGGCGGGGTACACCAGTCTGGACAGGACACCAGTCATCGAATTTTATAAAGAAAATAATTGAGAGATTAATGGATTATGAAAATACTCGTTCTTTGCAGCTCTAGTGTTGTGATGCCATGAAAAGTGAACTACTGAATGGTAGAAATGTCCCCTCACAGATGAAACATGAATGATTTGTAAAATATACAAATATGAAATGGAGAACATCATGATTACATACAGTTCATAAGTGAGAATAATTTGTTTCTTTACAGTTATTCATTCACCCCAGATTAATTACTACATAATTAATAGGGATGTCCCAATCCGATCACGTGATCGGAAATCGGGCCCAATCACGTGGTTTCAGACTTGATCGAAATCGGACGTTGCATCCCGATCAAGAATCCGATATAGATGTTATCCTCATTATTTTGATCAGCGCTATTTCAGGCTCATTATTGCAGATTAATGGGCCTTTCATGCGTCAGAAGCGTCACAGGCGTGAGACACGTTGCTTTTTAGAGGCGTCAGAAGCGTCGCTTTAGCTCGGCTTTTGACGTGACGCTTCTGACGGGAGCACGCATTGCCTCTTGTCGGCAGGCTGACGCGGTCAAAGTTCAACCCAGTCTTTTTTTTTTTTTAATTGAACAGAAGAAAAAACATAAGTTCAACCGGACAGAGATGGGTGAGGTGAGTTCCGCGCGCAAAGTTTCTTTCACAGAACTGCCGTTTGTGTGGTTACGCGCTCAGCCTGACGCCTCGATGGAATGACAAGAGGATGATGGACACTTTCCCACTGAAACTCTTGTTCAGTCATCCCTCTGTGTGCAGCAGGACCCGGTGCTGACCAAGTCCTCAGGACGACGATCTGTCATCTGATTAACAAAAAGAAAAACAAATTGTCCTGTGATCGTTTGTCTGCAAAACGGAGTGAGAGATGGTGTACGCATGAGCGACGTGCGCACTCATCACATTTAGGAATGCGTCTTAAAGAGCTTCCGTCTTCATTCACGTTCACTGCGCTGCTCTGAACTTGTTGAACACTGATAAAACATCAGAGGGACACTGAGGACTGTCAGGACGCAAATGTAAGTTGTTGTTTTTTTTTTCCTTTTACTTTTCAATTTGACTTTTGAACTTTCGACGCTCTGAGCTGTGACGTAGCTTTGCGCTGTCCAACAGGAACGATGCGTCTGGCCAAAACACGGAAGACTAGTGGCAGAAACCACTGATCTGTACAAATGGTAAATGGACTGCATTTATATAGCACTTTTTATATAGCATGCTCAAAGCGCTTTACAATTATGCCACACATTCACCCCGATGTCAGGGTGCTGCCATACAAGGCGCTCACTACACACCGGGAGCAATAGGGGATTAAAGACCTTGCCCAAGGGCCCTTAGTGATTTTCCAGTCAGGCGGGGATTTGAACCACAGATCAATGCAGAAACCACGTGTCTGAAGAAAAATCCTTGGAAATGTTTTTTGTTGTTGTTTGTTACCTCAAAATTTCTGATTACTGTTTAAAAAAGTTTAGAACACTTATAATTAAAATAGCTAAATCAATAAATCAATAAACATTTCATCTATAAATTAAAACCACCTGTTATTTCAGATTAGATAATTTCTTGTTTAACAAAAGGAACTTTGACATTTATTTTTAGACAAATAAAATAACATGGAAATTTGTACATTTTTTAAGTCTGGTAGATTATTACTTGATTGGTCAAGCTACTTCAAGGAGAAGTGCACTGTTTAAGTAATAAATAAGGTGATTAAAATGAAATTATTATATATTTAGCATTTGTTCATTGTTCATTCAGTTTTTTAAAGTATCAGATCGGGACTCGGTGTTGGCAGATACTCAAAATCAGATGGCCCGGAATCGGATCGGGGCCAAAAAACCTGATCGGGACATCCCTAATAATTCATGTGAACAGTGATGTAATTATGTATTAAATCATAAGTGTATCATTCCACCCCATTATACCTTCTGCATGTTTGGGTGAGTAAAGGGAAGCAGGAGGTGATGGTTTTTGCCGTCGTCTCTCTGGCACATAGAGACTCCAGCTGTGTGAGTCGGTGCAGCACTCGTCTGGGACTGTGGTCAGTCGGTTCCCTCCTGCAGTCAGTTGTGTGGACTTGTTACATTCCTCAGCCTTTGTAATGTCTGCTCCTCTACTCATTCCTTGCACCAAAAAAATGCCTCCCCCTCTCTCCCCAACCCATGCTAACCCATGCTGACTTCAACTCCACCTCCTCTTTAGCCTGCAACATTGTATTTCTTAACACTTATGTTTTATTAAATGTGTAAGGGTTTGATAGTATTGACTTTGTGTTGAAATGTAGTTATCAAGTACTGTAATTAATGTAGTATATCACAATAATACAACAAATTTTATTGCTGATAAAGTTTATTTTGGGGGTATTCTTATGCAAATATGGTGTCTTCACTCTAAGATTTTGCAGAGTATATGAAGGAGGAAGTTCATGCACAAGATTTGTAGTTTGTGCTGTATTTGATGGAAACTGTGATGTTGTAATTTCCAACTTCTAACCAGGAAAATTACTTTTTATAAAGTAGTGTTAAATCCTCAGTTTTTTCACTGGCTCAATTTGACAAAGCAAGTAAAAATGTAACTATAATTAACATTAGCATTGACAACTGACATACCAGACCTGTGGCTTTTGTTTTGCGAGTCCTTTAGAGATCTAGAAATCGTTTGGTGTGAAATTTCAGTTCTTTTCACACACTCAAAAAAAAAAAAAATAACTTGCTCAGTGAACATTTAAAAAAAAAAAATTATGTAAAGTGTTTCCACCAAAATAAAATGTGTTAACCTAGCCAGAAATAATTTTGCTGAGTGACCTAAGTGTAAATTTGTTAGGTCAACATGATGAATTTGCGTTACTGTTACCTAACCACCATGGTTCAGGCCAACTAGATTTGAAAAGGTAAATGTAGACCTAAATGTAAATTTGTTGGGTCAACATGATGAATTTCCGTTACTGTTACTCAATTACCATGGTTTAGGCCAACTCGATTTGTAAGGTTAAATGTAAAAAAAAATTAAAAAGTAAGTCCCTTCAGCTTCTCCCTTGTTTGCACTTGGGGTCGTCACAGCAAATCTAAGGTATACCAGATGCCCTTCCTGATGCAACTCCACATTACATGGACAAATATGGCAGGGGAGGGGTTTGAACTGGGAATCTTTCGTACTGAAACAGTGCACTAACCACTTGGCCCACCACCCTTGCCCTGTAAATAGTTACAACTACTTTTAAAATAGTATAGTTATATGTCAGCTTAACTTTGCTGTGTTAGCACAATTTATGCAAACCCACCTTGTATTTGCTGTGGCCTACATGATTTGAATGTGTTCACACATAAAACTTGATTATACATTGTAGAAGATACGAGGTTTATTAGAAAACTAACCGGCAGTTTTATTAAAAAAAAAAAAAAACTATATGGATTTGAATCATGTGCGATTACACCAGACATGCTTGAACCCTCGTGCGCATGCGTGAGTTTTTTCACGCGTCAGTGACGTCATCCGCCTGTGGGTAGGCTTTGAGTGAGTACTGGTCCAGCTCTCTCGGCTGAAATCCTTTGTCTGAGACGCTGCTGCAGACGGTGCGCGTTGCTTTATCAAAATTTTTTCAGGGCCTGTGAGGGATATCTGAGTGGACACTATTCGAGAAATTCTGCTGGTTTTCGGTGAAAAGTTTAACGGCTGATGAGAGGTTGTGGAGTTTCTTTCACTTTAAGGACAGCTCACAAAGCGGATCGGCGCGGCACGGTCGGAGGTAGGGTCCATCTGGCTGTTTCGAGCTGAAAACTTACTAATTTAAGGCTCTGTTCACCCAGGACGTCGTCAGAGAACAGAGAAGTTTCAGAAGAAGTCGGCATGAGGAGTTTATGCGGACATTCCACTGTTAAAGGAGATTTTGTAATGAAAGAACGTGCGGGCAAATTCGCCGAGTCGGTTCCGTGACGACGATGCAAATCCGTCTGCGCCGCGACAGGAAAAACACCTCCGTGTTGAAAACCATTTGTAAAATTCAGGCGGCTTTTGATGGCTTTCAACAAGTGAGTAGCTGAGAAATTGTTTAACAGCTGGGCATGTTCCAACTTGCCAGTTAAGGTTTCCAAAGGGAGGTGTTTTTCCTGTCGCGACCCCCCGCGGTAGGGTCCGGCCCGACATGCGAATCTGCCCGCACGTTCTTTCATTACAAAATCTCCTTTAACAGTGGAATGTCCGCATAAATTCCTCATGCCGACTTCTTCTGAAACTTCTCTGTTCTCTGACGACGACCTGGGTGAACAGAGCCTGAAATGTGGAAGTTTTCAGCTTGAAACAGCGAGACGACGACGCCTCGGAGCACAGATCTACGTCAGGCGCCGTGGGCCGTCCTTAAAGCGACGCTTACAGACCAAAATCTCTCATCAGCCGTTAAAATTTTTACCGAAAACCAGCAGAATTTCTCGAATAGTGTCCACTCAGATATCCCTCACAGGCCCTGAAAAAATTTTGATAAAGCAAGTAGCAAGATTTTAATGGAGACTTTTGTCCCTTTCAGCGGACAGAATCTCTGTTCGCTGTCCTTCTTGGCTGCATGCTGAGCTGGCTTTTCATAGGGAATGATAGCCTCGGGACAGTGAAGGGGCTAACTTTTTTTTAGCACACATCTTCAGCAACATTTCAGTTAATTTTTTGGAAAATCCGTACTCGACGAACAGACAATTTGAACCCTGAGAGCTGGGCAGAAATTTGCCGCCAACCGCAGCTAGAACACTGCGGAGCTCTCTCAAACAGCTCAGCTTCACAAAACCTCCCCTCGACAGAAAACAAAGCAGAGAGCAAACGGCAGTTGAGAGGATTCACAGTAGCTCTTCTCCAGTATCAGAAAATGAGTTGGATCGGTATTTTCCGATACGCCCCATCAGTCCCATCCTTAGTGGCGACATGACGAATCTGGGAAAAAACAGTCACCTGACTCATGGTGCCATCTTGAGTTCAAAATAGCATTCGCTGTTAATCTGTCTGCATGTAAATCACGCTATTTTATTTATTTATTTGCTGAAAATGCCGGGTTGTTGTGCATTTAGATTTAGACATTGTGCTCACAGGGGGTCGTTTTGACCGTTGGGGTTTTACATAATTATTGTATGGCCTTGCCTTACAATATAAAGCGCCTTGGGGCAACTGTTTGTTGTGATTTGGCGCTATATAAAAAAATTGATTGATTGATTGATTGATTTAGATGCACAAATAGACACAGCAAGGGTTTCAAGATGTACAGATTCCCTTCAGATGCAAACAGAAAAAAAACTTGGGAAAATAAAGTCAGCTGTGTGGGATGGAAGCCGACTTCATCTTCAAACCTTTGCAAGGTTAATTTATTGTTCAGTCCCATGTACAGTAAAACTCACCTAAACAGTCATTGTATAAGCCAGATATTCCCAGTCAGCGGGCAGAAAAAGTCCAAAAGTTTTTGTATTGTTTTCCATGTAATGAACACCGTATATAATGGATTTTATACAACAGATTTTTACTCACATCAGATAAAATGTCCCTTCTGATCACAATGTTTTTCCATTTTAAAAACCCAGAGCAGTCTGGATGTGCACAGTAACAGAGGTACAAATTGAAGTTCAGCGCTGACACTCACCGATTGGAGGAAAGTGAGACCGAAGTCATTTCTGTAATTAAAAAGTCTGACCTTTTTTTTTTTTTACACCGTGCTCAGACTGGGACCTGAAGCCTGATGTGCACCTGTTAAATCAGACACAAAAGGCTGTGATTTGACACTTTGCTGCTTTCACTGTTTCGTCTGCCATCATATTTTAATAGTTTTTGCACACTCATTACAAATGGATCAGAAAAGTCTGCACATTTACAGCACAAAGTCAGTAAAAGAGGAAATTGTACAGCTTACCTTTTGATTTTCAGGTGATTATAGAAAGAAAATTTTACTGAGGGTCAAATTATTCCAGAATAAAGCACAATCCAGAGACAGAGAACTTTAAAACTGTCACACAGGTCATTGCATGACACGGAATTACAGTGCAGCAGCTGCACAAATCAGACTTTAAATTAATTAAATAAATCATCATAAATTGTAAATTTAGAGTAATCACAAGTTTTTACCCACGTGGTCCAACATAATTATTTTTTTTTTCCTCTGAAGAAGATAATTTTGATCATACTGCCAATAAAAGATTGTGGATCCTTTATGTGGATTCTATGAAACAGTTAGTTGTCACAAAGAAAAAAATTATAATGACAAATTATTAAAAAATAATAACACTTCAAAGGTTTAACTTTGGTTAGCAGCTTCTCTCCAGAAGACCAGGGGCTCTGTGGGCTTCTCTAGGTAACATTGGAGTTGTCAGGAAGGGCACTTGGCATAAAACTTGTGCCAAATCCCAATGCAGATCAATGCAGGATGGTTAATGGTTTAAAGTAAGACGCGTCTTTTGCTGAAATGTTATGAATGTCCCATTGACACATGCAGTGAATTGAAGTGCTGAAAATCCGGTCATACTGGCTGTGGGTTTTTCAGTCTCTCTGGTGTCATGAATGACTTTAACGCACAAAAACGTTTGTTCCAGATCATATTACAGCCTGAGTCGCATCCAGTAACATCTATTTCTATCTCTCATTAGCACTTTTATCTGCAGCAACTTTCTGATGTTTTTTAGCGGCAGTCAGAACGCCACTGAACAATAACAAAACATTTTTGTTTAACAGTTGAGGCATTTATTGTTACAAAGCACAAATTTCCACATTCATTCATCAGTCCTTGCGTTGATACTAACAAGTTCCTTCGGCTTCTCCCTTGTTTCACACTGGGTCACTACAGCAAATCCGAGATGGATCTGCATGTTGATTTGGCACAAGTTTTACACCGGATGCCCTTCTAGACACTACTACACATTACATGGAGAATTTGCAGAAGTGGTCTTGAACTGGGAACTTTCTGCCCTGGAAACAAGCGCACTAACCGCTTTTCCACCATGCTGCTCCGAGTCCTTGTGGTGATGAACACTGGGAATCTGAAGAAAGTCTTTTAGCTTTTTATCACTCACTGCTGCCTGTGTCAATTTTGAATTTTGAATGATTGATTGATTGATTGAGGTGTTTCCACCAAACGGGGCTCTGGGGTCTTGTCTTGGGTCAAACGAGGGCAATAGCCTCTTCAAATGTTACAGCATTCTGCTTTTTGCATTCGCAGGTGGCAATTTCCTGTACGTCCTCAGGAGCCGCTCCTGTTAACAGTCATAATAACCCTCACTTGAACACGTTCTGTTGTTACTGTGCTAATGAGCTGCTGAAACGCTGACAATAAGGCCTCATTTACACACACATCAGTATTCATGACTGGCTTGTTATTGACCGTTTAGCATGAATTGTTGGAGTTTTTATTTGAATGTGAGGCTTGTCTGCCAGTTTCCAAGTTGAATGACATGGGGAAATTGTGTAAATAGGGAAATTGTAAGGATACATACAATGTCTGTGTTGTTTTTGTGTAGGTGAACTTTTAATGTGGATTCCACACAGACTCCTGCTGTTGACATCTGTTACTTCAGTCTAACAGCTCTGTAGGGTCAACCCATAAAACCACTGTGACTGTCTGAAGGTATTTGGCCAACAGCTGAGCTGGCCACGGGAACGATGTTGCTTGTTGACTGGCAGGTTACACGACACACTCACACACACCCTTAACTAGAGTGGCATGTTAGATTCCCCAGAAGCTGCTCTGTGAAGTGGGTGTGTCATGTAGTAGAAACATCCTGTAGTGACTGAGAGACTGCAGTAGGTTAATATTTACGACTGCGCGGCTGCACGTCTGATGTCTGTTCACCTCAGTACTTCCACAGTACCAGCAGGGGGCAGTGCTTCATGCAGTACCAGAAAGAGCAGCACAGAATAAGCTCTGCACGTAAACTGTTTTCAGCCTGTTAGCATAGCAGACAGGTGGCCCATATAGAGGGTTTTCATGTGACGTATCGGTCACGTGATTTTGCACCCCATGGCCATTCTGGATTACGACGCAGTGGCCGCTGTGATATGCTGCGTGCATTTGGCGAACAATTGCAGAAGCTTCAATAATGGTCAGCTTTTGTGCTGTCGTTGGTTGTTCAAACAGGTGATAAAAATGAGGCAGGTTGCTCATTTTACAAGCTACCAGCAGTTATTGCGCATCAAGCAGTGAAGTGTTAGAAGCTTTCTAAGTTACACAGAGAGATCTGGCTCACCAGAAGAGGCAGAGCAGATCTGAAGGAGGCTTTAATATGGCCAGAACAAAGCAGACCACCCGTAAATCCAAAGCCGCCTTGAAGAGCGCTTCAGCTAATGGCAGTGTGAAGAAGCCTGACCATTACAGGCGCGGTATCGTGGCGCTGAGAGAGATACGCTGCTACCAGAAATCCACCAAGTTGCTGATCCGCAAGCTGCCCTTCCAGCGCCTGGTGAGAGAAATCACTCAGGACTTCAAGATCGACCTCCACTTTCAGAGCTCCGCTGTGATGCTTGCGGATCAGCAGCTTGGTGGATTTCTGGTAGCGGCGGATCTCTCTCAGCGCCACGGTGTTGCACCTGTAACGGTGAGGCTTCTTCACACTGCCAGTAGCCTGAGCGCTCTTCCGGGCGGCTTTGGTAGCAAGATGCTTTCTCTGAGCTTTTCCTCTGGTGGATTTATGGGTGGTCTGCTTGGTTCTGGCCATATTAAGCTTTAAGTAATAAGCTTTCATTCTCTCTATTTTCTTTCACTCGCCAGCCGCGTAGTAATCCACGATGGAGACGGGAGCAAATCGGTCACGTGATTGAAAAACCCTCTCTGAGATGATGCTTTGCTGAGTCTCATCTGTGCAGAAATTTCATTTCATTTCTTGATGTGTGATCTAAACATCAAGCTCCTCCATTTTTCTGTTTTGTCGCAGTTTGGACCCGTCACCTGACTGCTTCAGTAAATTCAGCCAATCAGCTTCTTTAACTGTTGCACACAGACAACGCAATGTTGAATTGGAAGGGCAGCGCAACAACCTGTCAGAAAACCCCCACGCTGTTTGATTATTTGATTACCAATAATTATGTGCTCTGTGTTGACGAGAAGCGGCCTTAACCCGTACCGGCGGGGAATTTGGTTCAGCCAGATGTTGGCGCTCCAGGGCAAAGAGTTTGTCATCTCCAGTGGGGTGAAAACTATGCAGACTTGACATTTGGATGACGATGTCTGCGAGACGCTGCCGATGAATTTTTCTTTACACTGGACAGTCCGGATCTCCTTGTATAGAAAAGGGACTTTCCTGAATGATGAGGCGCTGTTGTTTGTCTAAAAGCATGCATGAGTACCTTTCTCGTGTTCGTCACAGCAAACATTGTGGTTGTGTAAGCTGTTGTTCTCTTCATCACACACATTCTTCAGAGAGCATTTGTAATAATTTCCAGTTAAGAGTATTTTTAGTTATTAATATCCTGTTTGTGTCTAATCATATGCTGCTTTGTTGCTGCTGCTGGTGTGAGTCACACATGATCATTGTGATTTTCCTTTGCAGAATATACTACTGGTATGATGAGAGGGGGAAGAAGACGAAGTGCAATGCGCCACAATATGTCGACTTTGTTATGAGTCTCTGTCAAAAACTGGTCACAGACGAGGAGATCTTTCCTACAAAATATGGTGAGTATCCTCTCCTTCCAAGCCTGAGGTGCCTTTAAAATGGCATCAGGCTCCGAGTGCTTGCTGTTGTTGTACTGCTGCCCCCTGCTGCCTCACTTTGGTGGTGCTTGATGTTCCACTGCTTAATCCATTTCCTCCTGTCTGGCTGTTTTTTCCTCCCAGGAAAAGAGTTCCCAAATTCCTTTGAGTCCTTGGTAAAGAAGATCTGCCGGTATCTGTTCCATGTGCTAGCGCACCTGTACTGGGCACACTTTAAAGAGACGGTGGCTTTGGAGCTGCAGGGCCACTTGAACACTCTGTATGCACATTTCATTGTTTTTGTAAGGGAATTCAATCTGGTTGACCCCAAGGAGACCTGTATCATGGACGACCTGTCCGAAATCCTCTGCATCCCGGCTCCTTTACCTGCCCTGGCCTCCTCCGCCCCAGCTTCAGCACCCTCCCCTTCTTCACACAACCACGTAACAGAGAGATGAGCGGGGGCCTGTGGTGCGACCGCAGCCCGGGCATGATAGAAGTTCAGATAGAGAAGGAAACACACCCTCCTTGGTGCCAGCAGGACTTAGAGACCTTCCACCACCCTTATGTTTTTGCTACTACTCCAACCAGCCAGAAGGAAGGAGGGGGGAGGGTTTTTGGTGGGGAGGGGTTTGTCATGCCAGCAGGAATTGCCATGAGCGTTCCTCCCAGGGGCAAATCCCTCCCATCTTCTCTGCAACTTAAACTAGGAACAAAACAGTATGTTTATGTTTTATTTCAGTTTTATTTTATTTCATTTTTTGTTTAAAGTTTTACTTGGTTGTATTTTTTGTTTTTGTTGTTTCCCTGATGGAGGGGGGTCAATGTGTGGGTCGGCCCTCCCTCAGTCCTCTGCCTAACATACAGTGCAGGAAGGGGGCGCTGCTTTGCTTCAGCCGATTGTACAGAGTTGTGAAGGAAAGAGTCTACTGACCTGTTGTTTGTCGTTCCCTCCTCTGGCCACAGGAGGAGCCTGTGGGCAGATGGCCACTACGCCGGCCAGTAGGGAGCCACGTTACTGCCTAACAGGCCGATACTAGCCAATCACTGTCTGGGTTGTTTAACTGGGGAATGATTATAGAGCTTCCCACTCAGGACCTGAGAGAAAATATCACTGCTGCCACAGAGAATTAACTCTGTTCTCGTCTCCTCCCGCTGTCCGACTGTCTCCTGGTTCATCAGAGTGCTCACTTCTCCCCTTTCTACAGACGTCCATCGTGTATAACTCCAGTATAGTCAGAGTAATCCGCATCCCTACCTGTAGAGGGCAGTGAAGTTAGAGTGGCGGTGCCACAGAGACAAAGAGTATATAAAGATTGTATATGAGATATTTAATCTGATCAGAGAATCGATGCTACGGGACAGACTTGGTTCCCGCGTGGCTTTATCAGAACCATTTGCTGGGTCAGCACAGCAGCAGCCCCTAAAACCGCCGCCATCACCTCCTTCAGCAGGACGACAAAGACATGAGGTAATGTCTGCAGGCCCACAGAGGGGGAGGAGGGGATGTGGCGTGGTTTAGGGTTGCTCCTGTGTTGCTGAATTTACAAAAAAAAAAAAGAACTCGTAAGCAGTGTCAGTGCGACCTCTGCCTCTTCTGGGTTTTGTTTTTGTCCCTTTATATTTTATTTTTTTTAATTTACCTAAGGAAATTAGATGAGATATAATAAAAGTAATTGTGTGTGTGTGTGTGTGTGTGTGTGTGTGTGTGTGTGTGTGTGTGTGTGTGTGTGTGTGTGTGTGTGTGTGTGTGTGTGTGTGTGTGTGTGTGTGTGTGTGTGTGTGTGTGTAAGGCTCAGTCTGCTTGGACTTCACTGTACACAGAATCACAAGCGGGTTCTGTCAGATGGCCTCTGTGTGGAGGAGGATTGGGGTTATAATTCTTATTTTTTTAATTTATTCTTTTTTTCTTTTTTGCAGGGTTCTTCAGTTCTGTCTCTTGTTTTATGTATTTTAATTATTAACTAAGTTAAAAGCGATTTAATATTTTAAGCTCTGCAGATTATAATCTAATAAAAGACAGAAATTCCACCTGGGCTCAGTGTATTTTGTAAGAGTGTTTTCATCACCTGTTAAGGAACAATGTCTTTTTTTTATTTTGAAATAATTCGATTTTGAGCTTTCTGAATTGATGGTACAACTGTGGAGCAGATTAATGCATGTCCACCAGGGGGAGCCATCTCACTTTGGGATTCAAAGTGAAACATGCATCATCTCCATCTGAGGGAAGAACCTGTGATATCAAATGCAGGATTGGGAGACATTATAGCACAACATGGACTGTTTATAGTGACAGTGCAGCTGTGCAACCATTGACCTAAGGGAATGTTTCCAGAAAGCTCCACTCCAGACTTGAAAATGTGTCCTTGCTTGTTGGGTGAGACAACATGGTGGACGATGCACTTTTTGATGGTGCTGGTGTTTCGAGACCAGAGCCGAACATGTAAAAAGGTGTGCGCATAACTCGTACTTGTGCGTGCTTAAAATAAATGTGCAGCAGAAAACACAAAGGGAAACACTTTTGCTACAATCTCATCTCTTTCTTCCTGAGAAATTCCCTTCATGTTTTCTCACATGGAACACTGGCAAATGGTGCAATAATCTATATCACGTGACATACAAATCACCAATCAAATGATAAGGATCTATTCTGGCATTATAGAATAAATTTTAACTTACGCTATTCATGTTTTCAGTGCAGTAGTTCTTTAACAGACACAAAATCAGATTATGTGATTCAAGTTATGGATTTTTTACACGCACTCATCTTCAACCACTTATTCTAAAGGTCACAGTGGGCTGGAGCCCATCCCAGCAGACATAGGGTGTGAGGCGGAGTACACCCTGGACAGGGTGGCAGTCTGTCGCAGGGCCACATATAGAAAAACAAATACATTCACTAACCTGCATGTCTTTGGATGCCAGAGCACCTGGAGGGAACCAACAAGAACACAGGGAGAACATGCAAACTCCATACAGAAAGGCCACAGGAGGGAATAGATCTCGTGACCTTGCTGTGAGAAAACAGTGCTAACCACTAAGCTATTATGCTGCAAGAGTATATATAAATTTTCTGCAATTCGAATTAAATAATAAATTACCCAACTTCTGTTTGCAGTGATGCATATTTCTGTCTGTTGGACCAGTTTGACCATTTTAAATATCATGATTTTGCCTTTTCATGTATAATCCAAAACAAAAAATACTCCAGGAAACATTGTTTTATTGCCAAATTACAGCATTAATAATGCTTAAATTGATAAGCAGTTTGCTGCTGAAATGGTGACATTAAACAATTCCAAAATGATAATAAATAAAAATCACCAGATGTCTTAAATACTGAAAATTTTTCAGTCCAAAATACACACACACACAAAAAAAAGAGTTTCGATCTAAATTCAGATGACGTGCCGGTTGCTGTGACCCCTTCAACCATAAGATTCATAAATCCTGTTTTAGTGCAGGTCTTTGGGGCAACATCTGTAAACGAACACATGTTCAAAGTAATGGTACAGTTCATTTTCTACATTTTTAACCATGACAGACATAAATTAGGTTGCATAGTTTTTAACTACATTTTTCATGACATTTTAAAACTTAACATTTTATGCTAAACATTTTAACGTGAGAAAAGACTGATTAGTAATTGTATTTAAAATGAGCTGTATAGCTTAAATATTTGGTTTTAAAATGTTTTACTAAGCATTTTGGTAGATACCAAATGCACAGTGGCCCATGGAGGAAAAGAAACTGATTTGCTGATGGGTTTAGTGGCCAGCTGAGGACTGTATAAAGAAAGAAGACTAATGGACTTTGTCAAGCGACAAGTAGCCATGTAAATGTGATTGATTTTATATTGCTCATGATTATTGCTTGCTTCAGATCATACTGATGGTGTGAATGATGTCTTTGACTTGGCTGTCAGTGCATGTAGCAGGTGCACACATATGCAGCAGCATGTATGGAATCTGTAGAACTTCGACTGTTATGTTTGTGGCATTTTTGCTTGGTTAGTAGTCGTATGAGTAAATGTGTTGATGTGTTTTCTCTTGTTACTTTGATAATGACCATGATTTGGAATAGATGTCTATTTGTGGTACTACATCATGATGGGAGGATATCTCTGAAGGTGTTCATGTAAAATGCACAGCCTGCCACTGTTAAATAAGTAATTATATATTTAGTTCAATGTAAAATACAAAAAAAAAAAAACCTAAATACATAAATGTTACTATTTAGTTAAATATTAACTAAAACTTTGTTTATCTATATATAGCTCAATCATCCTAAATATTTAAATATGTAGATGTATATTTAGTTATATATTACTTAAATGTTTAATTATTTTTAACTATATTTAAATACATCAACCTAAATATTTAAATATGTAGATGTATATTTAGTTATATATTATTTAAATGTTTAATTATTTTTAACTATATTTAAATACATCAACCTAAATATTTAGTTAAACATGAACTATAATAGTTACCTATTTAAATATTTGAGTCACTGTATCTAGGGGCAGCACAGTGGATTAGTGGTTAGCACTGTTGCCTCACAGCAAGAAGGTCATGGGTTTGATTTCCACCTGTGGCCTTTGGGGTTTGCATGTTCTCTCCGGGTGCTCCGGCTTCCTCCCACATCCAAAGACAGGCAGGTTAGGTGGATTGGAGACTTTAAATTGTCTTAGGTGTGCATGCAGGTGTGAATGTGTTTGTCTCTATGTGGTCCTGCAACAGACTGCTGTTCTGTACAGGGTGTACCCCGCCTCACGCCCTATGACTGCTGGGATAGGCTCCGTGACCCCCAACTGAGGTTGAAGATGAGTGAGTTGATGTATCTAAATATTTAGACAAGTATATTTAAAGAATGTTGATATTTAACGATATATTTAGTTCCATATTTAAAAATTTAGATTGAAGTATCTAAAAATTTGGCTCAGCATGTACAGCTATAAAACCCAAGTAGAAAACAATGACTTTTTTTATTTAATTATTATTACCTAATTATTATATTATTTATTATTAGTCTTATTATTATACATTTAAAAAAATTAAAGCATTCGGTGCAAATGTGATCATTTATTTTGCTGTCATGGATAAATGTAGGTAAACTGATCTTTAAATTTGAACTTATATTACATTATCATAAAAAGCAGTGATGTGCAGGGGTTTTTTTTTTTAACTGGTATCAAACTGTGGACTTTAAGTACATTCTGTTCCTCTCTCTCCCGCTGACCCTGAGTAAAAAAAAATCTTGATGTGTGCACGTCTCCCCGTCGCGCACTAACTGTCCATCCTGCGCCGCCGCACCACCACCGACCCGCGGCGTCTTCTCCCCGACGGCCTCAAGGTGACGCCCTCGTTCACTTTGTACTGCGCGATGCCGCCGACCTGGTCCAGTTTCTTGGCGCTGCAGCACGGCGTCGGCACCCTCACCGTGTTACCGAATTTGGAGTAATCCACCGCGTACATGCCGTCCTCCTCGGACACGGTGGGCACGAAGCGCTGCCCCCACAGGATCTCCTCGGACACGTAGGAGGTCCGGGCCTGCGTGGTGATCCCGGTGGTCTCCACCACGCCCTCCAGCACTACGATCACCTCGATGTCCTCGTGCTGCAGGTCGAAGGCGGACAGCTCGTACAGCGGGCTGTCCTTGTCGATCACGTGACAGATGATGAGGGGGGACACGAGGAAGACCCCGTTCGTGCCCACCGGGTTGTCCATGTGGATGTCGATCTGGTCCAGAGGCACCACCTCGCCTTCCTCGGTGGTGGTTTTCCTCACCACCTGCATCCTCACGGTGGCGCTGATGATCATGCTCTTCCTCAGGTCCCCGATGCGGACCATGAAGCAGAGCTTGTTGTTGCGCACAGAGATAACCGCGTGCTTGCTGAAAATGAGCGTCTCCGCGCGCCGGTTGGCCTGCGCGGTTTTCATGAAGATACAGCCGAGCATGATGGCGTTGATGACCAGGCCCACGATGTTCTGCACGATCAGGATGATGATGGCGGACACGCACTCCTCCGTGATCATCCGTCCTCCGAAGCCGATGGTCACCTGGACCTCTATGGAGAAGAGGAAAGCGGAGGAGAAGGAGTGGATGTCCGTTACGCACGGAACAAAGCCCTCCTCTTCTCTCTGGTCCAGATCCCCGTGCGCAAAGGCGACCAGCCACCAGATCATCCCGAAAAGGAGCCAGCTGCACAGAAATGACATGGTGAAGATGATGAGCGTGTGAAGCCATTTTAAGTCCACAAGCGTGGTGAAGACGTCCTGCAGGAAGCGGCCCTGCTCGCGGATGTTGGTGTGCGCCACATTGCAGGTGCCGCTTTTGGCGACGAACCGAGCCTTCCTCGGTTTGGCCTGAAACTTTGGCTGCAGGACATCCTCCGCCAAACGGGTCAGCAAGTAATCCTCAGGAATAAGTCCTTTCCTGGACAACATAACGCTCCCATGCTACGCGCACGCAAAGATTTCTCCTGTGTGCGCCCGCGGCAGCTGCGCGGCGTCTCGTTTGTCTCCCCGTTTTTCTGGAGGTATGTGCGCTCCTCACGTTGCTTCCGAATCAGGCTCTCCACAGCCGC
This sequence comes from Thalassophryne amazonica, assembly GCF_902500255.1. Lineage (NCBI taxonomy): Eukaryota > Metazoa > Chordata > Actinopteri > Batrachoidiformes > Batrachoididae > Thalassophryne > Thalassophryne amazonica. Next base: position 88,214,448 of record NC_047110.1, read on the forward strand.
GGAGTCCCCTGTGAAAACTCCTCACTCAGCATCGCAGCTGCCGCCGTCAGTCACGCGCACTGACCGCATGCGGTACGGCACCTTGCGTAAAAATGAAAAGTGGCGTTAACGCTGTGGCACGGTCGGGCACTTTTATGACGTTTGGATGACTAAGGCCGACTTTGGGTGGCGCTCTTGTCTCTGTTCTGACTCTGTTACACCAGGACTGGAGGCTTCCACGCGCACCTCCGTGGTGAGCTCCCAGTGCACGCGTGGAACCGAAACGCACGAAAATAGTGACCTCATACCCTCAAGTAATAATAACTAATAACATATTCATAATTTATTATACCATATTACATTTTTATAACATTCATTTGCGCATAGATAGGCAGTAGCCTGTTTATGGGGTTTAAAATCTTTATTTTCTCTTGACGGCTTTAAGATGATTTTCTTATAGGCCGCATTTTATTTTAAAGTAGATAAATAGCACTGTGCAAAATACTGAGGCAAATTTAACTTACCTCGAAGATTTAAAAGTAATTAAACGTTGATATTTATTAATAAATAAAACATCTGACCATTTCTTATATTTCAGATGCATTATTTCTTTTAAATGATATCCTGCAATTAATAATAATAATAACAGTGTTCTGTTTAGTCGGGTTTTTACAGTAATTTCGTTATTAGTGAAGAAAATGTCACATCAGGAAGTAAAGTTTTAAAGAAACCTTTCTTATTGTTCTTATTATTTAGGTTTTTAACTTGATCAGAGGAAAAATAATAATCTGCATTTTAGTGAAAAAAAATTATGGTACTTCAAAATTTTGCAGTGTTGTATATTTGCAGACATTTTTATTTGACATTTTATTGCTGCTGTCAGTCACAGCAGTAATCAACAGTAAATAATAAACGTGAGCAGGCAGTGCAACCTGTCAGTTTTAATTGGATGGTAATTAGGTCCAAAACTGAACGTTTTTGTGCTCATAGAGACCAAAAGTAATGGGACGATTGACTATGTTATTTCACTGTTAAACCTAACACTCCATTTTGATACAATAATTAAGTTTATGTAACTCAACCTTTGAAAAAAGTTATAGTCAGTCATCTCCATTAATTAAACTAACTCAAAAATGAATTGTTGTCATAACAACTCAGTTCCTTTAAGTGCATTTAAAATTTGGGGGCATTTAAGTGGTAGTGGTGTATTTCCAGTGCATTCCATTCACTCATTTTAATTGAGTTTACACCATGAAAAACTGCAAGTTCTGTTCATGGGCTGCTATTTAGCATTTTTCATTCTGTTGTAGTCCTTTTTTTTTTTTTTTTTTTTTTTTTTAGAAAGCAGATTACTGTCAACAAGTGAACCAAAGAATTCATCCAAAAATTGAATCCAAAGTACAATGCAAATTTTTTAGGCAGAAATTTGTCACTTTTTAATTGAAAAACATAAACTAGATTTATGTAAGTTTAATTAACTATAAATTATTAATGTACTAAAACTTTAACAATTACATTTTAGAAAATTATTTAATTTAAGTTGGTAACTCAAATGGTTCAAGGCAATCGCTTTCCGCAAATGGTTTGAATTCAACTAACTCACTGGGGTTTACAGTGTTCGTTATTATTTTATTAACAAGTCAGCTGATAAAAGGCCTACAGAGCTGATTTCAGGTGTTCAGACATGATTGATTATGGTCAACCTCAAAAACAGTGTGGCCATGCACAAAGCAGACTAGTGAGGGAAGCCACCAAGACACCCATAAAAACGTCAGTGGCTGTGATTGGAGAGAGTCCTCTGACTTCTGCTTCACCGGTCACAGCTTCATTTTTGAGTGGCATGAAAAAAGAAATTATTAATGACGTGTGAAGTGACAGTGATGGTTGCCCACATGACTTTTGGCAAACACAGTCAGGTGCAGCTTCTCATCCTGAAGTGACAGTCATGGGTCTGATGATTACTCTGTATTCATTTCTTTGTTTTGACAGCGTCATATATCCGGTAGCAGCAGCTGCTAAAGTCATGTTTCTTCTGCACAAGTTCTTTTTCAAACCATTCAACATGGTGGCTTAGTACTGTCGCCTCACAGCAAGAAGGTGTGGAAGAAAGTGTGTCTGAACACTGTGAATAATAATAATAAAAATATGTTTCTGAGAGAAAATGAGTCCACAGGTCTGGAGGAAAAAGTGTGCAGAGGAACAAAAGAAGCTGAAAGTGACCGAGCAGCTCATCCTTATAACAGCAATCTGTTGGGATGGGTCGAAGGACTCGGGGCCAGCTGTTCCAGTTTGTTTCCAGCCGTTCCAGTTTGTTTCCACTTCCAAAGACATGCAGATTTAGGTGGATTGGAAACTTAAATTGTCTCTGTATTATGATCCCCCCCCCCACACACACACACACACCCCCACACACACACACAATTGGAATAGGCGAGTATAGAAAATGTACAACACAAACTTAAGTGATAAATTATTTTATTAAAGATTTAACATTTTATTTATGTACAAATATAATACAACATGATTAAAAAATAAAAAAGTCAAATGTATTCCATGGGACAATTGCACTTTGAATGTCTTCCTTTGACACTTGATTTTCTTTGTGCTACTGGTCGGCTCGCACAAAGGAGGCGAAGACGCTGTCCTCTTCGTTGAGCAGGGCCCGGGGCCGGTCGTACTCCAGGATGACGCCTCGCTTCATCACAATCACCAGGTCGGCATTCAGGATGGTGTGGACGCGATGCTGTGCAGGCAGCCAACAGGAAGAAACGCTCTCAAACATGTTAAAGGCCTCTGAACTAAATTGTCAGTCATACATCATATCCTGTTTGCAAATGAGCACCATAATTAGCATATCCACATGTTCTCATAGCAATTTCAACATAATATATGAACATTCTGACGATGAAAATGCCAATCAAGCATTCTTGTGTTACTACTGTTGAAACTGTGTATGCAAATTAACCCCATAATTAGCATATATCAATATGTAATATTTCTGTCATCATGACACACATGCATTGCGAATACTAGAAGCACTCAGAGCGCAAACCTCCGCCAAGGTCATAGGGTCACTGACGTCACATGGAATACCATTTGGCAAAGACATTTATTCCATGTTGTTTCACGCCTCCACCGTCATGTTTCAGATTCAGTGGTTAAACCCTTAGATCTTCAGCAAATGTATTTATAAAGAGAAACTGCATGAACTACACAGGTTTTTTTTAATTTTCTAATAAGTTTATTCAATGAGGAGAAACATGCTAAATTATTGTTGTGTCGTAACTTAATTTTTGTTCAGCCTTTGTGACCCGTCTTCATGAAGTTAGATGTAAAAATGTTGAAATTGGCCCTATCCTGCAATGATAAAGAATCCTTTAAAAAAATTACTGGATCCGGATCGTGTTCCGGATCATTACCAAAATTTAATGACTTCTAAGTTAGGCCAAGATACACCCCTGGTAAAAATTTCATTGAAATCCGTGGGGGATTTTTTGAGTAATCCTGCTAACAATCCAACCAACCAATCAACAAATGGACATGACTGAAAACAACTTCCTTGGCAGAGGTAATAAAGTGTATATTACAAAGTACAGGTGAACCCTGTTAACTCGTGCAAGTTGGGGTCCACAAATTGGTCCGCAAGTTATCTGAAACCACATAATCAGTTTATAATAGTTTCGACCATTTGAAGTGTGATTCCTTCCTGGATGGTGATGATTTCTTCATCTGGAGTGGGTTTGGAATCTTTTTTTCTCCTCTGGTTGCAGGTCAGTGACAAGGCCTTCGTCAGTGTGGAAGATTCCTGATGATTCTGAGGTTTTGGATGCCTGTCAGGCGCATGTGTATAAATTCCAGCTGAACCAGCAGTATCTGTACTGGCAAGAATTTAACTAGTCACATCCAAAAACTGAATCGTCAGGAATATTCCACACAAAATCGTCTGCCCTCATCACTGACCTGCAACCAGAGGAGGAAGAACAAATCATCACCCAGAATTGTCTGCACTGACGATCCCTCCCACAAAACGGTCAATTCAATCAATCACTTACCAGAAAATTACTTCATACTCATTCATATTCAAATATTTGCATCAAACAACCATAAAATCTAAATTACTGAGGCTTACTCCTTGCAAGCAACATACACTGTAAGTGTTGAGGGTTTACCATGTATTGTTAGAGCTATCAAGTTCAGAAGATTAAATTATTTCATCTTTATGAATAAGCAAATAGATGCAATAAATGACCCTAAAATATACTTGGCTCATCTACTATCTATGAGGTACTGATGGTGAAAGTCTCAGGAATTTACACTGTATAGTTTGAGTTATCACAATCACAAGGAAAAGTACTTTACCCCCATACATATGCAAATATATGCACTAAAGAAACATAAAACTGAATTAGCTGATATTTATTCCCTACAAGGTACATGCGGTCCCACCCAATAATAAGCCATGAATAATGAGCCATGCATGGGTGTGTCCACGATTAGTCGAAGAATGATCCACGTTTTAAGATATCACTTATCTGCTACTAAGATGCCTCTATGTGCCTCTCTGTACCTCCATGAAGCACCATGTAATGCGATGCTGGTGCACGTTTAGGCATGGGTTTTGTCCAACCCTCCAGCCCTTCCACATATGGTCTCTTTAAAGTGTGGGTTTTCAATTCACAGCATTCATTCAAGATGCTGTCACATTTTTTTAAACACAGTCCAAAAATGACACTCCTGTACAGTCCGGCCAGTGTCCGGCATGCGCCAGGCTGCTGTTCATCTGTGTTCCAGAGTCACAAAATGCACCAGACCAGCTAGAGTTGAACCACGGGTTTCTGGACAGTCGTCTACACGCTTCCTCTCACTGGCTTTATTTCTTCCGCAGCTTTACAGTCATTTACAGTCCAACTTTTAACTTTGTGTTTGTCTGTTACTGACTGCAAAATCAGTCTTTTGCAAGCTCACGTTCTACATAAAAGCTCGTCTTGACTGCGAGTCATTGCGTCAGCGCACACACACAGCAGAGCTCATGTGATCCATTATAACAAGATGTTAAATCTATCATAAACATACTTTTACAGCTGCTTATAAAGAAGGAATGAACATGCAACTGTTTTACCAAGCTATTACAATATAAACATTACAAATAATTACCTTTTAAGCTGTTCCAAATATGTTCTCCACCTCAGTGCATGAGAGAGATAGAGAGCAGAAAAAAGCTCCAAATGTCCTCTGTGATTCCAGAAGTGATTAGACATGTTTTCAGCATCCAAGCTCTGGCAGAAAATGATTAGTCTGCTACAAAATAATTATTTTTTTATACAGCATCGGCGCACAAAGCAGGTGGGATTGTAGTGCGCAAGAGGGCGGAGCCAAAATAACCTGTCCTGTCCTTGTAGCCGCCAGGTGCTCGGATAATGGGCTTTTAACAGCCTTGTCCTTACCACAAACATACCTCTAAAATCCTTGTTTGTCCTCATAGTACCTCGTACACAAACTCCCCCACGTTGTTGTTGCTAAATTTTGAACTTCTTAGAATTCGCACCACACTTAGAGGTGAGCCTCATTAGCTGAATATTCTGCCTCTCAGAGCCACTATTCTCCCACGATTGTTGAATAACTAGACTCGTAACCCAAAAAAAAACATGCTGCTTGGCTCATTATTCATCCTTCATGATTCGGTGGGACCAGGGCTTAAGAATCAAGCGTTTACCCTGTGTTGTTAATGAGTCACTGCATTCACAATAAAAATTTCTGGTATTTCATTCTCACATAATTCACCCATCCAGATGAGGCTTCAACGATGTATCAAGTAACCACCATGTATTGTCCTTGAGCTATTGTATTTACAAGTGTGTCTCCACACACACACACACACACAGGTGCACACGCTTGAACCTTGATCTTTGTTCTTTGGATGAAGTAACCTGGAGTAAGTTCTCTTTTTGCCCCAGTTTAATTTTTCAGCCACCCCTGCAGGACCTGCTCGTGGCATTGCTGCGAGTATCTGCGGTTCTGTATCCGCTCACAAGCAGAAGCAGCTTGGGGAAAGGGCACTGCTCAGAGACGCATGCATTACGGTAAAAGGCTGAAGTGCTGCCGCAGCGCAGAGGGAGATACTTACCGCTATAGTCACAACTGTTCTGTCAGCAAAAGCAGTCATCACCACTTTCTGCAGGATGCTCTCCTGTGGAGAGGCAGAGGGAGAACAGGTTGGCTGCAGCAGACTTTAATGAGTACTACTGAGGAAAAACACCACACAACATACGAGGTTTTGATAACAAATGTTACCGTGGTGACATGTTACCATGGTAACAGCTGAATAGCAGCAGCTCATGCAGTGTAAGAAATATTTGTTCTGTTATCACTAGTGGTGATCCCAAAACGCTGACTGTTCAGAGGTCTTTGTTTTGTCTCGCTCCTCCTCTCTTTTGTGTGTCTGATGAAAAGCTGAAAGCGGCGTCTTCGAGGACAACCACCGCCGCCGCGCTGCTTTTTGTGATGGGTAATGTAAAGAAAGGAAAGAGAGAAGCAACTCTTTGCAGACACAGCCTCCCCTCAGGCTGTCATGGTGCCAACTACGCTTTCTGCTTCATGCACACGTTTTTCATTTGATCCTCCTTTTATTTCACCTTAAAGGAAGCTGACCTTTTTTATTTTTCTTTATTGTTGATTATGTGTAGCCGAGTCTCAAGTTCAAGTACATGAATGATTAGCCTAATATGCAACTTAAGTGTCCTTCCTGCAAACACTCCATCTTTACGCTTCACCTGCTATTCTTCGTTGCCATGCCAACTGTTTAAATGACCTTGTGACCTCACTGAGTCTGTTCACGGGTGATTCTTAGACTACGGGCACTTATTATGTCCTTTGATCATATTGTATGAAAAACAGAAAAAAGGGGAAATTTCACACTTTTATAGTTATCTTTACAATGAAAGTGTCTTATGAAATTTGTTCTAGTAGTCTATGATGACTTTTACACCTTTTTTCAGCATCATTATATGCAAATATTGCTGTTTTGTGCTTGTCCCACACCCAGACGTTTGATCTTCAATGATAAAAATGAATGGTAAAGAAACTTTTTTTCTAATGTTTTAAAATATCTCTGAATAAAATATCAGTAAAATAATCAAAACATAATTGGGGTATTCAATGTCATACAACTGTTGTGATTTTTTTAAACAAAATGTAGTTGTCCCACACTATTGCCGTAATTTCCACCACAACACTGTAATGTCCCTTTAAACAGTTTGTATGAAAGATTGTTTGGGTAGTTTCTATGGAGATAAACAGTGACATCAGAGCACATGTATATAGCGCCAAATCACAACAAACAGTGCCCCAAGGCGCTTTATATTGTAAGCCAATGGTGTGGTGGAAATTACATTTACAAGGCCAATAGTGCCCGTAGATAAAGAATCACCTTCACACGTATTTCTTACAGCTTTCCGTTTTCTGCCATTTTCCCTTCTGCTTCCTTCTCCCTTCGGCAGATTTCCCATTTACTGTTAATTCTCCACAAAACGCTCTTGTGGGTGTGTGCTCACCGTTGCCATGTCGATGGATGCCGTGGCTTCGTCCATGATGAGGATGCTGCTCTTCCTGACGAAGGCTCTGGCCAGACAGAACAGTTGTCTCTGACCCTGACTGAAGTTCTCTCCTCCCTCCGTCACTGTGGCATCTGAAGGCACAGATACACGCAAACACTCAACCATCAGTCTTTTCATATCCACCAGTTTACAGCTAGAACCCAACATCAAGACTTTAAATTAATGGGGAAAGATAATTAGCCGTTGCCGCTTGGTTTAAACATCTTACACACACATTAATTACTCTTCTAGTAAATGAGTTTTTTTTTTTTTTTTTACAGCTCTGCTTTCTCCTGCTTGTTTGTTTTATATGTAAGAAAAGAAAGAGTGAATAAAGTAACTAAATGCTAAAATAGTGACAAAATAACACTACAAACCTCATTTTTAAATTGTCAACACGTTAGCAGTAGAAAATATTTGAAGAAATATGGCCAGCACCACCTGCATCAGTCCTAGTGGTTAGTATACAAATGATTAATGTTTATGAGTGCAATGGTAAGAATAGTTCGCTGAAATTAAATATTCTTACCATTGCACTAATGAAAAAACATTATTTGTTTTATACAACACCTAACAATCTTGACTATATAGTCTGTACTTGATACCGTGCATTGACGTCTCTGTGTACTGCGAAAAATCGCGACAACTGGATTTGAGGTTTTTTGTGTGTGCGCGTGTGTGTGTTAGAACAATAAGCACCATCAATAAAACAAACCCTGCCATGTTTGTTTGTAAGCTAAGCGCCATCACCGCTACTGTGAGTGTGAGGTGGTTACAGCGTGTGATAGCACAAATGTATAAAACCAAAATTGCACAGTAAATGAAACAAAATGGCAAATGGTACAAATGATCCATATCACGTGACATACAAACCACCAATCAAATGACATGGATCTATTTAGGCATTTCATAACTCTTAGTTAGTGCTTGCTCCTCTTCGATTGAGATAAATAACATCTGTCATTATTTTAACTCTGACAACATTTGAGTATGTAGTGCAATTTGTCTAAAGTAATGATGTTCATAGTGTGGTTTTCCATACTGAGGTTGTTAGATTTGTAGGAAGATAAATACATGTTCAAGGGTAGCCTATTGGAAGGCATTCTGATGACTGTTTATCTGTTCATGTCTACAGTTCAATCATTGTAGAGACAAGAATTTCTATTTCATTCAAAAGTCAATTACACTGAACTGGATGCAGCTGTCCACTAGCCTTAAGAGAAACCTTCGTGTTGTTCTGCTATCTAGTGGTAATTGGTGGTAAGAACGTTTTTTCAACTACTTTAACTACGTACGTTGCAACCGTTTGTGCTTGCCTGCGTGTGCACATGTTGTTGTGAAGACAAGCAACATCTCTCACCTGTTGTCAAGATAACCATATCCTGCACCTGCAAGTACGAGGTCTGTTAGAAAAGTATCTGACCTTTTTATTTTTTTCAAAAACCTGATGGATTTGAATCACGTGTGCTTGCGTGAGCCAACCTTGAACCTTCGTGCGCATGTGTGAATTTTTTCACGCCTGTCGGTTGCGTCATTTGCTTGTAAGCAGCCTTTGTGTGAGGATGGGTGTTGCCTCTCGTCGTTTTTTCTTTGCAAGGAAATGGCAGAACGACTGGAGCAGTGCGACTGCATCAAATTTTGCCAGAAACTGGGCGACAGCCAGGTGGAAACCATTCGGATTATTCAGACGGCTTTCGGTGACGATCCTATGGGCATCACACAGATTAAGGATCGGTACAACCGGTTTAAAGACGGCCGCACAACGGTGGAGAGCGAGCCACGCTCCGGGCAGCCATCAACATGCAGAAATGACCAGATCATTTCCAGAGTGAATGCTGTGGTGATGTTGGACCGTTGTGTGACTATCCGAGAAATTGTGGAAGAGGTGGACATCAGCACTTTTTCGGCACATTCCACTGTGACAGATGATTTGGCCATGAAAAGAGTGGCAGCGAAATTCATTGGCAAGAAGCTGATGGCGGAGCAAAAGCTCCTTCGTGATGAAGCCTCACAGGACATGTTGTGACATGCCCAGCTCGTCCACAATTTCTCGGATAGTCACACAACTGAAAAGCCACCGAAAGCCGTCTGAATCTTCCAAATGGTGGAAGAGGTGGGCATGTCACAACATGTCCTGTGAGGCTTCATCACGAAGGACCTTTTGCTCCGCCATCAGCTTCTTGCCAATGAATTTCGCTACAACTCTTTTCATGGCCAAATCTTCTGTGGCGCGCTCTCCACCATTGTGCGGCCGTCTTTAAACTGGTTGTACCGCTCCTTAATCTGTGTGATGCCCATAGCATCGTCACCGAAAGCCGTCTGAATAATCCGAATGGTTTCCACCTGGCTGTCGCCCAGTTTCTGGCAAAATTTGATGCAGTCGCTCTGCTCCAGTCGTTCCGCCATTTCCTTGCAAAGAAAAAAACGACGAGAGACTCCACCCATCCTCACACAAAGGCTGCTTACAAGCAAATGACACAACCAACAGGCGTGAAAAAAATCACGCATGCGCACGAAGGTTCAAGGTTGGCTCATGCACGCACACGTGATTCAAATCCATCAGGTTTTTGAAAAAAATAAAAAGGTCGGATACTTTTCAAACAGACCTCGTACTGCTGACATGTGGACAGGGCTGGCTGCACTCGGTCTCATACCCGCTGTCGGTCACGTCAACATGAATGTTTTGTTTTGATTTCGTTTAGACCATCAAGGTCGACGTTCGCTTCATTTTACTTTTGTTAGTTTCAGTTTTGTTTTGTTCCTTTTTGTGCTCTTGATTCACAGACTTTCTGGTGATGGGAAAGGTGCAGGATCATTCATCCACCTTTCCTTGACGATTTGTGACTTTTTGTCCTTCATTCAGCTATCGCCGTGTGCCTTGTGACCGGGCCCTTAGGGACACATAGTAATCCTGCATCCTGAGAATGTAGAACATGTTCCAATATCTTCTTCTTCCTTCTCCTTTTTTCAGTTGCTCCCGTCAGGGGTCGCCACAGCAGATCAGTTAGGTCATCTGGATAGGGAGGTGTTAGTCCATGAAAGATTTTGTATGTTAAAACAAAACCTTCAAATCTGACCTAGTTGGAACAGGAAGCCAGTGAAAGGAAGCCAGAATCGGGGTAATATGGACAAAGTTCTACCAGTACCATTTTGATTCAGCTGAAGATCTCTAATGCTGGACTGCAGTAAGTCAGAGAACAGGGCATTGCAGCAATCCAATGGAGAAAAGACAAAGGCATGGATCAGAGCAGGGGTGGGCAATCATGTGCCATGAAGGGCCAAGACACAGCAGGTTTCCCTTTCTAACAATCACTTCAGCAGGTGATTTCATTGATGTTCAGATGTGTATGATCAGGCAAGAAGCTCATCAGCAAACCCACCTGTTGAGGTGATTGGGTGCAAGGAAAACCTGCACTGTCTTGGCCCTCATTGCTCACCCCTGGATCAGAGTCTCTGCATCAGTCCCAGACAGGATTGGATGAATCCTCACAATATTATGAAAAATTAATTTGCAGTTCTACTACAGGTGCCTTGTTCACACCCATGTATTTCCTTTGCCGCAGTTTAGGGATTTCTCTCATGTGGCGGCATTGTCAAATGTGAGTCGAGCATTTGGACCCTTGATTGTTAACAATGTTTTAATGTGACTAAGGCTGTTAAAGTGTCAAGAAATCACATTCTACTGTATTTCTCATCATTGATAAACATAGATTTCACATAATTTTGTTGGGGCATCACTGCATGCCCAAATTTAATATTACAGTCTATGTGCCAAAGCAGGATAAAGGAGATCTGCTAAAAAGACTGTTGGAACATCCAGGGATTGGATCCATTAACCCTCCAGTCACAAGACCACTTCCTTCATCTCTGGGCAACCACCTTGAAAAATGAATTAACAATTAACTCCTAGGTTAGAGATCAATATCTTACTGAGCATTTGGCTCCACTGAGTATAAAATAAAGCAGTGAGCAGCTCAGACTCAGTGGCATAAAACTGTTGACAGGGTAAAAGATCAAGTTTGAGCTGCAAATGAAGCAGACATTTATAGAGTCTGATGAGTGGCGTTATACATCTGCAATCTTTTAAGATTGCGTGTGAGGAGGCAAACAGTAACTGTCAGTTCTCCTGTGTTAGAGATGAGCTAAGAATAGTCAGCCTATTAAACTGTGCAGCAACCCACATAATCCAGCTCCAGCAGGATCTTAATAATTTAATGCTGCTGAATTCTGATGCAGCGGCCTGATCGGCTGACAATTCTATTCAATTTACAGTTGACAACAGCTAACCAAATGACCCTGATCAAAAGTTTACATACCCTGGTGATTTTGGCCTGATAACATGCACACAAGTTGACAGAATAATAACCTTTATTTAACCAGGTAGAAATTCCATTGAGATTGAAACCTCTTTTACAAGGATGACCTGCAGCAGCACACGTCATAATGGACAGCTTAACGCCAACATGAGAAAGTTGGTGATAAATAAAATACAATCATCTTGGTCAAAACATTGCACATGATATAAAGTCTCAAGCAGATTTAGATTTAGACACATTGCACAAATTAATCCAGACCTGAAAAACTAAAGGTATTCTTTCCAGATTCAGAGCCGACACGAAGTACATGAAAACCTAACATTTGAGCGCAGAGCATAACGGCTTTCAGATCTCTGAAGTAAATTGGATAAATAGGTTAGAACCAGACCAATAAGAGTTTTGTAAACCAGAATCATCCAGTGTGCATAACACCTGGCAGACAAAGAGGGCATGCCCACTTTGGCGTACAACTCACAGCGGTGGGTGAAGCAGCTACAACCAGTGATGAGTCTCAAGGCATAATGATACACCTATACACGACAATAAGGACAGGAAGGTAGCAGTTATCAGGAGCATTGCTATGCTGATGATACTCAGTTATACATGCCAATAACTGCTGGTAATCTCATCCACATAAAATCCTTAGAAGATTGCCCTGCATCAGTGAAACTCTGGATGTCTAGCAATTTCCTACTTTTAAACTCTGACAAGACTGAAATGATGATTCTTGGTCCAGTGAGACATTTGCATCAATTTGAGCAGCTAACGCTTAGCCTAGGCTCGTGTGTCATACATCACACTGACAAAGTGAGGAACCTTGGGGTAATTTTTGATCCTACGTTGTCCTTTGACCTCCACATTAGAGATATTATGAGGTTATGGAAGTTATGGAAGGAAATCATAGGATCAGCTGGATGACTAACAGATGGACAGAAGGATCTATGAAGCTTGGCACTCCATCAAAAAGCTGATCATCAGGTAAGGTAGAGTATAAGGTCAATGTGACAGAGGCAGGTCTCACCAGTATTGCCACCATGCGATCAAGAAACAACTTGATTTGCATAAGATGCTGAAGCCATGCAGGTGATCAGACGATCATGCAGAGTGGCGACTCCTGGCATCATCCACGAGGCACTGCTAGTGATGCGCGTGAGAACAACAACAATTTTGATCTGTCTGGTCTGGGAAGACTCCTGAGCTTGTCAAACATCTAACCTTCTGCAGTACTTTCAATCTAATCACGACGACAATTTTTTTTAGCTTGCTTTCACGACACTAATAAATGTAGGCTTGAATTCATCAGGTGTCCCCACAATGTAACAGTTTACACTGTTACACTGTGGGGACTCCCCTCCTCTTTGGGGAGAAAATGCCAGTCCCCATAAGGTTAACTGATAATTTTTAGGGCTTAGTCATGGTGTCATTAATTAAGCTACCAATTTGTAGACCTGGGTTTGATTCATGGTCATGCTACGTATCTGTGTTTTTAGACAAAATGCTTCATCTTCATTGTCTCAGTCCACTCAGCTGTAAATGGGTACCAGTCTTGGCTGGGGAAGTAGCCACTGATGGAAGCTGAAGTGTTTTTAGCCATGCTAATGCTCCCCAGAACCATTTTACTGAAAAAAGTGTGAAGGACATAAATGACATGGTGAGATGTGAGGAGCTTCGCTCATTATTGTCAGGAACATAAACATATTATTTACCGTTGTTGTAAATTACATTGATCATTCAACAAATCTGTCAATCACGGGAATACAGAAGTTTCTGTTCTTGACATCCTACTTAACAGTGATATTTTCATGAATACCTTTAATAAACCCATATGTATGTATGTATCATTCAATCCTACAATAGTTTATCATTAACAAATCGTGTCAGTCTGTCTAAAGTACCTTCGTCTCAAGACCTTCATACACCCAAGCAATTTTGAACTATGATGTATCACATACAAGCAACACAATATATTTACATCAACCTACGTTGATGTTTGGTCCAAGGCTTTGCCTTTGTTATATTATGTGCTGCAAACAGTAGCAATGTTCACACATGGAGTATGCGTTATGTTACATAAGTCCAAATTAACATGTCCTCACCCAGACCTCCTGGAAGGGATTTGACAACAGGCTTCAGCTGAGCAATCTCCAGTGCTTCCCACAGCATGTTGTCTGTAGCCTTCATCTCTGGGTCCAAGTTAAACCTACACACACATTAACACATTACAACATTCCTAAAGACATTTAATATACCACATTTATCCTCCCTTTCTGCTATCTTCTGTGTGAATGATGGTTGCTTGTGATGTGTGTGTACATCTATCTATCTATCTATCTATCTATCTATCTATCTATCTATCTATCTATCTATCTATCTATCTATCTATCTATCTATCTATCTATCTATCTATCTATCTATCTATCTATCTATCTATCTATCTATCTATCTATATACACACACATACACTAGCATATCCACAGGCTCTAGATTGGGGAGTTTTTATAAAATAGGTAGCTGACATTTTTCAAGGGTGGTAATAAATTAACCAATGACTTGGAATGGCATGTGAGTCCAGAATGTTTTTAGAACCTTAGACCTCAACAACTTTTAGAAGAGGAACTTAACCCATTTATTTCCTGTTAATTATGTAATTTTCAATGTTAATTTACTGTCTTAATGTATTTATAAATTGTTTAGTTTGTTGTTATATATACACACTATTATTATTATCATCATCATTATTATTATTTTTATTTTATTATTACTTCCGTATTGTCATTGATTTTTAAATTGGCCACAATAGAAAAAAGTGTTTTCACTTTCTTGCATCATCCATGTATTTTTAACGTATTTGCACTTACACTTACTGCCCCCTACTGGAAAGTTGTGTAAGTCTAAAACGTAATTAGCAACATTAACTAATATTCATGGCTTCTCCAAAACTAGTAGTCCTATCAGTGTTCTGTTTTACCACCGTTCATCCTTGACCCAAAGTACGTAAGCAGAGTACAGCGAATATCAGCTGTACTCTGTCTGTCCCTGATCGAAGTTGCATGCACACACAGCTGCTGAAAGCAAGTTGTTTTAATTTGACAAACTAAAACAGTGGCTGAAGACATTAAAATCACTACACATTTCAGTCATGGTACCAACATGAAACCTAAGACACTCATGGTAATAGCAACATGAGACTAAACCAATAAACCAATCAAGCTACAAATACACAATAAATCAGTAAGACTAACAACACTGTTAAGCTAACATAAACCACAATAACAACATTTAAACCCTTAAAACCCCAAACTCCCATAGTGCATTGCAGCACAGCATCCATTGTTTATTGGTTAGCTAAAATTGCTTATCTTTTCAAAAATATTCATACTATCAATTTTCCATTTTTGCAGCGTTCAACCTTGACCCAAAATACATAAGCATACCAAACGGCAAATGTCAGCTCTCCCCGGTTTTGGCGTGATCAAAGCCATACACATGCACAAAGAGGCCACTTGGTTATAATATATATATATATATGTATATATATATATATATATATATATATATACACACACACACACAGACATTTTTCAAGGGTGGTAATAAATTAACCAGTGACTTGGAATGGCATGTGAGTCCAGAATGTTTTTAGAACCTTAGACCTCAACAATTTTTAGAAGAGGAACTTAACCCATTTATTTCCTGTTAATTATGTAATTTTCAATGTTAATTTACTGTCTTAATGTATTTATAAATTGTTTAGTTTGTTGTTATATATACACTATTATTATTATCATTATTATTATTATTTTTATTTTATTATTACTTCCGTATTGTCATTTGATTTTTAAATTGGCCACAACAGAAAAAAATGTTTTCACTTTCTTGCATCATCCATGTATTTTTAACGTATTTGCACTTACACTTACTGCCCCCTACTGGAAAGTTGTGTAAGTCTAAAACGTAATTAGCAACAATAATATTCATGGCTTCTCCAAAACTATTAGTCCTATCAGTGTTCTGTTTTACCACCGTTCATCCTTGACCCAAAGTACGTAAGCAGAGTACAGCGAATGTCAGCTGTACTCTGTCTGTCCCTGATCGAAGTTGCATGCAAACACAGCTGTTGAAAGCAAGTTGTTTTAATTTGACAAACTAAGACAGTGGCTGAAGACATTAAAATCACTACACATTTCAGTCATGGTACCAACATGAAACCTAAGACACTCATGGTAATAGCAACATGAGACTAAACCAATAAACCAATCAAGCTACAAAAACACAATAAATCAGTAACACTAACAACACTGTTAAACTAACATAAACCACAATAACAACATTTAAACCCTTAAAACCCCAAACTCCCATAGTGCATTGCAGCACAGCATCCATTGTTTATTGGTTAGCTAAAATTGCTTATCTTTTCAAAAATATTCATACTATCAATTTTCCATTTTCGCAGCGTTCAACCTTGACCCAAAATACATAGCATACCAAACGGCAAATGTCAGCTCTCCCCGGTTTTGGCGTGATCAAAGCCATACACATGCACAAAGAGGCCACTTGGTTATAATATATATATATATATATATATATATATATATATATATATATATATATATATATATATATATATATATATATATATATATATATATACGAGGGCTGTCCGTAAAGTATAGGTCCTTTTTATTTTTTTCAAAAACTATATGGATTTCATTCATATGCTTTTATATCAGACATGCTTGAACCCTCGTGCGCATGCGTGAGTTTTTCCATGCCTGTCGGTGACGTCATTCGCCTGTGAGCACTCCTTGTGGGAGGAGTCGTCCAGCCCCTCGTCGGAATTCCTTTGTCTGAGAAGTTGCTGAGAGACTGGCACTTTGTTTGATCAAAATTTTTTCTAAACCTGTGAGACACATCGAAGTGGACATGGTTCGAAAAATTAAGCTGGTTTTCAGTGAAAATTTTAACAGCTGGTGAGAGATTTTGAGGTGATTCTGTCGCTTTAAGGACTTTTCACAGTGCGAGACGTCGCGCAGCGCTCTCAGGCAGCGTCATCAGCCTGTTTCAAGCTTAAAACCTCCACATTTCAGGCTCTATTGATCCAGGACGTCGTGAGAGAACAGAGAAGTTTCAGAAGAAGTCGGTTTCAGCATTTTATCCGGATATTCCACTGTTAAAGGAGATTTTTTTAATGAAAGACGTGTGGACGGGTCCGCGCGTCGGCTCGCAGCCGCCGCAACGCTCCATCACAGGAAAAACACCTCTGTTGGAAGCCTTGAGGACAAGTTGGAACATCTCCAGCTGATAAACAATTTCTCATATACTCACTCCACTGAAAGCCATCAAAAGCCAACTGGATTTTAACAAATGTTTATCAACACGGAGGTGTCTTTCCTGTGCCGCCGCGCCGCGTCGGCTGCGTCCCGACGCGCGGACCCGTCCGCACGTCTTTCATTAAAAAAATCTCCTTTAACAGTGGAATATCCGGATAAAATGCTGAAACCGACTTCTTCTGAAACGTCTCTGTTCTCTCACGACGTCCTGGATCAATAGAGCCTGAAATGTGGAGGTTTTCAGCTTGAAACAGGCTGATGACGCTGCCTGAGAGCGCTGCGCGACGTCTCGCACTGTGAAAAGTCCTTAAAGCGACAGAATCACCTCAAAATCTCTCACCAGCTGTTAAAATTTTCACTGAAAACCATCTTAATTTTTCGAACCGTGTCCACTTCGATGTGTCTCACAGGTTTAGAAAAAATTTTGATCAAACAAAGCGCCAGTCTCTCAGCAACTTCTCAGACAAAGGAATTCCAACGAGGGGCTGGACGACTCCTCCCACAAGGAGTGCTCACAGGCGAATGACGTCACCGACAGGCATGGAAAAACTCACGCATGCGCACGAGGGTTCAAGCATGTCTGACGTAAAAACATATGAATGAAATCCATATAGTTTTTGAAAAAAATAAAAGGACCTATACTTTACGGACAGCCCTCGTATATATATATATATATATATATATATATATATATATATATATATATATATATATATATATATATGTGTGTGTGTGTGTGTAAACACACACATGCACACATATTGTATATAACCTCCATGTATTTCTACTCCTCCAACATGCAAAAGCTTTTCTTGTCAGTTCTGCAGAGCTTCAAAAATAAACCTCTCCACTAGAGTTCAGAGGAATGTCTATTTATGAGCCCTCAGCTCTATGTGTGCATCAGATTAATGTCTCTGAAGTTTATCGCAGCTTGTCCATAGTTACTGGAAATGTTTTGTTGTTTTGACCTTTCCACAGGATCGTCTAAACTGTACATCTCTGCTGATATTCACAGTGATGTTAAGAATTACATCATCATATATATAGACTGCACTAAACCACTTTAATTGTCCATATGCAAAAACGTCCTGTGTGCAACATATGTGCAATATTGTTTTTTATTAATTCCCAGTGCAATATCATAGTTATGTATCTATACTTGGTATTAAATGTCGTAATATTGGTTATTATTCTGATTCATTTTAACAGGTTAGATTTAATTATTATTTATGTTTTTAAATAACCGGGACCTGAGTACAAATTTCGTACCGCTAACATGGAAATGTGAGTTGGTATGACAATAAAGTTCCTTGAATCCTTGAATGTTAGCATGACACTTATCGTACCGGATAGTCCCGCTGAACAAGATGGGGTCTTGTAGAATGATGGACAACCGTGACCTAAGAGTCTGCAAAGGGAGTTGGGCGATGTCGATGTCATCAATCACAATCCTTCCTTTAAGAGAAAACATAAACAAGATCTCTGTGTGTGTATGTGTAATATAATGTATTTGTACTGTATGTGTAGTGATGGAAAAATAGTTGCGCTGTACCTTCAAACATGTCCACCATGCGGAAGAAGGCTAAGGAGAATGAGGACTTGCCACTGCCCGTCCTGCCACAGATCCCCACCTGACGACAAAGAAATTCTTCACTATTACCCATTAATATTTACTCATTTACTTAAAATCACACAATCACTGCTCTCTGAGGTTTTGTTTAGATTCTTCCTCTGTTTGGTTACCTTCTGTCCAGGACTGATGTGTGCATTGACATTTTTCAGCACAGGCTTCAGTGTGGCGTCATAACGGACACTCAGATTTTGGATTTTAATCTCTCCCTGCCGGGGCCAGCCATCAGGGACCTGAGACACAGCTGTGCACACAGATACATTGATTGATTGATTGATTGATTGAAATGTTTATTTCAAATATCAAGGCACAAAATAAATAACAACAATAATAATATAAATATAAAGAAAACCATAATCAATGAATATCAAAAAGGAGTGAGAAGAAGTAAAACGTATTTACTTCCACCCCTTGTCCTTAAGTAAATAACATAATTAACTTATGCACATGATATATGCATTAATACATATAAACATACACACATAATCGAATACATTCATCCATCAGCACCTGTATAGTCCCACATATAAATCCACATGTACCATATAAACATAATACAAAGAAACACCACAAAAAAAGACTAGCAAGGCTAGCCAAAGCAAGGAAAGAAAAGAACTGAGTAGAAATAACCAAAGAACAACAAAAAAAAAAATAAAAAAATAATAATAATAACTCGACATTTGCCCCTAAAACACCTGGTGACTGGCCACATCTCCTTCATCCTCATACCTTTTGAAAATCTTATTTTTATACAACATTTTGAACTGTCTCATATTTGAACATTGCTTCAATTCCACACTAAATCCCTTCAGAAGTCTCACCCTGCAGACTGATAGACAAAAACGTTTCCTGGTTGTACGAAATCTTGG
This sequence comes from Thalassophryne amazonica, assembly GCF_902500255.1. Taxonomy (NCBI): domain Eukaryota; kingdom Metazoa; phylum Chordata; class Actinopteri; order Batrachoidiformes; family Batrachoididae; genus Thalassophryne; species Thalassophryne amazonica. The sequence goes on from NC_047110.1 coordinate 88,234,164, forward strand.
TTCTCTAAAGTTACATTTTCTCCTTAGATTGTAATCCCCTTCATGATTTTCAAACAGTTGTTGAATATTCCTCGGTAATAAATTATTTGTTGCTTTGAACATTATTTGTGCAGTTTGGTATTGCACAATGTCAGTAAGCTTGAGTAATTGTGACTTTAGAAATAATGTGTTTGTGTGATCCTGATAACCAGCTTTGTGAATGATCCGTATCGCTCTTTTCTGTAGGATATTTAATGAACATAATGAGGTTTTGTAGTTGTTGCCCCAAACCTCAGCACAGTACTGCAAATAAGGAGAGACTAGTGAACAGTATAGAGTGTGGAGTGATTTGTCATCTAAGACCTTCTTTGCTTTATTTTATTACTGCAATATTTCTTGAGACTTTACTCTGTATATGTTTGATATGTGGTTTCCAGCTGATTTTGTCATGTATAATTACCACCAAAAATTTCATTTCATGAACCCTCTCAACTTCTACCCCCTCTACTTTTATCTTTACCTGTGTGTTCATTCTACAATTTCCAAATAACATTATTTTGTCTTACCTAAATTTAATGATAATCTATTACTGTCAAACCATTTTTTTAAAATTTGTTCATTTCTGTAGTTATTTCCTCCTGCAATTGTGCTATATTTTATTTATACAGAACCATTACAGGGATCTGATTCATGCTTTATCCACGGATTGCTGTGGTCTCGGGCAGCATGATTTATAATTGTTATCAATCTGTCTGCTGATCATTAATCCCTGATTTACATTTCCCCATGGTCTCAAAATTCTTTCGTAATGTTTATACAGTGTAATGACAGAAAACAATCCACTGAGCTGAAATAAAATTCTTGCAAAGAGCAGCTGGCAGACAACCAAATGACTTGTTTGTGCACCTGCTAACATCACTGAAGGAAAGTTTAATTTAAGATCTGACTCTTAGCAGAGCACTCACTGAGCAGTCCCTCGTAATTCTCGGGTTCAGTTTTCAAAAGGCCATTAATCCTCTTGACCGAGCCGAGCTGTACTTCCATGTCTGCCAAGTTGCGCACCATCCAGTTCATGTAGTTGGACACCTAATACATAGAGGGGAGAACCGGGGGTAAACACATTAGCATGAAGAGTCCTCTAGCTGCACAAATCAATATGGATTTTACGTTTGGGTTTTTTTTGGGGGGGGGGTTTTTTACCCATTGTCAAATAGATTAGACTGAAATAGACGCAAATGTTCATACTGTGCAAAATCAGTTTGTATCTACTTTCACAGTTAAATATGTTTGAGATTTCACTGTGCATGACCTCAAAGTCCTGAGTTCCTGTGACTGAGTCTATGCAAAATGTAGCACCAAAACAGCTTGTTTTAGACCTCTGTGACATATGTCACAGAAAATCATCTCTGGACCCTTTATTGCTGAGAGACACGTCCACTGAGTATCTACTCAATCAAACATGTCCACAATGTGGGAGGGACACTGACTAGTGGCCACTTCAGGAAGGGAGAGAAGGCACAGGAAGCAGCGGCTCTTTTACACTTAAAGCCACGGACACAGAAACAGAAACATCTAAAATTATTATTATCATTATATCTGAGGATGCATCACTCCGTGTTATGGGGTATTTCTAGCTACAAGCTGTAATATCTGCTTTTAAGACACCTGCTGACAGATATTAGCTTATTGAAAAGTTTATATTTTACTCCTTCACTTAAAAATGAAATTCACAAGCATTAAGTAGCTCTTTTTATAGTAATTGTACACTCAGTCAACTCAGACTCTCTTACTGATTTTTTAAAAATAATTTTTCATGAAATGTGTTGCTCATGTAGAAAAAAATATGACGCAATAATGTAGCTATAGTTTGCAGTTAATGTCTCGCCAGTGGCTTTTTAACGTGATGGGTAAATGACACGGGGCCTCACCATGAGCGCGTACGTCAGGCCGAGTCCCACCAGACCGGTCGACAGCTGGTTATAGAGACAGTTTGTGATGGAGGCTACAGCCGCCACCAGCACCACACAGGCTCCGATGTACTCCTGAAGGCAAATAATGTTATCAGTGAATGAACCAGAAATACAGCTAAAATAACATAATGTTTCCTGTAAATGCACAATAAAGGACATTAAGTCCCGTGAGAGGGAACAGGAAATTCAGCTTTTCAACACCTCAACAGAGGGAGCAGTTACTCAACTACACTCCCCCCCCCCCCCCCCCCCCCCCCAAAAAAAAAACACCCTTGAGTGCTGGCTGACAGACAGCAGGTCAGATCAGAGTGTGAAGGAACTGATTACCATGCGGACCTCCAGCCAACGATTGGCTGCTGTGAGGAACAGGGAGGCGATATTGTTGGCATCAGTGAACTGCAGTAACCTCTGTCTGAACCTGGGCTCATACCTGTACAAAAACAAAAGAAGCAATGCAATTAAATAAGATTATTTTAGCTTTTAAACAATATTTAACTATGCACATAAATACACAATAGAAAATCTTTTAAATCTGCCATTTAAGACGCTTCCACTGTGATAAGAAATGAAAGATGCAGATGTAAAATCACCTGAGGGCTCGTATTGTGGTGAGACCTTCCACTGTTTCAGAGAAGTGAGAGAGCAAAGGGAGCCGGGTGCTGTCCTCCAACTGCTGCAGGTCCCTGATCAGGAGACAGAGCAAACAGCAGAGAGGACACTTGAAGTTCAAACTCTGCATGAAGGCATATAAGGTCATCGCGTGAGGACGGAAAACTGCAGCACCATGAGATTCAGAGGCAATGACTTACATTTACACGGTTATCAGTACAGAATAATCACAATAAAATTTGAGCAATGCTTGTCTGCCTGTTCCATCAGGAAGGGCATCCGGTGTAAAACCTGTGGCAAATACCAGTGCAGATCTGGCTGTATCCGCTGTGGCGACCCCGAACAAAAATGGGAGCAGCCGAATGGACAACAACAACTTGTCTGCCTGTTCCCTTTTCCCATGTCCTTTGTCTGGTTTCTACCAAATTTTATATATAGATAGTAAACCCCAGAATTGCTCTTAAAGGCTTCATTTTAACAAAGGTCAAAGTCATTTAGACATTTAGATTTTTCACTCTGATGTCCATCAAACCTGGCACACATATGGAGGTGGGTTCCAGCAAGGGCATATTCGCCAAAGCTCAGTCACTGAGACCAACGTCATGTCTGTTTGTTCGCCTGCTCCTTAGTCTTTTTGCTGGTTTCTACAAAATTATAAATGTCAATGAAGGTTGACCCTAAAATTACCCTTAAATGATTCATTTAGATAAAAAGATAAAGGAATTCAAGTTTCAACCTGATTTGGACAAAATGTGGCACTAAATGTTGGATGGATTTCAGAATTGCCCTGGCAAGGTCAGCTGGGGTCAAAGTGTCAGATTGCTGTAGTCCGTACTGTCTTCATGCCCATAGGTACTATTACCTATTGTAGAGAAATGTAGTATTTCCTGAATATTATCAAATGCAGCACTTTCAAAAGCTACAAATGAACATTTATTCTGTGATTATTTCAAATCCATGTCCTGGTGATGCGGAGTTTTTATATCAGACTTTTAAACATGCTCTCCTTAATTTAAAACTGTTCATAATAAAGATGATAGACATTAAAAGAAATAACATCTGATGGTGTAAGATTCACCTGGAGGCCACCCTGAAGTATTTCTGGATGAAGTAGCATGCGACGGCCAGAGGCAAGAGGGCGATGAGGAAAACAGGGGTCACGTATGAAATGACGCCCAACGCAGACACGCACAACAGGGTGGAGCGGGTGAGGCACTCCAGCGTGGTCGGAATGTGCTGGTCAATTGTGTTGGTGTCTGTGGAAAACCTATTGAGGATGCTGCCGAGCGGCGTCGTCTCAAAGAGCCTGCAAAGAAAGAGCGACGGATGGTTTCTGGTGAACAACTACAACACAACTCCAAAACTCAAGACAGATATCTGTGCAAATAGACAACACAAAAAATACAGGAGACGTAATGGTCACTCATCTGTATTTTTGTCAATATTCATCTCCTTTTATTTCTTTCTGTCAATAACAATCTGCACACTGAAATCAATTTTATTACATAAATGGTACTTTTTAACCAGGTTTCCTTAAGAACTAACTAAAAGATTTTCAAATTTAAAAATGTTGAGTGTGGCTTGTGTCCAAAAATCTGTTAAAAATATCAACATAAAAACAAAACCATTCCCTTCTACGTTGTGCCACCATAAGTTGAAAAAATGTATTCAACATTTATTCTTTACATTCTCTGACCTATAACAGTCATATGTGTACAATAAACAAATAAATAGCTGACTTTTTACAAAAATATATTGAGGTGTCATTTAATCAGGATGGAAGGTTGAAAGAAGGAATTCAAGAATGTGTAACCTGTGGAAACAAGAGGTCTCTGAATAATTTATTTGCTCCCTCAACTCAGTGATAACTGAGATACAGTGACGGGAAACTTAACTCGACTCAAATGGTCAAACAAAGGCTTCACGTCATTTTCAGAAAAAAAACAGAGTTAGATTAAACAGCATGTTAGACATGAAGCACCGCGCCCTCGGAATTTCTGTACAATTTAAAGCCAAAATGTCAGTGGTTACAGAGATATGTGTCCTTTTTTTTTGGTTTGTTTTTGTTTTACCAAAGGCAGTACTTTAGTTTTCCGTTAGAGATTGCAGATAATAATATTTTGCAAACAATTTGGCACTTAAATTAAGACCATAAAGCATGCTTCTTGAGATGTAAATGGACTGCGTTTGCATAGCACTTTCCATTTGCATTAGAAGCTGAAAGCACTTAATTATGCCTCACATTCACCCAGACACTCTCATGTCAGGGTACTGCCATACAAGGTACTCACTACACACCAGAAGCAACTAGGAGATTAAGGACCTTGCCCAAGGGCCCTTAGTGATTTTCCGGTCAGGCTGGGTTTTGAACCAATGATCCTCTGGTCTGAAGCCCAATGCTTAACAACTAGACCATCACCTCCTCCAGTGTGACCTAATGTGACCTAATGTTAATACACACTGACAAACAGGTAGAATAATATGCATTATGCAAAGTGTTTCAAGTGACGTCTCCTGGGCATTGTGTAATAAAAGCAGATGGCACTCTGAGTAATGGGGCGTTAAAGGTGCTTTTAACCACATTTCCTGTCCTAAATGATCTGTTATAATAATGCACACGCACGGACACGTCTCACAGCCTGACACTCACATGTAGCACACATACACATTCACATACACACCTCATGGGAGCCAGTATGATCTTGTTGAGTAGATTGTGGTGAAGCTCCTTGGCCACTTTGAGGCCGGTCCACTCCACAGCCACTGAGGTGGCCAGACACACGATGATGCCGAGGCAGCACAGCACGCTGAACACCAACAAATACCACGAGTGACTGAAGCCACAGTCCTATAGCGAAGAAAACACAGCTTCACGAATTTTCACTCTTCTTGTACCTGCGCAAACTCAACTGGAAGAACACTTCAAACATGTGCCAGAGTATAAATGAGACCTGAAATCACCTCTGCAGGTGTTGGGCAAGAACATGGAGCAGCAAGAACACAGAGGAAGAGTGAGAGAAAGAGGAGGCCATTGAGGACAAGGAGGAGAAACATTGTTGTCTATGGCCCTGGACAGTGTGACGGAAATGTCATCTCGTGTTGCTATTGGTCATATAGCACCATGCAGAACATGTTCCCTAAAATACTCTCAACTTGCCAACATGACTTGACAAACTCATAAATATCCTCATCCTCCTCCAGGAAGAGCAGCCAGAGCAGCCACCTGTACTGTCCTTTGGGGATAATGTCATTTTCCACCAGGGTGGTCTGGACCACCACTGATTCACCAACAACCCACACTTTGTAGCACTGTACCTTCCACTATATTCCTCATTTCTAAATACAATAGAGGAGTTCTGTTCAACATGACGGTGGGAAGTGACATCACAGCAGCCACCACAAGCATGTGTCAGTGGTCGATGGATGTGATGACATCCACGCAGATGAGCGCTGGGAATCGATCTGCCATGATGGCTGTTTATTTCCCTCGCTGCTTGGTCAAGGAGAACATCGCAGCTGATGTGGATGAGGTCCTCTTACTACCAGGATCAGAGGCGGGATGCAGATTTATTGCAACTTATACTCTGGTGTGATTTATGTACCAAAAAAATGACACATTTGTTATTATGTAGTGATAATAATTATAAGGACTATTTATATCAGACTTTCCCGGGAATCGAAGCACTAAACAAAATAAACTCTAATAATAAAATAATAAATGCAATAATAAAAACTACACTTCACCAATGTACAAAAATAGAGCTGATATTAGAGTGAATTGGGGCAACATACTCTAGAAAATACAGTATGGATGCTTTTGGTAGTAGTATTTTGCCTTTATCACATCAATTTTAAGTTACTGTTCTGTACGATATGAGCATATAATAACTGTGTATATTGTTTTTGTCAGATTCCACCCTGGCCCAGGGTTTATGTTTGTGTTTTTCCCCGTCCAGGTCTTCTCTGATGATTTTTATGTTTTATTTTTCACACGATTGTAATTTAGTTAGTTAAATCTTAGCTTGGTTCTGGTTATTTCTTTTCATTATGTTTTGTATTATCTGGTTTTGGTTTCTCATTATCTGGTTATGTTCCTGTTGTCAGTGGTCCTGTTTTCTGTTAGGGTTTATCTTTTGTTATTTATTGCATTAATGGTTTTCAGGTTATCATTTATTTCCTGTTCAACCTTTAGTTTGATTTACTATTTTATTATCATGGTTTTGCTGCTACTTTAATGCTTCAGCCATGTTCAGTTCTGCTTTAGTTTTTGTTAGCCTTTTCTATTTTATTGTCTGAGTTTGTTCCTGCATGTATCCTTCAGTCATGTTCAGTCCTGTTCTAGTTTTGGTTATAGAATATTATTGTTCTTGGTATCTCTCTAGGTTTGTCACTCGGTTTCCTAGTTTTCCCCTTTATTTTGGACACATATCCTTTTGTTGGGTCTTTGGGCACATTATATTTTCACCAGTGGTTTTCTGTCACTTACTCCTTTTGCTTTGCACCACTTTGTTTTTCACTCACTCAATCCTCTTGACTGTCTTCACTCTTTTTTGCTTCACCAGACCACACCTCCTTCCAGAAACTTCACTTACACCTGTCTCTTGTTACACTGATTACAGCACCTGTTATTTAAGCCCCTCATTTCCCTCACTCCAGTGCCAATTCGTTATGATCTTGTTATCCACATTCCAGCCTTGGTTTCTTGTCCTGTTGCCACTTGGTATTTTTGACCTCGTTTTGTATTTTTTGTATTTTGTCTTTGTCTCTGCCCTTGTACTTTGTCACGCTGTGTTTTGACCTCTGCTCACCTAGACCATGCCTCAGCCTCTCGATTGTTTGTACCTCTGCCTCTCTGCCTGCCATACTGTGTACCGAATCCCTGCTACGTCTTAAGATAAAGCCTTTTATTATTCCAACATCTGTGTTCTGGAGTCCTGCATTTGTGTCCAGCCACATTGCACCTGCAGCCTAACAGTTTTGGTGGAAGGAATCAGGTTTGAGAAGAGAGAACATGGTTTTGAGTGCTGTGTTTCATTTTGCAAGAGATTTGTGGAGTTTAAACAAAGTTGTTAACTCTGTTCAGTTTGTGTTTAGAGTTTTGGGAAATGAAGCCTCAGTTTCTGCACAGCAAAACTGCCAGAATTAACACCAGAAGGTGCCAATGTGTCCACTCTTTTCAGTGTTAAATTAACACTACAAAGTGTTAATTTAACACAGTCAGTTTGACATTAATGTCAGTGTTAAAAGATAGAGACCATTTCCACAGAAATTTACCAAATCAGTATTCAAAACTTCCACACAACACTGCATCAGTTTCTTTCTGGGTCTCCTTGTCATAGGTACTGCATTTATCCTACATGTAAAATAAATGTAAAAAACCCCCAAAACATTTCTAGTATTTATATTTAAAAATCCCATTAAGGTGTCTTTGTTAAAAAAAAAACTATTATCATCTCTTAAACCATTATTTTAAATACATACTATAGCTAGAATCAAATGCATATATGTGGTTTCACAGCACACATATATCTATATATTGTCAGTCCAGCATCTGTTTGAGATTTATGATCCATTAGACACATAAAAAGAAAATGGCTTATTACTGTGAAAATAGTCGGTCAATACATGTTCATTCAGATAACAACACTAAATCAAACAACAATGCTTTTAGGCTCTCACCTGTACAATGGTACAGTTCTGAGCCATGGCGTCTATCTTGGCTGCAATGACGTGAGATGTCCAATGGGCCAGCCAGTAGTCAATAGCAACCATTAGGAAGTGTTTGAGGAGTTTTGAGAGGAGCAAAGTGAGCAGGAGGCAGCCGGCGGAGGACAGGTAGGTGCCACAGGAGCGCCACGGGATGGTGGCACGCTGACGCATTACCTGCGACAAGTTGTCATCCTCATCACTCTCTACAGATTCCTCTGGAATTAAGAAAATTTACAATAGTATAGAATTAAAATAAAATAAAAAAAAAACTGAATTAGTTCATTTTAACTGTAAGCTTGAGGAAAGATGATGCAGGTATCCCTGCTGCACTTTATCTTCTTTCCTAATATACACTCAGCACTGTGTTGGGACTCATCGCTATAATAATGATGTTCTACGGTGGCTGAGAGAGACCATAACACTTTCAAATTATGATGACACTAACAAATACAGAGAACACAACTGTAACCTACAGCACATGCTGCAATTTAATTTTATCATGTCTATGCTGCAAATTCTCACAACACACACACACACACACACACACACACACACACACACACACACACACACACACACACACACACACACACACACACACACACACACACAAATAGCCACAACATAAGCACTATCAACACAAAAAGAGGTTTCTGTGCAGAGAACTTTTACTGGTGTCAATGGTGAATTGCATTGTATATAAAATAAAGCATGAAAATATAATTACTTCAAGAGCAAAATCATCACGAAAGTAAATGAATAATGTGACACAGCTCTGTTGATTAGGTAGAGAAAAAGAAAATCGAGTGCCATGATGCACCAAACAGTCCGTCACTAAAAGTCTTGTGGGTAGAACCCTCTTTTGGTATCATTAGTACCTCTGTTGTGTTATGGGGCTTTCCAATACATCTTTGTTTTTGCATGCATAGTGTGAACTGACAGAAGATGTGCTATCACATAAAGTTGTCGCATGTGCAGCAGGTTACATTTGTAGTTTTTGGTGCAACTAGATTTTTTTGTGGGAGTGGGGGGGCTACCTGTTGAAGTATTGATGCAGGTGTTTGTTGTATCTGTATTTTGGATTGAATATGGAAAAGGAGTCAGAACCAGACAAGTTTCCAAATGTTCATTATTCAAGTATAAAATTGCATCGCCAAATCACAGCTTTCAGCCCCAAAGCATTTCTTTGTTTCAGCATCGTAAGCCTGAACATGCACTGTTTTAAAACAAAACCAGTGCCCTTTCACAGGGAGTTTATGGTTCGAACACAGTTATACAGTCTAATGAGCGCCCTTCTAGCGTGTCATCAGTCATGATTAATGCACAGGACAGAAGCGCAGACATAAGCAAAGGGTCAAAGAAAGACAAACCCAGGAATAGAATTTAAACATATATTTACACATTTTCTACAAGACCAAGCAGATGTTCTTTTTTTTGTTAGGGGAAATACAGCAGCCATGATACAGTGACTGTGGTTGATGACCACCCACCTCCTCCCCACTCACATGACACGGTGCTGCATGAAGTTGCATGTGGGAGAGAAAGTGGGAGATCTAACAAAGGGGAGAACAGCCAGGCCAAACAGAAAAACTGATACCACTCAAATTCATGCCCACAATGTCTAAATTTGCAGAAGTGACAAATGCACAAGGATAAGAGTGAGGTAAAGAAAAGATGTCTAAAAGGATGAGATTCCAACATAGCAGGAGAAGCTGCATGACTTCCATTTGCTTGCAGTGTCACAATGCACACTCTTTTTTTTGGGGGGGGGGGGTGCTTTATGGCCACACCTGCTTGATCAAACATGGAGGCAACACTTGCATCTGGAGCCATCTCGCAAGTCCACACAGGGGTGGCATCAGTACACAGGAGACAACACAGAGCACAGATAAATGCACAGATACTGTGTCTAAACATCTGAGCACATGCAGTGTTTTACTGCAGCGATGAAGCTGCAGGAGAGGACAGGCTGCGTGAAATCCACTGAGAGTGTTAATCAAGAGAGCAACCACAAAAAACTGCAGGACCTGAAGGATTTAACATCACTGCAATGGCTGCATTACACAGAAAGGGAAGAATAAATTAAGTACAGTGCACCTAAGTTAAATGTAGTTCAAGCTACGGCATACACTGCAGCATGTATCATCGATATTAAAAAGACAAAGAACATAATGCTGCCTTTACACATAGGCAGGACGCGTTACGAATGTCATTTCTGCGTCATTCTTGGGACAATCCTTACATTCTTAACATGACTTAATGCATCTGAATAGGTTTCTTAATAGTGCATGTTGGTGCGTAATATTTGGGATTTTCGTGAAGCATGTTTTTGGCTGTCAAAAAAATCTATGAATGTCCTGCACCACCCTCATTTCATCTCATATCGTAGAGGTCGCAACTGAGCATGTTGATCCATCTTGATTAGTGGTGATCCTTAATAGAGCGTGACTGTGTTCTTCTCTGACGTGCGCACAATTAAACCCTGCTGCACCACATTCAGTTTCATTGCTGCAATAATGCTGAAGGAGTACAGTGACGCCAAGTCAGCTAAAAGTTTCGTTCCAATGCTCATCAGTGTGCTCCTGCAGGTGTTCCACCTGCAGCTGCTGCTGTGCCTGATGTATGGGAAAACGAGCGAGACGAGAGCCGCGTGGAGCCACACATTTGGCTCTCTCTGTCACCTCCTCTCTGCACCACTCCATGGCACAGAGCCCAACTAAGCATGCAGTTCTTCTTCTGTGGATTTTGAGGAGCAAACTGGAGCGATCTGAACTCTTCAGCAGCTGATGGATGAATGTGGGTGTGTGTGGAGACAATGTGCCTCATTCACAACGTGACAGAATGTAACGATGCATTGTTACGCGCATTAGCGTGCAACAGCGCGGAACATTATTCTTGACTGTGTGTAATCGTTCCTGATAATTCTGTTGTGTGGGCCGCCAGAAGAGGAGGTACTGCTGGCCCACCACCAGAGGGCTCCCTGCCTGAAGTGCGGGCTTCAGGCACGAGAGGGCGCTGCCGCCACGGACACAGCCGGGGGTGACAGCTGTCACTCATTATCTCTTGACAGCTGTCACCCATCTACACTTCATCATCCCACTCCATAAAGACTGGACGTCATCTCCACCTCGTTGCCGAGATATCGTCTACCTTAGGAGGTAACCTTCTCAGCCTGCATATCCAGATAAGTGGTTACTCAGACTCTGCACGAGTGTGTGTTAGAGGTGGAGGTGGAATTCCCACCGTTGTTGTTACTGGGTGTTCACACACCCACATCTGATTGTCTCTGCTCATCGCCAGCAGTACCAGATCCGACACGTGGAGACAGTGGCCACCTGGGGTGTTCGGGATTTGGCGGCTCCAGTATTCTCCGGGTTCGGCGGCGGAGGAAATCGTGTGGTTCCGGTTCTTCTCAGGACAGACGTCCTCTATCCTCAAGCCTGCCCACACGTCACCTTTGCTAATTGACTGTTGTACATATTCTGTAATCTGCTGTGTTTGGTTGTGCTTTTCACAAGAGTAAAGTGTTCATATTTGACTCTTTCATTGTCCGTTCATTTACGCCCCCTGTTGTGGGTCCGTGTCACTACACTTTCACAACAAATTCTCCAGCAACACGTGCCATTAATTGTAACATGTGGTAACAGGTTGCAGCAGTTCCTGAGGACACTTGACACCTCTGCCCTGAATCATCACATTCGCGATCAGCAGCCAAGAATGTATCCTTCATGGCATTCGTGATTTGTCACTGTTATGTGTAAACGCAGCATAAACTTTAATGTAACAGATGCTGCTACTCAGCAGTCAAATCCTACATTGAAAACCTTAATGACCATCAGCAGTGACTATATCCTTCACAGTCACACCCATGTGCAGTCATACTGCTGTAACCTATCATAGTCAAGGTTGGGACCTGTGACCGCTCACCTTCCTCGTCCTCTTCAGTCCTGGCGGCCTCTCTGGAATACAAGGCTCGCCGCAGATTTTTCCTTTCTAGATCTGTCATACTCTCAGCCACAGTCTCCTGCAGAGGAGGGATGAACATGTACTATTAAGGAACTCTATGTATCATCATACTGCACCATGCACCAAACGCCCCCGCCCCTGCACCTGCCCCAAAGAAAAACCAACCCCTAGCACACTACATTCCACCTGACCTTCTGTGTGCTCCCCTGCCGTGTCTCGGAAACCACTGATCGTACAGTTTTAATTCACAGGTTTCTGTAAACGAGTGTATTTTCCCGAACTGAAACATTACCAATTTAACAGCAAAAAATAAATAAAATAAGTCCACAACCCAGATTTCAGAAGATAAGGAGCAGTTACTGGCCTTAAATTACATGGTGACCTTCAAGCTTGTACTTGAGCATTTTTTTTTCTGTAAATGTCTACAAATACATTTTTTAAGCCATTGAAATCTCTCCTCATTGTATTTCAAGAACAGGTGAAAAAACAGCTCCTCTGAAGTGATTAAACTTAAGAGAATCCAAAGAATCACAGTTAAATATCTGCCTTCTAATGTAAAGTAAGATAATGCAGGAGGTAAAAAATGTACATTGGCAACAATTTAATACTCAAATCAAGCCTACATTACCTGTTAAAAAAAACAAACACTTGAGGCGGCAGCTTGGGACAAAATGGGTTATTTACACTCTGAAAACTTTGTATGGTTTAATCCAAAATGTCTGGTTTTGTGAGGATACTGTAGAGTACCAACACTCAGGTAACCAAACTCTGCTGGTCAGCAGTGTTATGTTTGAATTGGAGCTGAAGCCAAAACCACTGAATATTTAATAATAATAAAAAAAATTTAAAGCTTAATATGACAATAATTATTCTTTCTTTACTGACCTTCTCGAACTTTTGGTCCTCTCTGTGCATCAGGATCTTCCATTGTTCAAACAGCTCTGACTCTGAGTTCTGGATGTCCTTCAGAGTCCCTTCAGTTTGGATTGTGCCATCTTTCATTGCAATGATCTGAAAACACAAACAGAAGCAAAATGTCAGTTTATTCTGGAATCTAAGTAAAAAACCATCAACATCCCAAATAAGGCAATCATGTTTTATAGTCTCAAGAATATCAGAAATGGAAGTTCTTATCTGTTACTCACTCTCTGATCTTACCCAGTCTGCATGTAGTAAGTACTGAAGTTTGTGTGTAACCAGCACCACTGTCCTCTTCTCCTCTCTCAGGAACTTCAGAATGCCGTCTTGCATCAGGTGGTCACTCAGGTGGATGTCCAAGGCAGAGAATGGGTCGTCCTAAAAATAAAAACCCACAAATTCATCTTCTTGGAAGTTTTACATTTTGGCATTGTTTCAACGCTGATTTCATGCTTCCACCAATTAGATTTGTTTCATTTCTGACTTTCAGAAGTCACTTTAAGGGATACACACGCATATTCACCAACAGTAAATAATATAATATACAAATCATGAATGTTTGTATCAGTGGAAAGATGAAACATACATTCACAAAGGCACCAACACAGTTGAATGGAATGTTCCATCTTTATGATGTCTAAATACATCTGCATCATTTTATTTATTTTATTGGTATTTTACTCATAATTAGAAAGGAGTCTCTTCTCTGAGCACCCGGACCCATTCTCCATGTAATATAGAGTTGCACCAGGAAGGGCATCTGGCATAATTCTTGTGGCGAATCAACATGCAGACCCACCTTCGATCTGCTGTGGTGACACATGTACATAAGTATTTCCAGCCTTTGCCATGAAGCTGAAAATTGAGGTCAGGTGTATCCTGTTTCCAGTGATCATCCTTGAGATGTTCTACAGCTTAATTGGAGTCCACCTGGGGTAAATTCAGTTGATTGGACATGATTTGGAAAGGCACACAGCTGTCTACATATAAGGTCCCACAGTTGACAGCGGATGTCAGAGCACAAACCAAGCATGAATGTAAAGTAACTGTCTGTAGACTTCTGAGACAGGATTGTCTGGAGGCACAAATCTGGGGAAGGGTACAGAACCATTTCTGCTGCTTTGAACATCGCAATGAGCACAGTGGCCTCCATCATTCATAAATGGAAATGGAAGGTCCTGGGAGACTAGTCAGGATTGAGGGAAAGATGAATACAGCAATGTACAGAGACATCCTGGATGAAAACCTGCTCCAGATCGCTCTTGGCCTCAAACTGGGGTGACGGTTCATCTTTCAGCATGACAATGACTCTGAGCACACAGCCAAGATATCAAAGGAGTGGCTTCAGGACAACTTTGTGAATGTCCTTGAGTGGTCCAGCCAGAGCCCAGACCTGAATCTGATTGAACATCTCTGGAGAGATATGAAAATGGCTGTGCACCGACGCTGCCCATCCAATCTGATGGGGCTTGCAAAGAAGAATGGACAAAACTGCCCAAAGATAGGTGCACCAAGCTTGTGGCATCATATTCAAGAAGACTTGCTGCCAAAGGCGCATCAACAAAATATTGAGCAAAGGGTGTGAATACTTATGTATATGTGATTTCTTAGGATTTGTTTTTCAGTTTTTTAAATACATTTGCAAAAATGTTATTAAAACCTCTTCATGTTGTCATTATGGGGTGTTGTGAGTAGAATTTTGAGGGGAAAAAAGAATTTACTCCATTTTGGCGTAAGGCTGTGACATGATGCTGCTTTTTTTCCCGGACTCTGCAGGTATCATAACCACAAAATGAACCCAGACATGCATATTAGTAGTCCAACTCCTTATACAAAGGAGCTACCTGCTCTGTAATAAAATGTTAGGATCTGTCACATATTCTCAAATCAGGGCAAAAGTTGGGCTTACTTGTAGTCTGTCAATACTACAGCCGAGCTCCTAAAAGCACACTGCTATTTTTATCACACATCAGAAACAGAGTCTCCTCCGAGTGTGGCTTCAAGGACTATGCGCCACTGTGAAAAACAAAATAATGTTGCTGCTCACACTAAATCATTTGATCAAACATGTTTGCACCCTCACTCACCAGAAACACCACGTTGGTCTGCTGGTACAAGGCTCGGGCCACTCCGATTCTCTGCTTCTGTCCACCTGACAGGATGATGCCCTTGAAGAGGCAACAAAAATGGCAAAGGAACAACAACAAGGAATGAATGAAACTTGATATCTTTAAATACCTGCAGCAGTGGCTTACAAAGTAATCCCACAGCCTCCCAACAAAAAAATACTAGTTTATTTTCCACATTTATCATCCCTCGGGACATCTAAAATAACAGTATGGTGCTCCTGGTTTAAAATAATCTGTTCATTTCCTTGCAATAATGAGAAATAACTCTGTAATTCAAACTTTATTGGGGGGCATAGTGAGATCTGCAAGAGAAATTCACTTAAATTCAGAAATGCTACATGTTGCGTGATTTATATGAATTACTGCAATACTGACCCGCTCCCCGATCTCCGTTTGGTCTCCCTGTGGAAGGATGTCAATGTCAGGCTGAAGAGAGCAGGCCTCGATCACGGCTTTGTATCTGACACACACAGACACAGAATACAGATGAGGAGAAAGAGCTGATGACAAGAAACTTACCAAAATTAAATGATACAACCTCATATATGACACAATATGAATGCTCATGTGCATAAAGCATGACAGTGTCTAGAAAAAACAAAACAAAACAAAAAAAAAAAAAACACAGACTGGACTGCCGAGATTCAGCAGACAGGCATTACAGAGCTGGCAGTGCCAGGAGAATACATTTAACATCCATTATGTTAAGCTTCATAAATTGAAATTCATGACTGGTCTGTGTGTTTTGTAAAAGTAGTTAAGTGCTTCACAAAAGCACTTTCAGTCATATTCTGGAGAACATGAATTTATGTCTTGCTGCTAAACATTTTCAAAGTCCTACACCCCCCTCCCCCCAACCCGAAACAAATAAACATTTAAGATTCATAAGAATTTGTTTGCTATCACTGTTTTATATTACTGGTAATTGACCATCTTTGGCATTTCAACAAAACATTTAAAGAGCTGAAGGTGTTTTTAAGGAATTCTTCATTTACTTACTAAAGTGTCAGAAAATAATGAGCTATGGTTTTCACTTTCTGGAAAACAGCTGATGTAAATTCTTGTTTCTTGCAGGCCACATATGATCTATTCAGTTTATTTATACAACATCAAATTGCAAATTCATGACTAAGTAATAATATAATGCATCCATAAGGTGGCATGCCGTACCAGCAGTGATGAGGTGATAATTTGTGGTGATTATTGCTGATGTATTTTTCAGGTCTAGATAAGGTTATGGAGGTATCCAGCAACATTGCTACAGTGTAGTCATGGCACATAACAACATGGTGGGCGGGGCATTTTTTTTCTGAGTCAAACGGCCATGAACTGTCACAGATGACAGTTTGCAGTGATGCAGCTGATAGATCTTGCAATTCCTGAAAGCGGGAAACCCACTTTACTGCTGCACAAAAAGCCTACTGACCCACCTTCTGCTTTATGTGCAGCCACAAGGCAATCAAAGTTCATTTTTGTTAACATTTTGGCGCTGCAGGAAGAAAGCACTGTGGCTCTGCCCAACCCAGACAGCAGGAGAGGGGCAGACGGGGACAGACAGAACAGCATATAGGAGTTGGCACATGGTGGGTAAACATGGCGAGTTGATAAAACATCTCCATGGCAACACAGTACAGCACTCCATTAGATTTAATTTCAAAAACAGTCCATTAGATCCGGGGACAAAATCCTGATGTTACATGAAATACACCCCTCAGACTTTTTTTTGTTTTGGTAAAACCACTGAGGATGAACATTGTGAGTGAGTGTGTATGTGTGTGCATGAATCAGTGAAGGAGAAAGTGTGTGTTTTTTATTACACCCATGCAGACAAAAACAGCATATGGTGTTGTGTCAGAAGTGACGCTGTCTGGAAGCACCAGGGGGAAAACACCACCACAGTCCACTAACCAGCTTCTTTTCCTTCAACTCAAACCATCTCCAGACGTCTCAGCCTTTACTGACAACACCTCAAATCAACCACACTAGGAGCCTTCTGTTTTGGAAGCAAAACAGTTTATCATGCTTCCCCAGTCAGGACCGTAATAAATGTTAGTTATGTCACTCAAGCTTCTCTCCACAAATATATGTGCTTCTACAGATTTTTAGTCAGAAAACAAGCTCTTTGCTAATAAGCAGAGGGGGGAGTAGGTCACCACCAAGTCACTCTCAAGTCATGAATCAGCAAGTCTCAAGTCATAATGACCACCAGTTATTTGCAAGCTGACTTGAGACTTGACTTGGGACTTGCAGACTGATGACTTGACAGTGACTTGATGGTGACTTATTCCCACCTCTGCTGATAAGTAATGCAATAGTGGGTAAAACTGAACATGAAATGTAGCCATGACTGTGATAGTTAGAACAGCGGGTGAAACTGCACATGAAATGTAGCCATTATTGTAATAATGTTTAATAATAGTGGACAGTTTTACCCACTATTGCAATAAGGATGAGGAAAGTGGCTGCCATGCACTGTTTGTCACAGGTCAGGTTCAGGCTCAAGTTCTGTTTTTGTCTGATGTCTTATATCACTCTGAGTTGTTTATGGTCATTTTCCCTGAGTATTATTTAGTGTTGTGTATTAGTTGTGCTCTTATTCTGATGTTTTCTCCTGTGTTAGACTTCCAGGTTGTGTCCCTGCACATCTGCTCCTTGTCCTTTACAAATGCCATTCGAACATCTCCTAATCACCAGACTGTATTAGGTTCCACCCTACTTTCTCTACACTACTCTTTGTTGCAGTTTTTTGAGTCTTTGTTACTGACTTTTGCTATGGCTCTGGATTCCTGTTTTAGCCTGCTGTTTTTGTGCTCTAGCTACAGTGTTTTGACTCCACGTTATAGACTCTCAATGGCATTCTGGATTCTTGTCTTCTGCCTGCCATTTGGACTCATTTCAAAACCTGTTCAGACTGTCCTTTGTGGTTCTCTGTTTTGGGTTCATTGACTAGATCCATTATATTGTTATCTAAGAATCGACAGACAGAATCTTATATTCATGGAAAGAGGCACTAATGACATTACTAATATCCCCGTCACACTGGAGGCCGAATGCCATAGGAATTAAAGTTCGGCCCACATTCCGGAAATGTTGAGGTGCATTCAAGGACGTCAGACAGTATTCCGAGAGCAGTATAAACAGTTGGGCAGATTCCTGTGGCCACCTCGAATGTTTTGCACATGTGCAAAACAGTCAAGGTAGAAAAATATCGAACGGCGGTTGGAATGCAGTCTGACCACAATCTCAGTGTCGTATGGCATGAAAATAGCATTCAAAGCATTCTGAAGCCCCTTTCACAAGGGCCTGCTTCAAGTTGCATATGCTGCATATGTAATACGCAGGAATGTTTGTGTCAGTTGCATGCAGCAGGAGGGAGAGCAGACTGGAGAGCAGACTGCCTGGACATGCCCATCTGATTTCTCTTCTAGTTTTTCTTTCTACTTGTGAAGTGCTGGAGGTGTGCGCTCTGATTTCTCTTCTTGTTTATCATTCTTCTTGTGCAGCACTGTAGGTGTGCGCTCTGATTTCTCTTCTTGTTTATCATTCTTGTGCAGCGCTGCAGGTGTGCGCTCTGATTTCTCTTCTAGTATATCATTCTGCTTGTGCAGCACTGCAGGTGTGCGCTCTGAATTCTCTTCTAGTTTATCATTCTTCTTGTGCAGCGCCGCAGGTGTGCGCTCTGATTTCTCTTCTAGTTTATTAAATTTTTCAATTTCAATTTATTTTCATTTATATAGCGCCAAATCAATCAATCAATCAATCAACATTTATTTATAAAGCGCTTTACAGCACCGACTGGTGTCCAAAGTGCTTAACATTAAAAACACAAATTTACAAAATAAGACACATATAAAATAAAATTTTAAAACAACACATAAAAATAACAGAACATGTCACCTCCCCACTAAGTGTTAAAAGCCAGTTTAAATAAATAAGTCTTTAACTTAGATTTAAAAAGTGCTAGGTCAGGAATAGTACGTAACTCAAGAGGTAGCTCATTCCACAGTCTGGGGCCAGCTACCGCGAAAGCATGATCACCCCAGCGTTTATATCTTGACCTTGGAACATCTAAGTAAAGCTGGCCAGACGCCCTTAACGTCCTACTGTAGGTGCGCAAAGTTAAAATTTCAGACAAGTAGGGAGGTGCAAGGCCATAAATAGCTTTAAAAACAAACATTAAAATTTTAAAATCAATTCTAAAACGAACTGGAAGCCAGTGGAGTGAGTATAGGATGGGCGCAATATGCTCACGTCTAGAAGTGTTTGTCAAAAGACGAGCAGCAGCATTCTGCACCAACTGGAGACGCGCAAGAGACGACTGATTAATGCCCGCATAAAGTGCATTACAATAATCAAGTCTGGAGCTGATGAAAGCATGAATGGCCGTCTCAAGATCACGTCTACTGAGAAAGTGCTTTATTTTAGCCAAGAGGCGAAGTTGGAAAAAACTAGCTTTGACAACAGAATTTATCTGTTGATCGAACCTCAAACACAAACTCAAACTCAATCACAACAGATTTGCCTCAAATCACTTCACACAGGTAAGGTCTAACCTTACCAACCCCCAGAGCAACAGTGGTAAGGAAAAACAAGCAGACCAGACTCAAAAGGGGTGATCCTCTGCTTGGGCCATGCTACAAACATAAATTACAGAACAATTCACAGAACAATTCACGGACGAATATACAAGAAATGCTACTGGCACACAGGACAGGAGAATCGCCAACACGAATACAACTCCCATCTGTGGATGGAGCTGCACCTTAAACAGAGAGAAAAAACAGAATCAGGCATCAGAAAGACAAAAAGTACTGCATAATTTGCCAGCATTAAACAACAAGAAAAACAGAGAAATACTAAGGTGATTGCCGGCCACTAGCCCTAAACTTCACTAAAAGACCCAGAATTTAGGTAAAGTTGAGGCCGTGGCCCACTCCAATTACTAATAAATGAATTAAAAGAGTAAAAAGCATAAAACAAAACTGTACCAGTATGCTAGCCATATGAAAGGGAAAATAAGTGTGTCTTAAGTCTGGACTTGAAAGTCTCCACAAAATCTGACTGTTTTATTGACGCAGGGAGATCATTCCACAGCAGACTTCTTACTCACCTTAGGGACACAAAGTAGTCCTGCACCCTGAGAACGTAAAGCCCGGGCCGGTACGTAAGGTTTAATTAAGTCAGCTAGGTAGGGAGGTGCCAGTCCATGAATAATTTTATAGGTTAGTAGCAGAACCTTAAAATCTGATCTCACTGGGACAGGAAGCCAGTGAAGGGATGCCAAAATGGGTGTAATGTGGTTGAACTTTCTGCTTCATGTCAAAAGTCTGGCTGCAGCATTTTGAACCAATTGGAGACCCCTAATGCTAGACTGCGGTAAACCAGAAAATAGAACACTGAAGTAGTCCAATCTAGAAGAGATAAATGCATGGATCAGGGTCTCGGCATCAGCCATAGACAGGATGGGACGAATCTTCGCTATATTTCGCAGGTGGAAGAAAGCAGCCCTAGTAATATTTCTAATGTGGAGGCCAAAGGACGACGAAGGATCAAAAATTACCCCAAGGTCCTCACTTTGTCAGTGTGATGTATGACACACAAGCCGAGGCTGAGGGTTAACTGGTCAAATTGATGCCGATGTCTCACTTGACTAAGAACCATCATTTCAGTCTTATCACAGTTTAAAAGTAGGACGTTTCTAGACATGCAACTTCTCGCTACTGCAAGGCAATCTTCTAAGGATTTTATGTGAACGAGATTACCAGCAGTTATCGGCATGTATAACTGAGTACCATCTGCATAGCAGTGAAAGGTAATCCCAAAATGCTGCAATATGTGCCCAAGGGGTGCTATATAAAGGGAGAAAAGCAGGGGGCCTAAGACAGACCCCTGTGGAACCCCAAATTTCATGTCACTAAGGTTAGAGGTAGTGTTGCTGTACAAAACACAGTGAGAATGACTGGTCAAGTATGACGTCAGCCATGCAAGGGCACTCCCAGTAATCTCAAAATGATTTTCCAGCCTATCAAGTAGAATATGATGATCCACTGTATCAAATGCAGCACTGAGATCTAATAGCAACAGAACCGTAATGGTGTCTGAATCCACTGTAAGCAGAAGATCATTCACCACTTTAGTAAGAGCCGTCTCTGTGGAATGATATTTTCTAAAAGCAGACTGCAGTGGCTTTATGCTTTTATGCTTGAGGTCACGCAGATTATGCTTGAGGTCACGCAGATAATCACTGAACCAAGGTGACTGTGATTTGGGGAAGCGCGGTTTTAACACAGGTGGTGCAATCATGTCGAGTGTAGTTTTGAGCACAGAGTTTAAACTATCCACAAGTCTGTCTACTGACTATTTGTCAAATGTGAAGCTAAGACATCAGGCAGTCTAGCTTCGAGTTCAGTCTTAGTTGAGGAGTTGATGCATCGCCGTAATGATATATAAGGTTGCTGTTCCACTAAACACGGCAGTGAAACTGTAAACTTAATAAGTGAGTGATCAGACACCACTGATGTAAGAGGCATGATGTCAATATTCGTGACAGCAATACCACGTGCGAGAACCAAATCCAGGGTATTTCCACTAATGTGCGTCGAATCCCGAATGCATTGCCGAAATCATAATGCATCCACAATTTCCATAAATGATTTGCAGAGGGGATCAGAAGGCTTATTTATATGAATGTTAAAGTCACCAGTGATCAGAATGTTATCTACACTAGTTGACAAGTTAGAGATGAACGCACCAAATTCATCTAAGAATTCAGAATATGGGCCAGGAGGCCTATATCAATCAATCAACTCAATCAACTTTTTTTTTACAGTGACAAAGTAATACGACTGATTTTTATTCTTCTGACCTTGGCAATGTGTAATATCCTGAGCAGAGTGGAGAATCAGATGCTCAAATGAGTGATATTTGTAACCCCCAACAACTAATAAGCTAAACCTAGATTTATAAATAAGAGCAACACCCCGGCCTTGCTTCGCATCACGAGGGACATGACTAAATGTATATGCTGGTGGGCAGGCCTCATTTAAGGGGAGGACAGCTGTAGGTTTAAGCCAGGTTTCACATAGCCCAATCATATCTAAGTGATGATCAATAATTAGATCATTGATCAACAATGATTTTGAGGACAGTGATCTTATGTTAATGAGACCCAGTCTAAGGACCTCAGTGGGGCTGACAGTTGAACTGTTTGGGTTTAGGGGTGGTTCCAGAGTAGCATATATAAGATGCCTAGAAGTAGGTTTAGGTGTAAGACATTCCACGCACGTTGTAGGTAGCAGACACAAAATCTTTGCTATTGCTGGAACAACCACTGGGCCATCCTCAATTTCAACATCATCCAATATAGTAATGGGTATTAAGTTTGGAAAGCATACCCCTCTATGATTTTTATGGACATGACTACGGAAGCAGGCCACAGTCTCAACTTGTTGAAATTCCCTCCATGGCAAATAAACTGCACTATCACCATAGTGGATTTTTTGCACTAAATTCCCCGCTAAGCTAATGGATTCCACACCCACATTTGTTGGAAGCCTTGCAAGGTCTCTAATCACCTGCTCTGTGGCCTGCCGTAGATTCCTAATGTTACCCTCCCTGTAGAGCTCTATCTATGTTCGCAGACAAGATGGCGGCGCCTTCCCCAGTAGGGTGGAGGCCGTCCGGCATCAGCAAGCCACGGCGGCCCCAGAACGAAGGCCAGTTATCAATAAAGCTAAAGCCTTGCTGTCTACAAAACTGCGCCAGCCACCTATTTAATGATGTCAGCCTGCTAAATGCCTCATCAGTACCCCGGGAGGGGAGGGGACCAGAGACTATTAATCGATGCCAACACATCTTTCTGGCAAGGTCACAAGTCCTCTCTATGTCCATTTTTGTGACCTCTGAGTGCTTCATCCTGATATCATTGGTGCCAACGTGAATAACTATGTGACTATATCTCATGTCATGTTCCTTCATCTGTCTTCGCTTCTGCAGTGTCAGCACCCTAAGATGAGATGCAATGTCGGGAGCTCTGGCCCCAGGAATATATTTAACATCAGCCGGCATCTGTAACCTGACTTTGCGGGTGATAGAATCCCCTATCACTAAAGTCCAGTGTTTCAACCTGGAGACAGGAGTGGAAGTCACTTGTGGGCTCAGAGAATTCACATCTGGCAAATCCAAGGGGGAGAACCGATTCACAGTTCACACTGGCGAGTGTGATCGGGGTGCCACAACCGGGCACCAAGCCCTATGGGGCTTCCTCCGCCTAGCCACAGTCCGAAAGCCTTCCTCCACAGCTGGCGTTTCTAAGCTGATGCTAATGTTCTTGCTAGCCGGCCCAACACTAACCTCATCTGGAGTGCCCGTAACATCTAACTCCACTGCGCTAAGAAGCTGCTGTTTATCATTCTTGTGCAGCACTGCAGGTGTGCGCTCTGATTTCTCTTCTTGTTTATCATTCTTCTTGTGCAGCGCTGCAGGTGTGCGCTCTGATTTCTCTTCTTGTTTATCATTCTTCTTGTGCAGCACTGCAGGTGTGCGCTCTGATTTCTCTTCTAGTTTATCATTCTTGTGCAGTGCTGCAGGTGTGATCTCTGATTTCACATCTTGTTTTTCTTTCTTCTGCTGCAGTGCTGCAGGTGTGCGCTGATTTCACATCTTGTTTTTCTTTCTTCTGCTGCAGCGCTGCAGGTGTGCGCTCTGATTTCACATCTTGTTTTTCTTTCTTCTGCTGCAGCGCTGCAGGTGTGCGCTCTGATTTCACATCTTGTTTTTCTTTCTTCTGCTGCAGCGCTGCAGGTGTGCGCTCTGATTTCACATCTTGTTTTTCTTTCTTCTGCTGCAGCACTGCAGGTGTGTGCTCTGATTTGTCTTCTAGTTTATCATTCTTCTTGTGCAGCGCTGCAGGTGTGCCCTCTGATTTCTCTTCTTGTTTATCATTTTTCTTGTGCAGCGCTGCAGGTGTGCCCTCTGATTTCTCTTCTTGTTCATCATTCTTCTGCTGCAGCGCTGCAGGTGTGCGCTCTGATTTCTCTTCTTGTTTATCATTCTTCTTGTGCAGCGCTGCAGGTGTGCGCTCTGATTTCTGTTATAGTTTATCATTCTTCCTGTGGCCGCAGAGCCGCAGCTGGCGATCACGAGCATGTGCACAAACCCTCCATAAGTGGACGTGAGATGTCCTCCCTGAGGAGTTATACTGGATGTGGACATGTACTGCCGCTGGCAATCAGTCTGTGAGCAGTTAGACTTTATTTAACACAATCGTGAGAGAACTTGAGGAGCTGAGCGCCGAGGAGCTGCAGTCAGGGTGTAATAAGCATTTTTTTTTACTACAATTGTGGATGAATTAGTCTATAATAATACTACAATGCAGCTGGTCTGCTCTGTGTCAGCCTGATCCCGTCAGATCTCAGAAGCTAAGCAGTGCAGCGATTGGATAGTACTTCGATGGCAGACCTCTTTGGAATGCCAGCGGCTGTGTGTGTTTCTCTGGGTAAAACTGGAGTTGCGTCAGGAAGGGCATCCGGCGTAAAACTTGTGCCAAATACCTATGTGGATGTGACTGTATCCGCTGTGGCGACCCTGAACAATAACGGGAGCAGCTGAACTGACAACAACAGTATAATAATACTACAATAACAGAATTGTGATAATAGATTACAATAGATGCAGCACGTCTCTAATAATCATATAATAATTTGTAGTCTCTAGATGTTTTTTTTTCAATGAGTGCACATTTCTAAACATAAAAATCAAGACAACAAGGCATGTCTTTGCTGCTTTTCTTTCAACACTTAAGCAAAGATGCAGTTGTCATGGCTGCAAACCTTTTATTAAAACTTACCTCCTCATTTTTATCTCCATCAAAGAGGGCATGTCTTTTGTGGGTTTATTAGTAGAATTACTGAAAATGTTAATTAATTAATTACATTTTATTTCAATTAATTTAATTTAATTTAATTAATTAATTAAAATGCTAATTAACTGCAAATAAATAAAGTGCTTGCCGTTAGTGTTAACTTGGGGAAAGATACATCCAAACTGGGTGAACAGGGCAGAAATTACAGCATGCTTTATGTAGAGTCATTAATTTTTAGAACATCAAATGTAACAGAGCAGTTGGCAGTTGAGTTGATTCACCACCTGACCTTTATTATTACCTCATTATTTCACTGACACATTAGCCGATAAAAGGTGTAGAATTGACTTAACGTTTTGCGTGTCCCTGGGAGTTCAATTAAAAAGATCACTGAGAAATTAAAGACGTATTTAGCAACATCTCCCTGAGGAAGGTTGTCCTAAAATACTATGACTATGCATCAGACTAGTGAGGGCACCTTTGAGCAAAGTCCTTAATCCCCAAATTGCTCCCAGTGTCTAGCTGAGTGCTTTGCATGGTGGGTGTGTGGGTTGTGGGGGGGGGGGGGGGGGGGTGTTGATGTACAGTACCACTGTAAATTCTGGAGCATCTGCTCTCAGATGGAAAAACATGATGAGGAAATGCAATCTATTTTACTGCTGCATTTGTGAGAAACCAACAAGTTTTTATAACCAACAGGCATCACACGCGATATTCCGAAATATAGACCCACGTGGCGACAAACGCAAATAATATTTCAGCTCTTCTGAATCACCTCCTTACTGATGGTCCAAACTGTATCGTCCGTGCAGCAGATGAGCAGCTTTTTAAATAATAATAATAAAAAAGAGCGCATCATCACATGAGTGCTGTATAAAATCTTGTTTTAGGCCACAGACTCACCTTGGTTTGATCATGGGCATCTCAAACGTAATATTTTCTACCACGCTGGCGTTCAACAGCCAGGGCTTCTGGGAAGCAAAGGCCACTGCACCTCTCTTCCTAACACAGGTGTAAAACACATGTAGAGGTATCAAACACAGCCATCAGATTTCCCTTTTACAGCCATGCTTATTTCATGTGAGTTACGGCTGAGACTGTTTGGTAAGCTGCTCTTGATTATCGTGGCACTTCACTGGATTTCTAAATACACATGAGAACTGTAGCTCTGCTCCGCTGATAAAGTTGATGCGTCTCCATGGAGGCAGCAGAACGCTGTATGACCTTACCTGATATCTCCATCACACGCTGCATCTCTGTCTGTGGGACTGCAAAGAAAACATCAAACACACGCAAATGCATTAGATGTGCATCATCAGGTGATGCTCCGGCACAACACAGATTATTGACATGAAGATCAATAAATTCATGTTATTCATATAATGATTAACAGCAAACACCCAGACAAACCATATACTCTTTCTTTACACAACGATCATTTCACTCCCCACACAGGACACACCAACCACCAGCCCACCGTGTCTACAAACACATCTATCATTAGCAGTGACACCAGCCTTCCTAAAATAACACTGCCCCCTCTCAATTTTTCTACCAGTCATTTGGTGACATGGAGAGCCACATCTAACCATGTGGACTGTGACGCATTCAGGTTCTCAGGTGATCTGATACCATGAGCCAAGATTAGTACGTCAACACAAGACCTGTTACTGGAGGGATGTTCTTACTATTTTTTTTTCTTCAAGTAGCATGTCAATGAAGCATTTATGGGTTACCAAATAAACATTGAGGGTGGCATGTGTGCTCGCTTCCAAAACAGAATGTTCCAGTTCAAGGTCCCTCATTCTCCATGTAATATGGAGTTGTGTCAGAAAGGTCATCTTGTGTCAATCAATATGTGGATCATATTGGGTCTGTTGTGGTGACCTTGAGGAGAAATTGTTTCTTTTTTTCTTAAAGGAGAAGCCAAAATAATTTACTTCTTATCAAATAAACAGACTTATTTTCTGATGTCTGTTGAGGTGTGGATGAATGCGTGTGCATGAACACAGAAACACTGTTTTTGTCCTTGTATTATCATTTTTGTACGCATCGAACACAAACAAAACAGGTATTGAATATTGAAATAGCTGCACACATAAAATTAAAAAGTAAAAGAACATAAGGGGCTTATTGTATATTATTTACATATAATGAAGTAAATAAAAACATAGGGCAACTGAACATTTACAGATCAAATTTGTCTCTAAAATAAACTAGTTTTGAAGCATTATTGGATTCAATCAATGATAAAGACTTATAATAAAGTTTTAACTCATTTCTCCAATGAGAAATGTTTGGTTTTGTCATAAAAAAACCCCAACATGTATGTATGTAGTTGGATAAATCTTGTTCACTCAATACGTACACTGTATTGCATATTCGGGTACTGTGTCCTTTTTGCCCTCTTTGGTAATGGCGTGTAGGCACGGCAGCGTTACGTTAGCGGTATAGGGAGTGCGCAGTCTAGCTTCGCTATATCCATCTCCATGGCATAGCTAACCTAAAAGGCACCTTCGATAACCACTCATTCACAAACTGAAAAGTTAACGGTGATGACGTTAAACTGACAAAATTCCTAAAACATTTAAATCAATCTACCACTAACTGCTAACTTTTATTATATGAATTTATCTTTAGCTTGATTTTTAAAAACCTGAAAACAGACTAAAGAGCTGAAATTTGAATATGTTGTAGCATAAACATTGCGTTTTTTTCTTTGTTTTCTTTTAAGTTAGCTGACTTAGAGATAGCAGACTTAAATTTATTGAAAGTTAACTGGACTGCTAACAGTTAGGGCCCTGTCCCACTGGGGAGAGGATTAATTGCACATGAATGGAGTATACAAAGTATTGTAAGTATTGTCGTCCACAACAAAAATGGCCAAAAATGACAAATGTCCCAGTATGAATTACAGATATACTAATAATATGTAGCGAATATACACTCAACAAAAATATAAACGCAACACTTTTGGTTTTGCTCCCATTTTGTATGAGATGAACTCAAAGATCTAAAACTTTTTCCACATACACAATATCACCATTTCCCTCAAATATTGTTCACAAACCAGTCTAAATCTGTGATAGTGAGCACTTCTCCTTTGCTGAGATAATCCATCTCACCTCACAGGTGTGCCATATCAAGATGCTGATTAGACACCATGATTAGTGCACAGGTGTGCCTTAGACTGTCCACAATAAAAGGCCACTCTGAAAGGTGCAGTTTTATCACACAGCACAATGCCACAGATGTCGCAAGATTTGAGGGAGCGTGCAATTGGCATGCTGACAGCAGGAATGTCAACCAGAGCTGTTGCTCGTGTATTGAATGTTCATTTCTCTACCATAAGCCGTCTCCAAAGGCGTTTCAGAGAATTTGGCAGTACATCCAACCAGCCTCACAACCGCAGACCACGTGTAACCACACCAGCCCAGGACCTCCACATCCAGCATGTTCACCTCCAAGATCGTCTGAGACCAGCCACTCGGACAGCTGCTGGAACAATCGGTTTGCATAACCAAAGAATTTCTGCACAAACTGTCAGAAACCATCTCAGGGAAGCTCATCTGCATGCTCGTCGTCCTCATCAGGGTCTCGACGTGACTCCAGTTCGTCGTCGTAACCGACTTGAGTGGGCAAATGCTCACATTCGCTGGTGTTTGGCACGTTGGAGAGGTGTTCTCTTCACGGATGATGCGAAGGAGATGTGTTGCACTGCATGAGGCAAATGGTGGTCACACCAGATACTGACTGGTATCCCCCCCCAATAAAACAAAACTGCACCTTTCAGAGTGGCCTTTTATTGTGGGCAGTCTAAGGCACACCTGTGCACTAATCATGGTGTCTAATCAGCATCTTGATATGGCACACCTGTGAGGTGGGATGGATTATCTCAGCAAAGGAGAAGTGCTCACTATCACAGATTTAGACTGGTTTGTGAACAGTATTTGAGTGAAATGGTGATAGTGTGTATGTGGGAAAAGTTTTAGATCTTTGAGTTCATCTCATACAAAATGGGAGCAAAACCAAAAGTGTTGCATTTATATTTTTGTTGAGTATATGATGAACAATCACAGTTGTATAACGCATGTAGTGAGGAAATGGATCCGATGCATTGCGATTATCACGGCAATATTACGGGTGTATTATGATGCATCACGCACGTGTTTGCGAGTGCACGGCATCTGCATTGTGGTCATAAATGAAGTGCATTTGGGCCGTCGGCATCACTGTTAACACCAACAATACAGCCTCTGGAGCAAGTGCTGGACTTGGACAAGTTGGAGTAAACAAGAAGTGAACAGGGCGAGTGGTGACGTCAGCGGATCGCATCAGAGCGCAGCTCGTCTGAACGATTATAACAAGAAGTTAAATCTGTTATAAACAGGAATAAATACTGTAACAGCTGCAGACAAGAAGGAAAAAACATGCAACTGTTTTATCAAGCCTTGACAATGTAAACAAGTCAAATAATTACCTTTTTAGATGCCTCAAAATGGTTTTTGCAGCTGCAGCTTCCTCTGTGATTCAGGAGGTGATTAGAGCCGTTTTCAACAGGCAATTTGCAGAATAAAATGATTAATCTGCCACAAAATAATTATTTTATATAGGCAGCATCCAGCACAGAGCGCGTGGCAGTCAGTAGAACAAAGAACAGTGTCCAGCTGTGAACACAGCACATCTGATTTGCATCCACCGCAAATCAGATGCAAAGCAGACGTAATAAAAACACTTTATTTGTGGCCAATCTGTATGCAGTCGCTACAGCTTATTTTAGTTTGTGATGTGGACATGATGGGCACGCAAAATATCCGTTTTACACACTGTCCCAGTCCGCTGCCAAGCTGCAAATCCCTGTCAGTTGCAGATATCAGCAGATGACGGCGAATATACAGCGCATAGATTGAGTATGTATATGTATGTACTGAGTATGTATGGAGTATGTAAGGCGGCTGTCATCCACAGCCAAAATTTTGTGCAGCTCAAAAATCCTGGCAATGGAAAAATGTGCCTCTGCGGATAATTGCGGACGTGTGCGGGTGTTGGCCAACTCATAGAAGCATGTTTCACGCATATTGCAGATGATAAGCGAATATGAGCCAATTTTGTGCGCAATCCATACGCAAATCCTCCTAAATGCCAGTGGGACAGGGCCCTAAGTTAGCTGAAAGGTTAATCCACAAACAAAAAAAAAAAATTAGCTTTGCTAATTAGCTGTTAACTGATTAGCTGAACTGAGCCCACCGTTGGTGATCAGGTGTGACTTCCAAGAACAAAAAAAAGCAGTGCACGTGCGCATGGAGAGAGAAAAAGCTTTTGTCTTTATATTACCACAGCACTGTTCATAATCTTATTTTTTGTTGTTGTTGTTTGTTTTTTTGTTTTTTTTAGTTTTATCCATGGTAATCCACATCACTATGGAGTTATCTTGAAATGATTATTTATGTAGTGATGTGTGCTTTATGTACAGAATGCACATTTCATTTACTCTAATTAATGTTTGGGTGCTTGTTCAGCTTTGGAGGCGGTATGAGTTTTACTAACTGTCCCCCTTTGGTTTATTACATTAAAACCTTCCATTCAGTTTGAGCATATTTGAATTCTGTTGTCTTCTGAAATCAGAAGCAGGTCAGAAATTGTCCTCTAAACACTAAACACTAACAGTTCAGGGTTTAAACATTTGACTTTTCCATTCCTACATTACTTGGAACACTCACGTTTCATCTCCCTCAGACCCGAGGTTTGGCAGGCTGCAGGAAATCAAGACACACACACACACACACACACACACACACACACACACACACACACACACACACACACACACACACACACACACACACACACCCCTCAGGTTACCATTTGATGGACAACAATTCATAGAGGTATTAGGCTGTTTTTAGCCAGCAGCAACTGAGCTAGTTTTGGCCTTATTTAAAATAAATACAGTGAGGAAAATAAGTATTACTGGTGTCAATCATCAGGTTTCTACAACTGCTCCTGATATATAGACTCAACTGAAAATCTTAATCTGTAAGGCTTATTTAAATTGAAAAGGTTATTCTGATATTGATTTGACACTCTCTTTCAAAAGACACACACACACAGACGTGCACATGTGCACGGTTGTAAACCTAAATTTTGTGCCGCTCTGATTGGTAATCTGCAGCTCTTCACATGCTCAGGATGCTGTGGTGTATTTTTAGGTTGGTGAAGTTGACACATTTTGCAAACATCTTTGGAAGGTGACACCAATCATGTCCAACTATATAACCAGAGTGTCCTCACCACAGGAGACCTTGAGGGCAGATTTACACCAGTTTAATGTAGCACATTTAAAATGTAACAGCAAAGCAAACAGCACATGAAAGAAGCTCTGACATGAGTGTCATAGAAACAAACACACCACAGCCGCTCTTTCTGCAAAAACACTACACTATTTTGAAAAGTTTCAGGCACCCTAGAATAATGATTCAAGATTGATTATTAAATCTAATTCATGACGTTCAAACATTAACAAGAACAAGTTAACAAGAAACTGAAGAACAAGCTGATGTAACTCAAACTGTGCAGTCCTTTCTGCACGGTTGTGTTAACTTGTGACGTGTTATTTACAACATAACCACTGTTAAAAAAAAAAAACAGACGATAATGGTTTATTTCTGTACAATTTAGTACAGTTTTGTGCTGAAACAGTATCTCTCTCTGTCTCTCTCTTTGACCCCCCTTCACTCCGTATACCTCGCTCAACCACCTCGCCCACGTTTTCTTTTGTGGGCAGAGTTGTGTGGAGGTATGTTGTGTGACTTTAGTTTCAGAATGTAACGACTATGAAATCATAAGAAAATAAGGGTTTATTTCTCTGATTTAGTGCCTTTTTGGGGGGAAGACAGTTTGTCTCACTGACAAACATACCTGCTCCTAATTTTTCTTCAAAATATCCCCTTTAAATTTTCAAGACATACAAGATGAGAGTATCTGTTGTTTGTGAGCTATTGTATTAACAATTTGGAGGTGATGGACTCATTCATTTATCGATCTATTCACCTACTGCATTTTACATGGGGAGGAAACCCTCTGGTGTCCAGGCTGTTTCCTTGGTACCTCCACCTACAAAGGAGGAGGTTATGGTTTCGCCCCTGTTTGTTTGTCGACTGTGAACAGCCTGGAGCCCACAATTTTTCATATATCATTATAAAATTTTTACTGAAGATTCATATCCTGATAGGCAAGAAGTGATTACATTTTCAAAGTCATAGGTCAAAAGGCAAAGTCAGGAAAAATATTGGAATTTTGGAAAAATCCCTATCTTTAACATTGAATGAATCCTCAAAAATTCTTAACTCTGTCAAAAAAGATCAAATCTCTTTTATATTTGTAGGATGGTATCTTTTATCAACTGACAAACTTTGATCTGGATCTGATCCAGATTACAGACGTGGTCATTTCAATTTAACACTGAAAACCCCATTTAATGTATATTTTGCATTATATCTTAACTAAACGTGCCTCAATCACTCTCATATTTGAAAGTGAGGTGCAGACTGGCACCCATTATCACCTGACAAAGTTTAAGCCAAATCTGATCCAGATTGTGGATTTGTTGGACATTTGAATTTAATTTTGAAAAAACCATTTGGTGTACATTTTGCATTATATCTCAATCAGAAGTGCCTCAACCATTCTTATTTGTGACAATGAGGTGCAACCTGGCACTCTCAAAGAACAATCAATCAATCAATTTTTTTATATAGCGCCAAATCACAACAAACAGTTGCCCCAAGGCGCCTTATATTGTAAGGCAAGGCCATACAATAATTATGTAAAACCCCAACGGTCAAAACGACCCCCTGTGAGCAAGCACTTGGCTACAGTGGGAAGGAAAAACTCCCTTTTAACAGGAAGAAACCTCCAGCAGAACCAGGCTCAGGGAGGGACAGTCTTCTGCTGGGACTGGTTGGGGCTGAGGGAGAGAACCAAGAAAAAGACATGCTGTGGAGGGGAGCAGAGATCGATCACTAATGATTAAATGCAGAGTGGTGCATACAGAGCAAAAAGAGAAAGAAACAGTGCATCATGGGAACCCCCCAGCAGTCTACGTCTATAGCAGCATAACTAAGGGATGGTCCAGCCCTAACTATAAGCTTTAGCAAAAAGGAAAGTTTTAAGCCTAATCTTAAAAGTAGAGAGGGTGTCTGTCTCCCTGATCTGAATTGGGAGCTGGTTCCACAGGAGAGGAGCCTGAAAGCTGAAGGCTCTGCCTCCCATTCTACTCTTACAAACCCTAGGAACTACAAGTAAGCCTGCAGTCTGAGAGCGAAGCGCTCTATTGGGGTGATATGGTACTACGAGGTCCCTAAGATAAGATGGGACCTGATTATTCAAAACCTTATAAGTAAGAAGAAGAATTTTAAATTCTATTCTAGAATTAACAGGAAGCCAATGAAGAGAGGCCAATATGGGTGAGATATGCTCTCTCCTTCTAGTCCCCGTCAGTACTCTAGCTGCAGCATTTTGAATTAACTGAAGGCTTTTTAGGGACTTTTAGGACAACCTGATAATAATGAATTACAATAGTCCAGCCTAGAGGAAATAATGCATGAATTAGTTTTTCAGCATCACTCTGAGACAAGACCTTTCTGATTTTAGAGATATTGCGTAAATGCAAAAAAGCAGTCCTACATATTTGTTTAATATGCGCTTTGAATGACATATCCTGATCAAAAATGACTCCAAGATTTCTCACAGTATTACTAGAGGTCAGGGTAATGCCATCCAGAGTAAGGATCTGGTTAGACACCATGTTTCTAAGATTTGTGGGGCCAAGTACAATAACTTCAGTTTTATCTGAGTTTAAAAGCAGGAAATTAGAGGTCATCCATGTCTTTATGTCTGTAAGACAATCCTGCAGTTTAGCTAATTGGTGTGTGTCCTCTGGCTTCATGGATAGATAAAGCTGGGTATCATCTGCGTAACAATGAAAATTTAAGCAATACCGTCTAATAATACTGCCTAAGGGAAGCATGTATAAAGTAAATAAAATTGGTCCTAGCACAGAACCTTGTGGAACTCCATAATTAACTTTAGTCTGTGAAGAAGATTCCCCATTTACATGAACAAATTGTAATCTATTAGACAAATATGATTCAAACCACCGCAGCGCAGTGCCTTTAATACCTATGGCATGCTCTAATCTCTGTAATAAAATTTTATGGTCAACAGTATCAAAAGCAGCACTGAGGTCTAACAGAACAAGCACAGAGATGAGTCCACTGTCCGAGGCCATAAGAAGATCATTTGTAACCTTCACTAATGCTGTTTCTGTACTATGATGAATTCTAAAACCTGACTGAAACTCTTCAAATAGACCATTCCTCTGCAGATGATCAGTTAGCTGTTTTACAACTACCCTTTCAAGAATTTTTGAGAGAAAAGGAAGGTTGGAGATTGGCCTATAATTAGCTAAGATAGCTGGGTCAGTGATGGCTTTTTAAGTAATGGTTTAATTACTGCCACCTTAAAAGCCTGTGGTACATAGCCAACTAACAAAGATAGATTGATCATATTTAAGATCGAAGCATTAAATAATGGTAGGGCTTCCTTGAGCAGCCTGGTAGGAATGGGGTCTAATAAACATGTTGATGGTTTGGATGAAGTAACTAATGAGAATAACTCAGACAGAACAATCGGAGAGAAAGAGTCTAACCAAATACCGGCATCACTGAAAGCAGCCAAAGATAACGATACGTCTTTGGGATGGTTATGAGTAATTTTTTCTCTAATAGTTAAAATTTTGTTAGCAAGAAAGTCATGAAGTCATTACTAGTTAAAGTTAATGGAATACTCAGCTCAATAGAGCTCTGACTCTTTGTCAGCCTGGCTACAGTGCTGAAAAGAAACCTGGGGTTGTTCTTATTTTCTTCAATTAGTGATGAGTAGAAAGATGTCCTAGCTTTACGGAGGGCTTTTTTATAGAGCAACAGACTCTTTTTCCAGGCTAAGTGAAGATCTTCTAAATTAGTGAGACGCCATTTCCTCTCCAACTTACGGGTTATCTGCTTTAAGCTACGAGTTTGTGAGTTATACCACGGAGTCAGACACTTCTGATTTAAAGCTCTCTTTTTCAGAGGAGCTACAGCATCCAAAGTTGTCTTCAATGAGGATGTAAAACTATTGACGAGATACTCTATCTCCCTTACAGAGTTTAGGTAGCTACTCTGCACTGTGTTGGTATATGGCATTAGAGAACATAAAGAAGGAATCATATCCTTAAACCTAGTTACAGCGCTTTCTGAAAGACTTCTAGTGTAATGAAACTTATTCCCCACTGCTGGGTAGTCCATCAGAGTAAATGTAAATGTTATTAAGAAATGATCAGACAGAAGGGAGTTTTCAGGGAATACTGTTAAGTCTTCTATTTCCATACCATAAGTCAGAACAAGATCTAAGATATGATTAAAGTGGTGGGTGGACTCATTTACTTTTTGAGCAAAGCCAATAGAGTCTAATAATAGATTAAATGCAGTGTTGAGGCTGTCATTCTCAGCATCTGTGTGGATGTTAAAATCGCCCACTATAATTATCTTATCTGAGCTAAGCACTAAGTCAGACAAAAGGTCTGAAAATTCACAGAGAAACTCACAGTAACGACCAGGTGGACGATAGATAATAACAAATAAAACTGGTTTTTGGGACTTCCAATTTGGATGGACAAGACTAAGAGACAAGCTTTCAAATGAATTAAAGCTCTGTCTGGGTTTTGGATTAATTAATAAGCTGGAATGGAAGATTGCTGCTAATCCTCCACCCCGGCCCGTGCTACGAGCATTCTGACAGTTAGTGTGACTCGGGGGTGTTGACTCATTTAAACTAACATATTCATCCTGCTGTAACCAGGTTTCTGTTAGGCAGAATAAATCAATATGTTGATCAATTATTATATCATTTACCAACAGGGACTTAGAAGAGAGAGACCTAATGTTTAATAGACCACATTTAACTGTTTGAGTCTGTGGTGCAGTTGAAGGTGCTATATTATTTTTTCTTTTTGAATTTTTATGCTTAAATAGATTTTTGCTGGTTATTGGTAGTCTGGGAGCAGGCACCGTCTCTACGGGGATGGGGTAATGAGGGGATGGCAGGGGGAGAGAAGCTGCAGAGAGGTGTGTAAGACTACAACTCTGCTTCCTGGTCCCAACCCTGGATAGTCACGGTTTGGAGGATTTAAGAAAATTGGCCAGATTTCTAGAAATGAGAGCTGCTCCATCCAAAGTGGGATGGATGCCGTCTCTCCTAACAAGACCAGGTTTTCCCCAGAAGCTTTGCCAATTATCTATGAAGCCCACCTCATTTTTTGGACACCACTCAGACAGCCAGCAATTCAAGGAGAACATGCGGCTAAACATGTCACTCCCGGTCCGATTGGGGAGGGGCCCAGAGAAAACTACAGAGTCCGACATTGTTTTTGCAAAGTTACACACCGATTTAATGTTAATTTTAGTGACCTCTGATTGGCGTAACCGGGTGTCATTACTGCCGACGTGAATTACAATCTTACCAAATTTACGCTTAGCCTTAGCCAGCAGTTTCAAATTTCCTTCAATGTCGCCTGCTCTGGCCCCCGGAAGACAACTGACTATGGTTGCTGGTGTCGCTAACTTCACATTTCTCAAAACAGAGTCGCCAATAACCAGAGTTTGATCCTCGGCGGGTGTGTCGTCGAGTGGGAAAAAACGGTTAGAGATGTGAACGGGTTGGCGGTGTACACGGGGCTTCTGTTTAGGGCTACGCTTCCTCCTCACAGTCACCCAGTCGGCCTGCTTTCCCGGCTGCTCGGGATCTGCCAGGGGGGAACTAACGGCGGCTAAGCTACCTTGGTCCGCACCGACTACAGGGGCCTTGCTAGCTGTAGAATTTTCCACGGTGCGGAGCCGAGTCTCCAATTCGCCCAGCCTGGCCTCCAAAGCTACGAATAAGCTACACTTATTACAAGTACCATTACTGCTAAAGGAGGCCGAGGAATAACTAAACATTTCACACCCAGAGCAGAAAAGTGCGGGAGAGACAGGAGAAGCCGCCATGCTAAATCGGCTAAGAGCTAGTAGCTACGCTAAGCTAGCGGATTCCTAAAAACACGCAAAGTGAATAATGTGTAAATAATTTAGAGGTGATTCAGCAGAAGGAGTGCTTTAGTTAAGGCACGTAAAGATTACACTGGGAAACAAATCGTAATCTAGATAACTAGATCAATCTAACTGCGCAGATTAAACAGCTAACAGATACAGAAAAACACCGCTGTGCTCCGGAACAGGAAGTGATACAATACCGCAGTGAGAGCCAACCACCAGTAGAGGCAAGCAAGAGGAACAGACTAATTTTGATCCGCATCTGATCCATATTGCAGATTTAGCGGATAAAGTCTGGGTCCCGCTGAATAATGAAGGATGAAGAAGGAGCCACGCATGGGTGTGTCACGATTATTCGAAGGACCCACGTTTTCATCTATCACGTATCCGTTATGAAGGTGCCTCTATGTGCCTCTCTGTACCCCGCATGTGCCACGTAGCAGCCTCTAGTGAGCCATGACCGACCTGTCATTACAGCCTCGAATGGCTCGTATCAGCCACACTAAGCCACGTAGTGCCATGATAGCGCCATGTTGGAGCACGTTTAGGCATGAGTTTGGTCCAAACCTCCAGCCCTCCCACACCTGGTCCCTTCAAAGTGTGGGTTTTCAATTCACAGATTCACAGCAGCATTTAAAGATATCCCTTTTTTAAACGCAGTCCAAAAATAGACACTCCAGCACACTTCTGCAGTTGTGCGCTGTGCGCCAGGCTGCAGTCCACCTGTAATGCACCAGACCAGCTAGACCCGAACCACGGGTTCCTGGAGAGCCGCCTCTGTGCTCCTCTTTTGCGTGCACGCTGCTGTTGTCCTTTCATGGACAGCCGCCTCTGTGCTCTTTCCATCCGTGGCTGGCTTTATTTTTTCACTGGCTTTAAACACAGTGATTTTATATCATTTTAATATATATATATTTCTTTATTTCTTCCGCAGCTTACAAGTCACCATGATACAACTTTTAACTTTGTGTTATGTCTTCAAAATCAGTCTTTTGCGCGCTCTCCACCCGTGTTGCCACACAGCTTCTGCTCTTAGCTGCTCCACTGGAGTTATTTCTTCCGTGGCTTTAAACACACATCCACTGTCACGCAGTCACCCAAAATTTAACTTTGTGTTCGTCCAATATTGACTGAAAAATCACTCTTTTGTGAGCTGGTGTTCTGCCTAAATGTTCATTTAAAGTGTGATGATGAGTCATTGCCTCAGTGCGCACACACAGCGGAGCTCATGTGATCCATTAATTCCAGAAGTGATTAGAGGTGTTTTCAGCATCCAAGGTTTGACAGAAAATGATTAATCCGCTACAAAATAATTTTATAAATTTTATATAGAGTCCAGCGCAGAGAGCAGGTGGAATTGTGTGCGCAAGAGGAGAGCCGCTCCAAAAATAGCCTCTCAGGTCCTGCAAAGGTGCCAGGCGCACGGATAATGGACTTTTAGCAGACTCGTAAGCACCACGCAAATGTCTCTAATCCATCGCAGTAACTCGAACACAAACTGTGCCACGCTGTTGTTACTAAATTTTGAACTTCTTGAAATTAGCACCACGCTCAGAGAGGAGCCTCGTTAACTGAAGATAATGCCTCTAAGAGCCACTCAGAGCCACGAAACTCCCACGATAATTGAAGAAACCCTCTCATAGCAAAGAAAACATGCTCCTTGTTCACCCTTCATTATTCGGTGGGACCCAGGCTTTACACTGAAAAGCCCTTTTGATCTATATTTTGTATTATATTTTAGCTTATGAAAAGCCACTTCTAACAGGACTTTGACCTTAAATTTTTTTTCCAAGGTAAAAATTTGAGGAATTGGAAACTAGTGTTGGCGGAGGTTTGTGCTCTACGAGTGCGGTACTGTAGTATTTTAATATTTGAAAAACACAGAAATTGAAAAGTGAATTTCCCCAAATAATTTCTATGTTCCCATTTGAACTAAAAACAGTCATGGTTATCAAATGCTCCATTTAATAATCATTTTGTTTTGTTTTTCTTTTTTAATAATATTCACCTTTTGGAAAAAAAGAGATTTAACCAGCAATGAGCAACAAACAGAGTTGTTTCTAAGGGCACATGAAGAAGCACTGCTTAAGATGTTTGCAGCGATTCTCTGGTCCTGACTAAACCTACTTGAACATCCAGAATAAAATTGCCTGATTAGATTTTTCCACTTCATGACACTTGAGAAATGCTGAAGCCTGAAATTACCAGCTGATTGTGTTTTTCCTGCATGATAATCATGGTGCACTTGATGAATTACGTTTTTTTTTTTTTTTTTACACAGAGGCACAACTGAATAAAGGTCAAACTAAATAAGTTAAATCATTGTCAAATCTCACACTTTATGGATTTATTTAACTTAATCCCATGATTTAAATCTAAAGGGGCCATATTGTGTAAACTTGTCTTTCTCTATCTATTTTTTAACAGTTAAATATGGCTGGGGTGTATAAAGTTCTCAAAGTCCCACAGTTCTGTGATGGCTCATGTAAAATAATCTACTGCAGTGAGCAAAATGTAGGTTTGATCTTGTAACTGACCTGTTCCAGGTGACTGTTCCTGATACCCTCTGCATCTCACCCAGTGCTGCAAGCAACAGAGAAGATTTTCCACAACCCACCTGTCCCACAATCATGGTCAGCTTACCTAAAACATTTGAAGAACAAGAACAACACAGTAACCATTAATTACAGAGAAAAACAAAGCAGCAAAACGGCTGCAGAAAAGGAGAAAAACAGAACAAACATGTTTTATTGATAAGCATAAGGCTCACCAAAAGGAATCCTGATGTCAACATTAGAAAGTGTCGGTGGTCCATCAGTCCAGGTGAAATAACCGCTAGTTATCTGAAGAACACATGACACAGACTCAGCCCAGTACAAGAAAATAAATAAATAAATAACACAATTACAGGACCATACTGGTGTTTTTTTTATGTCTGAGCCAAAAATATAAATGTATCATATTTGTTGTGTTATTGTCACCAATTTTCTTACTAAATCTGTGGCTTTTTTTCCCCACTGTATCTACAAGGTCCTTGAGTTTAATCTAACAAACTGGCCACGATCGTCCCAGTCAGGGGAACAATCACAAAACAGCAACAACCTGATTTCCATATTAATGAAAGAATCATACGGCAGATGCATATCCTGAATGACACTTAATGTTTGCAATACATACTACACATAGTTTCTGATCAATATGAATTTTTGATCTAATCTGCAGCCACAATGGCTGTTTTGCTTGACCTTGATCTTTGACCAGTCTCCCAAAAGTTAATCACTTGGTGACACTAACTCAAGAATATTTCCACCAAGTTTGGTAAAACCTGTCCAGCTGTCTTTTTTTTTTTTAACTCTCTCTCACACACATACACACACCATGGATGCACAAATCCACACGCAGGAATGGTTACTACACCCTGGTGGTGGCTGGCAGGCTAACTAGGCCATGGGGTCAATGAGTGCAAAACTGTATTTTGTATTCTAGAGGCTGTACTACCTAAGAACCCCTTCACACAGTCTCTTGTGGACGGTGCGCCGCAGCACAGACACTGCGTCATGTGGAACAGAGCTCACGTGGGTAATGTGAGATCGCCCGCTGTGTGTTATGATCTGACAGTCTGTTTCAAGCTGGGGGGTACTCTGTCAATGTGCACACTGTGCACACGCTCGCTCGATGCAGCCCGTCCCCACAGCAATATTTTTTTTTTTACGTCCACGTGATGACAGCAAGCAGACACACGAGTGTCACCGTGGCCAGTTGTTAGTTCATGTCTGTCCATACATAGTACGTGTTGTCCAGGTGGGATGTCCAGATGGACAGATCTCCACAGCTGCTTCTGTCGGCAGCCACACCTCTTGTCAGTTTAGCGCACACACCAAAGCCACACTCGTGGGGCATTTAGACAGCATACACTTTGTCTTTCAGCCGCTGGTGTGTGCAAATACTTGTAGCAACAGGTGTATGAGGCGTTAGAGGCAAGTACGATTTTACACATTTTGCACACGATTCCTGCTTCATGCGCACTTTATGTGCAAATCGACCAAATTCGCACTATGCTTGAAGGGGCCCTAAGCTAAGCACAGAAATTTTGGCACAACCTACAACTGAGTCCAAGGCACCTGTTCAGTACCGCATGATATTACCATTTAAGTCATGAGGTCACATCCAGTGCAGAATTTTACACAGAGTTGACCTGGGCTTTGCTAGTTCAGAGCTTCTTTTTTGCACTGAGTGAATATGACAAAAGGAAAAAATGTCAAATGTACTAAAGAAGAAGACTTGGTCATAGCTGATATAGCCCTCAGCTACACCTCCTGTTGAATGCTTTATCATTTATAAACTTAAGAATCTTATCATCAGATATACTTTGATCCAGATCAGAGAGTTCCATGTGGTCGAGAAGTGCTCGGTAAAAATGAAAAGCAGAAAGGATCTGACAGCAGTCATGTGACTTATTCCAATCACTGAAATGTTTAGGTTTTTTTCAAGTTATTTTTACATTTTTCCCAGTCATACAAAGTACAGCTATTCCTGGCCTCTTGGCTACTCCCATTTATCCGAGGTTACCACAGCAGATGAATCACAGATCTGCATTGGGATTTGGCACAAGTTTTACACTGGGTGCCCTTCCTGATGGAACTCCAGTTACACCTGGACAAACAGACAGTCCCTGAGAGGTCTCCCATCCAATTACTAACCAGGACCACCTCTGCTTAGCTTCAGAGATCTGACAGGATCGGGCTTACACAGAGCAGATTGGCTACACCCAAAAAACTCCAGTAAAAGGTGTTTATTATTTAATGTTGGCGGTATGATATCAAAATGTCATATCACTTACCTGTGTGGCTGTGTAGTGTGTGCAGCACTCAGGAATGAACCAGAGCTGTGCATGTTTGGCTGTTGAGATATTTTGATAATGCTAAACTTTAAGAAATTTAAGCTAAAATTAAAATACAATGCAGATTGTTTTTGGTTTTGAAAAATGATCAGAACAGTTTCTAAATCAGAACAGCTCTCTACAGTGAATGTGGGCAGGGCAGCGTCATTTCTGCGCTCGATTAAGGATCGAAGCGCTGGAGTTAATACATCCATGGCTGAGATTGTTGCATTGCTCAAACTTTGGCTCCATCATCCCACCCCTTAGTAGTAGTAGTAGTAGTAGTAATAGTAGTTCAGCCACTCTGATTTTGATTAAACTTGTTACTGACTGAGTTATGTGACATCTTCCTCACTAACAAAAAACTAATTTACTAGCAGCCTTTTACTGTATCTTCAACTTTATAACTCATGGACGTCACTCTCTGTCTTTGTATCTTCCTCACCTTAATACAGATTTCTTGGTCGACATCCTCGGAAGCTCCATCCCCCTCATGGTCATCCTGTGAACTGTACTTATTCCAGCCGTCCCTCTGCGGATGCTTCCTGTTCACCACCTTCAGGGGCTGGAGATGCCACAGCAAAAAGATGAAAAACTTTAGAGGAGATCAATAAAGAACTGACTTGAGAATGATACACATGGTGAGAAGATCAGAAACACCATATGGTGGAAGGAGACCAGCATCCACAGTGATTTGACACAAGAGCATCTTAGGTGCACTAGTGGATTAACGGAATGCATCTGCCAAATCATATCAACTGAAAAAACATGCCTTAGTCCACATGTGCGTGTGTACTTACCACAGCCTGGTATTTATTTTGGTTGTGATTGCTGGATCCAGGAGGTAATGTTGCTTTCGGTTCCTGCTGCTCGTCTCCAATCTCATCGCTGGCAAAAAATTCACTCAGCTTCTGAACACTGAAGATTAAACAAAGACAAAGACACATGCAAAACAACTCACGGATTACAAGGGATGAGAGTAAACTCACAGTTAGATTTCTATGTCATAAACAGAGGAGACAGACCATAAGCAAACAAAACTAAGGGCACTTTATGCTAGTTAATGCATGCACATGATGCATTTACAAGTGTTCTTCCTGAAAGAGAATTTCCTTTTTGTTGAAATATTGAGTTGTTATAATATTACTATTCATTCTCAATATCATTCTCAACCCTGTGATTGACTGGCAGCCTGTCCAAGGTGTATTCCACCTCTACCCCAATGACCGCTGGGATAGGCTCCAGCTCCCCTGCGACCCTTAAGTGGAAAAAGCGGGTTTAAAAAAATACAATTATTAATTATTAATTATTATGACAGCACTGTGGCTTAGTGGTTAGCACTGCCGCCTCACAGCAAGAAGGTCATGGGATTGATTCCCACCTGTGACCTTTCTGTGTAGAGTTTGCATGTTCTACCCACATTTGCACGGGTTCTCTCCGGATGCTCCGGCTTTCTCCCACAACCACAAACTTTAAACTGTCTGTACGTGTGCGTGCGGGTGTGAATGTGTTTATCTGTGTATATGTGGCTCTGCGACAGATTGGTGTCCTCTCCTGGGTGTACCCTGTCTCACGCTCTGTGACTGCTGAGATAGGCTCCAGCCCCCCTGACCCTTAATTGGAGTAAGTGGGTATGGAAAATGGATGTATTATTATTAGTATTATTATTATTATTGCATTTGACAAAGGCACTCCAATCACAGTAAAAGTAAGGGTGGTGGCTAGGTGCACTTATTTTCAGTGCGGAAGGTTCCTAGTTAAAAAAAAAACCACCACCGCCCATTCAATCTGACAGGGTTTGGCAGAATGTGTCAGTTCACCAGTTTCAGTCATTTCACTGGACCGGAAATAACTTTCAGATTCAAATGAGAAACACCATCACAGGTCCAACTAGAACTGTGTGAACAGAAAAACAGACCCACAATTCACTACTTCCTCTGGTGTTGCAGATCTCAGTTATCAATGGAGCCGACAAATGCTGCACATGCAATATGTGAGATGTTTTTCACAAATCTTTCAGCAGTCTAGTGTTATTAGTATTATTAGTGTTATTCTTCCTGCCCGCTTGGCCACAATGGGATTTACAGCTTTCAGCCGCTCTGCCCCCCCACCTTTGGAACTCCCTTCCACCGGATATCCGTAACATTGACTCTCTGGTTATTTTTAAATCACGTCTCAAAACACATCTGTTCAAGAAAGCCTATTCACCATGAGTG
This sequence comes from Thalassophryne amazonica, assembly GCF_902500255.1. Lineage (NCBI taxonomy): Eukaryota > Metazoa > Chordata > Actinopteri > Batrachoidiformes > Batrachoididae > Thalassophryne > Thalassophryne amazonica. The sequence goes on from NC_047110.1 coordinate 88,278,529, forward strand.
TCACTCATTCACTGCATAACTTTTGTCTTGTTTTAAATTGTTATGTAATTTCTTTTTAACTGTTCAATGTCCTTTTAAGTTTTTAATTCTAATGTGTTTATTGTTATGTTTTCAAATCTGCTTATTGCTGCGTTGTAATGGTGTCATTGACTTTTTTGAAAGGTGCCTATAAATGGAATGTATTATTATTATTATTATTATTATTATTACTACTACATACAGTGTATAGCATGCACGCTAAATAAATGTTAATTTTAAAAATTCTTGTCTTTCTGAAATGTGTTATTTTTGTCTTTATTGGATAGCAAGAAACATGGCGTGTGTGCGGGGGTTAATGGCGAATGATTAATCTTAGCTGCTAATGGTAACCCCAACACGTTGTGGTATATATATATATATATATATATATATATATATATATATATATATATATATATATATATATATATATATATATATATATATATATATATATATATATATATATATATACTAATTTAGAAGATCTTCATTTAGCCTGGAAAAAGAGTCTGTTGCTCTATAAAAAAGCCCTCCGTAAAGCTAGGACATCTTACTATTCATCACTAATTGAAGAATATAAGAACAACCCCAGGTTTCTTTTCAGCACTGTAGCCAGGCTGACAAAGAGTCAGAGCTCTATTGAGCCGAGTATTCCTTTAACTAATAATGACTTCATGACTTTCTTTGCAAATAAAATTTTAACTATTAGAGAAAAAATTATTCATAATCATCCCAAAGACATACAGTAATGCTGGTATTTGGCTAGACTCTTTCTCTCCGATTGTTCTGTCTGAGTTATTTTCATTAGTTACTTCCTCCAAACCATCAACATGTCTATTAGACCCCATTCCTACCTGGCTGCTCAAGGAAGCCCTACCATTAGTTAATGCTTCGATCTTAAATATGATCAATCTATCTTTATTAGTTGGCTATGTACCACAGGCTTTTAAGGTGGCAGTAATTAAACCATTACTTAAAAAGCCATCACTTGACCCAGCTATCTTAGCTAATTATAGGCCAATCTCCAACCTTCCTTTTCTCTCAAAAATTCTTGAAAGGGTAGTTGTAAAACAGCTAACTGATCATCTGCAGAGGAATGGTCTATTTGAAGAGTTTCAGTCAGGTTTCAGAATTCATCATAGTACAGAAACAGCATTAGTGAAGGTTACAAATGATCTTCTTATGGCCTCAGACAGTGGACTCATCTCTGTGCTTGTCCTGTTAGACCTCAGTCCAGCGTTTGACACTGTTGACCATAAAGTTTTATTACAGAGATTAGAGCATGCCATAGGTATTAAAGGCACTGTGCTGCAGTAGTTTGAATCATATTTATCTAATAGATTACAATTTGTTCATGTAAATGGGGAGTCTTCTTCACAGACTAAGGTTAATTATGGAGTTCCACAAGGTTCTGTGCTAGGACCAATTTTATTCACTTTATACATGCTTCCCTTAGGCAGTGTTATTAGAAAGCATTGCTTAAATTTTCATTGTTACGCAGATGATACCCAGCTTTATCTATCCATGAAGCCAGAGGACACACACCAATTAGTTAAACTGCAGGAATATCTTTCAGACATAAAGACATGGATGACCTCTAATTTCCTGCTTTTAAATTCAGATAAAACTGAAGTTATTGTACTTGGCCCCACACATCTTAGAAACATGGTGTCTAACCAGATTCTTACTCTGGATGGCCTACCCTGACCTTCAGTAATACTGTGAGAAATCTTGGAGTCATTTTTGATCAGGATATGTCCTTCAATACGCATATTAAGCAAATATGTAGGACTGCTTTTTTGCATTTGCGCAATATCTCTAAAATTAGAAAGGTCTTGTCTCAGAGTGATGCTGAAAAGCTAATTCATGCATTTATTTCTTCTAGGCTGGACTACTGTAATTCATTATTATCAGGTTGCCCTAAAAGTTCCCTGAAAAGCCTTCAGTTAATTCAAAATGCTGCAGCTAGAGTGCTGACGGGGACTAGAAGGAGAGAGCATATCTCACCCATATTGGCCTCTCTTCATTGGCTCCCTGTTAATTCCAGAATAGAATTTAAAATTCTTCTTCTTACTTATAAGGTTTTGAATAATCAGGTCCCATCTTATTTTGGGGACCTTATAGTACCATATCACCCCAACAGAGCGCTTCGCTCTCAGACTGCAGGCTTACTTGTAGAACCAACTCCCAATTCGGATCAGGGAGACAGACACCCTCTCTACTTTTAAGATTAAGCTTAAAACTTTCCTTTTTGAAAAAGCTTATAGTTAGGGCTGGATCAGGTGACCCTGAATCATCCCTTAGTTATGCTGCTATAGACTTAGACTGCTGGGGGGTTTCCCATGATGCACCCAGTGTTTCTTTTTATTCATCTCTTTTTGCTCTGTATGCACCACTCTGCTTTTAATCATTGGTGATTGATTTCTGCTCTCTTCCACAGCATGTCTTTTTCCTGATTCTCTCCCTCAGCCCCAACCAGTCCCAGCAGAAGACTGCCCCTCCCTGAGTCTGGTTCTGCTGGAGGTTTCTTCCTGTTAAAAGGGAGATTTTCCTTCCCACTGTCGCCAAGTGCTTGCTCATAGGGGATCGTTTTGACCGTTGGGGTTTTTCTGTAATTATTGTATGGCTTTTGCCTTACAATATAAAGCGCCTTGGGGCAACTGTTTGTTGTGATTTGGCGCTATATAAATAAAATTGATTTGATTTGGATCCAGACCTTTTAGAATTCCAGTAAGCACAGCTATTTTTACCAAAAAAAACAAAAAAAACATTCAAAGATTCAAGCACGAGGATTAATGTTTCAATGGTGCTATATGTCTACTGTCCATAACTTTATTTTCCTTTGAGATTAATTGAATTGAATTTATTAGACACCCATGCAACAAAATTTCACTCAGATACAACAACAAAACTCAAACAAAATAGTAAAAGAAAAAAAGACAGTAAGAAAAAAGACAGTAAGAAAAAATGTCATTATGTGCAAGAAAATGATCAACTGGTACAGGGTTAAAAACACAGTCATCACAGACCATGGAAAGCATTTTTCATTCAAAAGAAATTTGCTGCAACTTTGTATCATCATCTACCCTTTACATCTCATTTCTATATTTTCTTAATATCTATATATTTATTTATTTTATTGATGTCTGTCTGTCTGTCTTTCTATCTGTGTGTATAGTTGTTTTTATCTTGTGTGTAATTGGTAATTACCTCCATCAAAGAAGTTGGAGGAGGTTTTGTTTTCACCCCTATTTGTTTGTTTGTGAACAGACTGGAGCCCACAATTGTTCATATATTGTTATAAAATTTTAACTGAGTATTCATACCCTGATAGACAGGAATTTATTAAATTTTCAAGGTCAAAGGTCAAAGTCAGAAAAAAATCTTGTAAAGTTGGAAAAATCCGTATCTTAACTATGTTAAAAAGATCAAATTTGTGAGAGAGAGTGTTATGGAGGATGGTATCCTTTATCAACTGACAACGCTTGATCCAGATCTGATGCAGATTACAGATTTTGTGGCCATTTAAGTTTAACACTAAAAACCCAATTTAATGTATATTTTACATTATATCTTAGTCAAACATGCCCCAATCACACTCACATTTGAAAGTGAGGGGCAGACTGGCACTCAGTAATGCCTGACAAAGTTTGACCCAGATATGATCCAGATTGTGGATTTTGTGGACATTTGAATTTAATATTGAAAAGCCCATTTGTTGTACATTTTTCATTATATCTCAATCAAAATTGACTAAATCAGTCTCAAGTTTCTGTTATGGATTTAACTACATCACCAAAATTGGATGGAGGTTCCAATTTTATGCCTGTCTGTCTTCCAGTTATCAGTCGGAAACCAAGTACCAAAAAGCAATGACAAATTGTGTATAGCAGAGATAACCAATGTTCTGTGAAAATTATCTGAAAAAGAATTCAGAAACCGAAAAGTTGACAAAAAAAAAAAAAAAACTGACAACACAACAAAAAAACTTTGATTCAAGTGCATAAACTAAATACGAGGTCTGTCCAAAAAGTAACAGACCTTTTTATTTTTTTCAAAAACTATATGGATTTGAATCATGTGTGATTGCATCAGCCAAGCTTGAACCTTCGTGCGCATGCGTGAGTTTTTTCACGCCTGTCGGCTGCGTCATTCGCCTGTGGGCAGGCTTTGAGTGAGCACTGGTCCAGCCCCCTCGTCAGATTTTTATTGTCAGGGAAATGGCAGAGCAACTGCCGCTTTGCTCCATGAAATTTTTTTCAGAAACTGTTAGAGACAGCCAGTTGCAAACCATTCGAAAGATTCAGATGGCTTTCGGTGAAGATTCTGTCGGCATCACACAGATTAAGGAGTGTTAAAACCTTTTTAAAGACGGCCCACAGCGGTGGAGGGCGTGAAAAAAACAAACAAAAAAAAACACCTCCGTGTTGGAAGTCTCACAGGATTGTGGCATGTCCAGCTGTTACACAATTTCTCGGATACTCACTCGACTGAAAAGCCATTGAAAGCCGTCTGACTCTTCCGAATGGTTTCCAACACAGAGGTGTTTCTTTTGTTGCGCGCCATGAGCGGCTCAGTGCCGACGCGCGAAATCCTCCGCACGTCTTTCATTACAAAATCTCCTGTAACAGTGGAATGTGCCGCAAAAGTGCTATGTCCAGCTCTCTTGCCATTTCTGTGGTAGTCACACAATGTCCCGGATCAACACAGCGTTCAGTTTGGAAATGATCTGGTCATTCCAGCCTGTCGATGGCCGCTCGGTGCGCCGCGCGCCCTCCGCCGCTGTGGGCCGTCTTTAAAAAGGTTTTAACACTCCTTAATCCATGTGACACCAACAGAATCTTCACCGAAAGCCATCTGAATCTTTCGAATGGTTTACAACTCCTGACATTTGATCACATCTAATTTAGGTTTTGAAAAGACACGTCGAACAAGACTTTGACCTTGAAAATTTTCTCCAAAGTAAAATTTTGTCGAATTGAAAACTAGTGTTGGCAGAGGTTTGCACTTTCCGAGCGCGGTGCTCTAGTTTTATTCCTTTTTATTATATTGTTCAGCACTTTTTTCCATTTGTTTGAAATTTCAGGCTTTTCCAAACCAAAATCTGAACCACATTCAGTCTCACTGAATGTATGCAGTCTTATCTCCAGACGATTAAACTGCACTCTCTGATGTGTGTAGAAACAACCACAAAAATGATGAAAACACAGTTTTCACTATAACAAAGAACAATTTCTCACCTAACAAGAGCCTTGACAGTGGAGCGCACCACACTGGAAAGCAAGAAGAGGGGGGTGACAAGGATGTGAAAGAGAGACAAGGAGGCAAAGGCCACAGCTGGGGACAGGTCAGCATCTTCAGAGATGTGGACATGAACCACAAACGTCTGCAGGAAGAGAAGGACAGAATCACTGAAGTTAATCCCAATAACTCAAACTTAAGAAGTGACTGTTGACCGGCTGATCACTAGAAGCATCATCTAATGAAGAAGGTGTGATAAACTCAACACTGTTGTCTACAGTTGTCTTTTATACAGTATATGTGTCTGCTTTCTTGGTGTCTGAGTGACTTGTCAAATCAGTCACTCGTCTTTTCTTCACTGGCTGTTTTACAGACATAAACCTGACGCACTCAGCTGGGTTCTGTATAACCTGACGTCATAGGAAGAAAGCTCTAAAACACATTCATTCTCTTTAAAGTGCATTTAATGAAAGACGAGGAGCAGACACTGACCGTTAATACAGCTGCAATGGGAATAGCTGCATTCATGAAAACTGAAAAGCAGAAAACAAACAAGTGTGAGAGGTTTTCTAAAGGATTTCACACAGTGAACAAACACAGCGTGAGATGAAAGTATTTATGGCTAATATGTGGGTTTGTGTGAAGACTCTCACTAAGATATTGCTACTAATACAACCCCTGGCAAAAATTATAGAATCACCGGCCTCGGAGGATGTTCATTCAGTTGTTTAATTTTGTAGAAAAAAAGCAGATCACAGACATGACACAAAACTAAAGTCATTTCAAACGGCAACTTTCTGGCTTTAAGAAACATTATAAGAAATCAGGAAAAAAAAATTGTGGCAGTCAGTAACGGTTACTTTTTTAGACCAAGCAGAGGGAAAAAATATGGAATCACTCAATTCTGAGGAAAAAATTATGGAATCATGAAAAACAAAAGAACGCTCCAACACATCACTAGTATTTTGTTGCACCACCTCTGGCTTTTATAACAGCTTTCAGTCTCTGAGGCATGGACTTAATGAGTGACAAACAGTACTCTTCATCAATCTGGCTCCAACTTTCTCTGATTGCTGTTGCCAGATCAGCTTTGCAGGTTGGAGCCTTGTCATGGACCATTTTCTTCAACTTCCACCAAAGATTTTCAATTGGATTAAGATCCGGACTATTTGCAGGCCATGACATTGACCCTATGTGTCTTTTTGCAAGGAATGTTTTCACAGTTTTTGCACTATGGCAAGATGCATTATCATCTTGAGAAATGATTTCATTATCCCCAAACATCCTTTCAATTGATGGGATAAGAAAAGTGTCCAAAATATCAACGTAAACTTGTGCATTTATTGATGATGTAATGACAGCCATCTCCCCAGTGCCTTTACCTGACATGCAGCCCCATATCATCAATGACTGTGGAAATTTACGTTCTCTTCAAGCAGTCATCTTTATAAATCTCATTGGAACGGCACCAAACAAAAGTTCCAGCATCATCACCTTGCCCAATGCAGATTCGAGATTCATCACTGAATATGACTTTCATCCAGTCATCCACAGTCCACGATTGCTTTTCCTTAGCCCATTGTAACCTTGTTTTTTTCTGTTTAGGTGTTAAAGGTGGCTTTCGTTTAGCTTTTCTGTATGTAAATCCCATTTCCTTTAGGCGGTTTCTTACAGTTCGGTCACAGACGTTGACTCCAGTTTCCTCCCATTCCTTCCTCATTCGTTTTGTTGTGCATTTTCGATTTTTGAGACATATTGCTTTAAGTTTTCTGTCTTGACGCTTTGTTGTCTTCCTTGGTCTACCAGTATGTTTGCCTTTAACAATCTTCCCATGTTGTTTGTATTTGGTCCAGAGTTTAGACACAGCTGACTGTGAACAACCAACATCTTTTGCAACATTGCGCGATGATTTACCCTCTTTTAAGAGTTTGATAATCCTCTCCTTTGTTTCCATTGACATCTCTCGTGTTGGAGCCATGATTCATGTCAGTCCACTTGGTGCAACAGCTCTCCAAGGTGTGATCACTCCTTTTTAGATGCAGACTAATGAGCAGATCTGATTTGATGCAGGTGTTAGTTTTGGGGATGAAAATTTACAGGGTGATTCCATAATTTATTCCTCAGAATTGAGTGATTCCATATTTTTTTCCCTCTGCTTGGTCTAAAAAAGTAACCGTTACTGACTGCCACAATTTTTTTTCCTGATTTCTTATAGTGTTTCTTAAAGCCATAAAGTTGCCATTTGAAATGACTTTAGTTTTGTGTCATGTCTGTGATCTGCTTTTTTTCTACAAAATTAAACAACTGCATGAACATCCTCCGAGGCCGGTGATTCCATAATTTTTGCCAGGGGTTGTAGATACAGCAGACTGCCCAGTAACTACAAGCTGTATACGCATTCAAATTAATTTTTGGCAAAATTAGAGGGATGCATAGAAGCAGTCTCAGAGGGGTCCAAAAAAAAAAAAAAAGATTGGGAACCATTGCTCTGTCATCACTGTTGCACAACATGCTGTTGACATCTGGTTAAACCTAAACTGTTGTGAAGTTAAAGTAGATCTGCAATGAAATAAATGCAGTCAGATCTTTGGACCAAAAAATGACTTACATTTACACATAAGATCCTTCTGAATGTAGTAAAGTAAATCTGGAAGCCCAGATCTGTCATTCAACAGAGAAATCTTCATTTAAAAATGACAAATTTACAGCTAACATTTAGCCCTCCGCAAAACTGTCCCTCTCATCATGGACGCTGCCGAGACGTCACGGAGAAGACCCTCTCTCCCAGCATGCATTGCGCACCAACCGTAATTTGTGGATTTACGTCAGTTTGCATCTGCACCTTTTTCTTGTCTTATACGGAAGGATCTACTTTTTTAAAACTTCATATTGTCTTGCGGCACGTTTGGTGAGTACACATTTCTTTTATTTGTGCTTGAAAATTATTTTGGGGGACTTTTTCCATACGCCCGTTTGATTGAGTGGTGTCCCAATGAAAATCTACTGTCTTTCGCCTCCGGTACCATCGCGGGATATGGAGGCGAGACCCGCAAAGAATCCCAGTCATTAAAAATATATAAACCTCTCTCAGAGCTTTGGGGCTCCGATTGCCGAGACGAGCTGGCAGACTTAATAAGCACAGCGGAGGCAGAGAGCGGGAAAGGAAGAACGGCGCCCGCTGTCGATGTCGTTGCTGATCTGAGCCCACATTCATTGCAGCTTACTTTTGGATGTTGAAACCAGGACGTGTATAAGTAACATTACTAACAGATAAAATCAATTTCAATGCGGGATCGGACTGAAGGCGGGAGCGCGTCGTCTTGTCCCTGACGTCATGGTAATGATACGGCTGTACAAACTGTTTTCACAGAGGGCTAAATTTTAGCTGCAAATTTGTCATTTTTAAACGAAGATTTCTCCGCTGAATTACAAATTTGGGCTTACAGATTTACTTTACTGCATTCACAAGGGTCTTATAAATACATATCAGCTATTTCTTTCTGAAATCTGACCACATTTATTTCAATGCAGGTCTATTTTAACATTAATACTGTCTAAATTATATGTGTTTTGGTTAAGGACCCAGTAGTATGAGAGTATAAAGAGGCCAGCAACCTTGTTGCAACAACACACTACACCTTGCATGGGGTGGACACAAAAGAGACACAGTCAAAGAGACACAGTCTCACACACGGACATATTTCAGCATCAAGTAAAGTTCACAGTAGGACAATATAGTTGCATTATCTTGGAGGTGCAGCGATCTTGTATGTTGTGCACACTGATGAGAAAGAGAATGAAAGGAAAAGAGATGGACAGCTCTGGTGCTGAAATTGTGGCTCAATAGGCTCCTTGTTAAAAGCATGCAATAAGGAATTTATCAGTTGTATGCAGGATAAGCTTTTCGTGGAGGCAAATGAAGACATATTTTGCTGCTTTTGCATGCTGACAAAGATACATGTTCTTTAATAAGGTTTTTAATCCAAATGTTGCTAAATGAATTGAAAACTGTATTATCCAAGTTCATAATAATATTAAATTATTTGTTTGGTACTCTTGAGTTGTTTGTGGTACACTATGAATGCAGCCACACAGAGACAGCTCTGTGCCACAGAAACATCAGACACAGTCACAGTCATTTCCTGTATATTACATACACACTGCATGTAACTGCCAACTCTGCTCCCTTCACTGACATACCCATAGCAGCTGATGTGATGTCAGACTCTATTTTATGGCTCTTTCATCACTGTCTGACTGTGTAAAATTGCAGTTTTTTTTTGTTTGTTTGTTAATTTGTCCATTTCCTAGTATGTACATACATCTTCAGCCACTTATCTGGGATCGGATAGCCGGGGCAACAGCTCTAGCAGGGGACCCCAAACTTCCCTTTCCCAGGCCACATCAACCACCTCTGACTGGGGGATACCGAGGTGTTCCCAGGCCAGTGTGGAAATATAATCTTTCCACCTATTCCTGGGTCCTGAGTCTCCTCCCAGCTGGACGTGCCTGGAACACCTCCCTAGGGAGGTACCCAAGGGGCATTTCTTACTATGCATACTCCCAAATATATCAATATAGTTTGTGTTTCTGGTTGTAAATAGTATTTTGATCATGTTTTAGCAGCATTTTCCAGCAGTAATGTTATGTGTCGGACGCAGCTCGGAGAACCGACCAGCGTTTGAAGGACCCAGTATGAAATAAGCAGAGCACGGTACAAAGGCTAACTGAATTTAATACATAACAGTGATACAAAAAACAACAAAAGAAAGTGCGGTCTGGCGTGGTGCGCTCCCAGCAGCGCTAACGGTCCGGAGCCAGAAGCTGTTCGGACCCAAGGACCCCGCCGACACCCCCCAGGGTGGCCGCAACAAACCGAGTCTGTGAAAGAAGGAACCATTATGTGAGTCCACACTCTACACACAGAGAGAACACTCAAAGGTGTACAAACAGCAAACACTTCCTGGCTTGATTACTAATCAGCTTCCCAACCTGCAGGCATGGAACATCCAGTTCACAAAACTCCACTGCAGTGGAAGCCGATACATGACTAACATACAGCTCAATATAATAAAGGTGTGAGGGACACCACATTTACTGACTGTATAAATGTTAGTCACAAAATCTAACGTACCTCAGGAAGTGTGCTGACGAGCGTGAGACCTCACCCCCTCCTCTTTCACAGACCGTGCATCAAACCCTGGACGTTCTCTGCATCCACTGATGATGAGATGGCTCCCGAGACGACGATCTCACCCGTCTGGTCACAAGGTCGAGTCTCTGGCAAATACACACTGTATACTCCAGTCTTAAATGCCACCATGTTCCAATCCATATAGATGCACCACAGCTGTGAGTCCTGACGAGCCGCAGGTGATCAGAGTGAGGTCCTGATAACCTCAGCAACACAGCCACTCAGTCCCAAATGCAAGCCACCTGGAAGGAAAAACAAAAGACAGAAACAAAAAGGCAGCCAGGCCCCCCAGCCATACAACAGTACCCCACCCTCACGGGAAGCCTCCCGGCGACCACACAAACCTGGCCCAGGAGAAACACCCCCCTCCAGGGACCATGGCTGGAAACCGCATCTGCATTTGTCTTCCAACAGAATGGTTGATGTCCTCTCCTCTGGCTGCATCCTTGCCTTTGTTTCAGTCAGTCACTTAGCACAGGTGTGGCCAGAGACTACTGTTATGTGTCGGACGCAGCTCGGAGAACCGACCAGCGTTTGAAGGACCCAGTATGAAATAAGCAGAGCACGGTACAAAGGCTAACTGAATTTAATACATAACAGTGATACAAAAAACAACAAAAGAAAGTGCGGTCTGGCGTGGTGCGCTCCCAGCAGCGCTAACGGTCCGGAGCCAGAAGCTGTTCGGACCCAAGGACCCCGCCGACACCCCCCAGGTGGCCGCAACAAACCGAGTCTGTGAAAGAAGGAACCATTATGTGAGTCCACACTCTACACACAGAGAGAACACTTAAAGGTGTACAAACAGCAAACACTTCCTGGCTTGATTACTAATCAGCTTCCCAACCTGCAGGCATGGAACATCCAGTTCACAAAACTCCACTGCAGTGGAAGCCGATACATGACTAACATACAGCTCAATATAATAAAGGTGTGAGGGACACCACATTTACTGACTGTATAAATGTTAGTCACAAAATCTAACGTACCTCAGGAAGTGTGCTGACGAGCGTGAGACCTCACCCCCTCCTCTTTCACAGACCGTGCATCAAACCCTGGACGTTCTCTGCATCCACTGATGATGAGATGGCTCCCGAGACGACGATCTCACCCGTCTGGTCACAAGGTCGAGTCTCTGGGAAATACACACTGTATACTCCAGTCTTAAATGCCACCATGTTCCAATCCATATAGATGCACCACAGCTGTGAGTCCTGACGAGCCGCAGGTGATCAGAGTGAGGTCCTGATAACCTCAGCAACACAGCCACTCAGTCCCAAATGCAAGCCACCTGGAAGGAAAAACAAAAGACAGAAACAAAAAGGCAGCCAGGCCCCCCAGCCATACAACAAGTAACACACGTTGTTGCTATTGTTGTATTTAAAATTTATTTGAAATGTGACTGCTACTATGTCTAGTGCTTATATGTGATTGTAGTGAAACATATATCTGCTCATCTGTTCTTCACTTGTTAGTAAACGGAAACTGCTACTGCAACAGAAGCACACATGGCAATCACAAGCTACAATTATACAGCAGGAAGCTTTTGCAGCCACTTAACCTTCATTATTTAGAGAACCTGAGCGGTTTTATTTTCTGCACCATTTTATAGCTCAGATCTTGAAAGAGTGAGGCTGACTGGTGAGGAACTCAGGTGTCGTACTGGATATCGATGTGTAAAGGGCGAAAGCTTGTAAGCTGGTGAGCTCTTTGCCTCTGGTCTCCTCCACGCTGTCACAGAAGATGTGCTCCCAGGCGTACAACTTCAGCAGCTTAATGCCCCGCAGCAACTCGTTGGTCTTCTTCAAACGTTCACTGGAATACTCCTGTAAGGGGAAAGAAGTGTTGATGATTCGAATGAAGAGAAAAGATGATGACTTTAAAGACAGATGTGCCACAGAGGTCATTACAACTGTTCACACCTGAGAAATTCCTCTGTAACCTGTGTGACTTTACCACCACTAACGTTTAAACCATCAAGTGTTTGAGTCCACTAAGTGGACTGAAACAGACAGGATAATGTTGGTGAGCCGTGAAAGGGGTCATATTAAAGTATAGCTTTCAGCTCGCTTCTGGCCAACTCGGTTACTTTTGAGATGGTTCACGTGGATGTTGCACATGGTAACTAGTAGTGGTGTAAAGCCTCGGTCCCACCGAGTGAAGAAGGAGCCACGCACCCTGTTTTTTTTTGTTTCGTGAGCTATCGTGGCATTATAGTGGCTCAGAGTGGCTCTTAGAGGCATTATCTTCAGTTAACGAGGCTCCTCTCTGAGCGTGGCACTAATTTCAAGATGTTCAAAATTTAGCAACAACAGCATGGCGCAGTTTGTGTTCGAGTTACTGCGATGGCTTAGAGGCATTTGCGTGGTGCTTACGAGTCTGCAAAAAGTCCATTATCTGTGCGCCTGGCACCTTCACAGGACCTGAGAGGCTATTTTTGGAGCGGCTCCTCCTCTTGCGCACACAATTGCACCTGCTCTGTGTGCTGGACTCTATGTATTTTGTAGTGGATTAATCATTTTCTGCCAAACCTTGGATGTTGAAAACACTTCTAATCACTTCTGGCATCACAGAGGACTGTTTCATCTGGACACTTTTTTCCTCTTTCCTGCTTCATGTGGGATGTATTTTGAGCAGCTTAAGGTAATTATTTTTAATGTTTTTTATAGCTTGATAAAACAGTTCCTTGCTATAAAAGTATGTCTGTATGTTGATGTCTGTTGTATGTAAAAGTATGTTGATTTAATATCTTGTTAATGGATCACTGTGTGTGCGCACTGAGGCAAGACCTGAGAGGCTATTTTTGGAGCGGGTCTCCTCTTTGCGCACCAAATTCTACCTGCTCTGTGCTCTGGAGCAGATTAATCATTTTCTGTCAAACCTTGGATGCCGAAAATACCTGTAATCACTTCTGGAATTAATGTATCACATGAGCTCCGCTGTGTGTGCGCACTGAGGCAGTAGTGACTCCTCATCACGCTTCAAACGAGCATTTAGGCAGAACGCCAGCTCACAAAAGAGTGATATTTCAGTCAATATTGGACGAACACAAAGTTAAAATTTGGGTGACTGCGTGAAAGTGGATGTGTGTTTAAAGCCATGGAAGATAATAACTCCAGTGGAGCAGCTAAGAGCAGGAGCTGTGCGGCACCACAGGTGGAGAGCGCGCAAAAGACCGACTTTGAAGACATAACAAAGTTAAAAGTTGTATCATGGTGACTTGTAAGCTGCAGAAGAAATAAAGAAATATATATATTGAAAATGATCCACAGGTGTATATAATAAAACGGCCACCTCATTCTATATGCAGAACGGCACCGCGCGCAAAAGAGCGCTTTTGCAGAAATAAACAGACGAACACAAAGTCAAAAGTGGAATCACATCGTAAAAATGACTGTGCTTAAAGCCAGGGAAAAAATAAAGCCAGCAAGCCATGGATGGAACGGAAGCCAGAAAGAGCAGAGAGGCGGCTGTCCATGAAAGGACAACAGCAGCGCGAGCGCTAAACAGCGATTTTGCATAAATAAACGGACAAACATAAAGTTTTGTGTGTTTAAAGCTGCAAAAAAAAAAAAAAAAAAGCTAGAGAGCCGCGGAGCCAGCGAGGAGCACAGAGGCGGCTCTCCAGGAACCTGTGGTTCGGGTCTAGCTGGTCTGGCGTTAAAAAAAAAAAAGAAGGGACATCTTTAAATGCTGCTGTGAATCTGTGAATTGAAAATCCACACTTTAAAGGGACCATGTGTGGGAGGGCTGGAGGTTTGGACCAAACTCAAGCCTAAACGTGCGCCAACATGGCATTATCATGGCGCTACGTGGCTTAGTGTGGATGATGCGAGCCATTCGAGGCTGTAATGACAGGTCGGTCGTGGCTCACTAGAGGCTGCTACGCAGCACATGCGGGGTACAGAGAGGCACATAGTGGCACCTTCATAGTGGATACGTGTTAAGATGAAAACGTGGGTCATTCTTCAAATAATCACCCCACACCCATGCGTGGCTCCTTCTTCAGCCTTCATTATTCAGTGGGACCGAGGCTTAACAGATCATAGTTTATCCATGATCCGTGCGGATGGCCTTCCACAGTTCAGCATGCATATAAGCCACAGATTAATTGCAAAATTTACACAACAGTGTGTAATACAGATTTGATATTATGGTGATGTGTTTTTAAAGTAATAACTAGATAAATCTCGATGCAAAGTTGCAGTGAAGGCAAAGCAGTTACCAAGCATCTCAAGACAAAGATTAAATTTTGCAGCCACAAATACCCCAGAGACACTGAAATGATGTATACAAAATAATATAATAATTTTCTCCTCTCTAAAAAGGAATATGTTTCTGTGCCTATCTTTAAATGAACAGTAGTTGCTGTTTGTGGGGCTGCCGTGGCCCCAAGAAAGCCATTGGTCTCTCACTCCCACAAATAGTGTTGGCATGTCACAGACAAGCTCAGTGAATATGTCTCACAGAGCATGTAAAGCCCCGAAATGGGCACCAACACCAATGTTCCCCAGAGCCTATATACCAGGATTTACTTATTTTTCTTCTTCAGGTCTATTTTTTCCTGATCATTTCAATTTCAGTTTTTCAATTTATTTTCATTTATATAGCACCAAATCACAACAAAGTTGCCTCAAGGTGCTTTACACAAGCAAGGTGTAACCTTACCAACCCCTAGAGCAAGCACACGGGTGACAGTGGGATGGAAAAACTCCCTCTGATGATTTGAGGAAGAAACCTCAAGCAGACCAGACTCAAAGAGGTGACCCTCTGCTTGGGTCATGCTATCGACACAATAGACAATCCAAGAAATTATACAGGAAATTTTGGAAGATCTTGGGAGTCCGTGCTGGTGCACAAGACGGGAGGCCTGCAGAAGAAGACACCACTCTCATCTCTGGATGGAGCTGCACCTTAAACAGAGAGAAAAAAAAAACAGAATCAGGTGGCAGAAAGACAACAAATACAGCAAAGAAAAACAGAAGAAATAATAAGGTGATCGCCGGCCACTAGCCCTAAGATAAAGTTGAGGCCGCCTCCCGCTCTGTTTACTAACAAAAAGGAATTTAAAACAGTAGAAAGCATAGTACCATTCTATGCCAGTATACTAGCCATATGGAAGGGAAAATAAGTGTGTCTTAAGTCTGGACTAAGGATAAAAATTACCCCAAGGTTCCTCACTTTGTCAGTGTGATGTATGACACACAAGCCAAGGCTAAGCGGTGGCTGGTCAAATTGATGCCGATGTCTCACTGGACCAAGAACCATCATTTCAGCCTTGTCAGGGTTTAAAAGTAGGAAATTGCTAGACATCCAGCTTTTCATTGATCCAAGGCAATCTTCTAAGGATTTTATGTATGTGAGATTACCAGCCGTTATCGGCATGTATAACTGAGTATCATCAGTATGGTAATGAAAGGTAATCCCAAAACGCAGCAATATGTGCCCAAAGGGTGTTATATAAAGGGAGAAAAGCAGGGGGCCCAAGACAGACCCCTGTGGAACCCCAAATTTCATGTCACTAAGGTTAGACATAGTGTTATTGTACACAGTGAGAATGACTGGTCAGGTATGATGTTAACCATGATGATGTTAACCATGATGTTAACTCCCAGTAATCCCAAAATGATTCTCCAGCCTGTCAAGTAGAATATGAAGATCCACTGTATCAAACGCAGCATGAAGAGCTAACAGCACCAGAACTATAGTGGTGTCCGAATTCACTGCAAGTAGAAGATCAATATACAAAACAAAACAAAAAAGTCTACTACTTGTTCAGTAAACATAAAATTATCTTACTTTAGTCTTTCACATGGCATTCGCACCACGTTTAACATATCAGTCCACTTATTGAACTTTTAAAATAAGAACAAAAGCATAATGAAAACCATTAAGTAAATACTGTCAGTAAGGAGGCGTGATCGTCATTTTAATTCCGGGCAAATTAGTGATTTGCGCACATAGAAGTTCAAGAAACAGGTGGAGTATGCCGGAAAGCTGTGCATGTTGGCAAAGCCACAAACGGAGGAACAAGGGAGACAATATTTCCTTCCATAAGTAAGTGGTTTTGGTTATTCTTGCCACTTTGTCCGTGATATTTGGATGATAAACAGCTGTATGTTTCCTGCTGTACCTGTGTCGCTTGATGACACGGACCATTAACTCTTCACTTATGTCTAGTTGATATTTTCCACTGATAGACTAATGTCTAGTTAAAATACTTGTGGTTAGTGATTAAAATTGTTTGACAAGACTGGGGATTTTTTTTTAAATTTGCACCTTAAAATAATGAGATTATAATGACCCGTGCTGTGCCGCTCACAGTCACACCCACACATAGAGATGTGTACCCACACCACTGACTTCATGAATGAAACTCAGTCAATAAAGGATAATTGTGTAAAAATATAATATATATATATATATATATATATATATATATAAATGTATTGTAATGGTTTTAGGAGCCGCGCTGCATTGAACAGCAGCTGCAGCAGGACTCCTCAGCTCAGCAGCTTGAACAGCGCAGATCTGTGTAACTTTCAACACTAATATTTGGGAATGTGTGTGTGTCAGAGTAAGTTTAGTACTTTCCTGACATAATTTCATGTAAATTAATTTTACCGGCTCGATATCCAGGTCAAAATGGCATTTTTAACACGTATTTTGTGCGCATTTTTTCTGAGTGTGTTCAGTCATGAATCTCCATTATAAATGCATTAACATCCGGGTACTTAATCAATATTTTGCCCGGTTAGGAGACGTTATGTCGCTGTCCATGAAGGGACGTTTTCGTTTCAAAGAAAAAAATATATATATACAGATAATATCATAAAATTTGCATGATTTGATGCAGTCGTGCTGCTCCAGTCGTTCCGCAATTTCCTTGCAAAGAAAAAACGCAGAGACTCCACCCATCCTCTCACAAAGGCTGCTTACAAGCAAATGACACAATCGACAGGCGTGAAAAAATTCACGCATGCACACAAAGGTTCAAGGTTGGCTCATGCAAGCACACGTGATTCAAATCCATCAGGTTTTTGAAAAAAATAAAAGGCCCGATACTTTTCTAACAGACCTCATATATATAGTTTTTATAAGGTTACATATTATAGTTTGGGAGTTTATCCTGGACGGATAGACAGACAGACAGATGGACAGACGTAGCCTTTTATGTGTGTGTGTGTGTGTGTGTGTGTGTGTGTGTATATATATCTATATAATATACATAGTGTGACTTGATTATGATATCAATCAATGACAAATGTTTTGCTGATTAATATATGCTTGAGAACATCCATCTAGGCTTCTTGGGTACTGAGATGTACAAAAAAGTGTCTTTCAGAACATGTTTTCCTTGACCTTTGACCAAATTACTCCAAAATCTAGTCCCTCCAAAAATATGTCAAAAACCTGGTGTTGCAAATTTCTGGACGACCTGAAAATATGTCTTTTAGAGAGATATACAAATAATGATCTCATTAACTTTGAAGGAAATACATTCAGCTATACTGGCATTACCTTGTCTACACGCATGCACACACACACACACACACATATGCGTGCGTGCGTACGCTAGTGAAAATGATACCCTGCTACTGCCGCTTTGCAGATGCACAGGGTTCTTTCTAACAGTCAGCAGTGCAGATCTGTTACAGCTCATCGTGATACTTGCCAGTGTGCTCTTCTGTGTTTGAGACAGCTTGGTGGCCACAAAATACTGGACAGGAGCTAACACAGCGATAACGGTCGCTCCAATCAAAGCACTGATTCCCAAGAGGTAGTAGAGAAGGATCACTCCTATAATAATCTGGCAGTGACAGAGAGAGTTTAAAAAGAAGAAGAAATACTGATTATTCTGCAGAACAAACCGACTGAATACAAATGTTTCAAGCAGCTCAACCATGTGGGAGGGGCCTGTAAGCACATAGCGCTTGACTTTGTGCAGACAATAATACCACGAGAAGTCTGAGCTCTGACTGAATCGATAACTGGGCCAGTGCAAAACACATGCTGATGAAGAAAGCGTGACGCTTAATTAATGAAATTTCTCTCAGATAACTCTTTAGTGCTTATCAAGTCCTTCTATCTGTCCTTGGATCCTTTCCTGCTGACATCCCCAGGAGGAATGGAAACAGATGGAGATGGATGTGACATTTTACACTATCTCTCTCTCCCCTTCAGCTGTGCTGCTGAGGAGGCTGACGGGTCAAATAACAGCTCATGTGATTCGAGTTCATCTTTGCGTAGCATTTTTACAGTAGTTATCTCTGTGTGGTGAGTGATGTGCAGCTGTGGAGTGAATCACACAAACACTCCACAGCCTGTTCAGCTTCTCACACAAACCACACCTGAGTCTCACGTACAAACAGCACCGCTGCCACCTCCACCTCTAAAAACCATCACAACTGAACATTTCCCTCTGAGACCGAAAACACCATAAAAATGCACTAATGATTTTTGGAAATGTTTGTTTGAAATATCTTTAGAAGATAAATGCTGCATGTTTGAAGTGCATGCAACTGTATAATTAGAAATGTCTCGAAACAGACCAAACCAAAAATGTTACACAATGAGATGAAGCGGCACTAAATGATAAAATAAAACAAGATATGTTTTTTTTAGATTTTTTTTTTCACATCCCACAAGGAAATCTCTGTAAAAAAGTGAGCTCCATTTTCCTTTGAGAGGATGAAGCAAACTGACAGGTCTCATCTCTTCAACACACCACCAGAGCAACTAAATCAGACAACCTGAGAAACAGCTGAAAAACAGACGGGAATGATGAAGTGTGTGTAAGGGATTATCATCATCAGACATAATAATATCACACTTTCTTTCCGCCAGGAGAAAAGCTCAGATTGGAGGTAACTCAAGTCAGTTGACCTTTTGGTTCAAAACTAACATCATTACGGCTGAAGATTAATTAGCTCAGTCTTTGGGCACTATCTTCCATCTGGTGTGAAGCAGCACACAGTGAAGTGTCACTGCTAGTTTTCAAGTCATTTTAACCCCCAAGCACCCATGATCCTTCAACAGCAACTGTACTTCTGCTCATCTGTGCAGCTGTGGGTGTTTTGGTCCTCAAACGAGGTCATCATGAAGCTACATGGTCTCAATTCAAGTCTAGAGGTTTTTTTGTGCTATTTAAGCAGCACAATATTTCTGTATCCAATAGACCTGCATACATTCTGGTGGGAAGCACCAACATGGGGCATGTGACAGTCTGTGCACTGTGGGATATGGAGGAGATCAGGAGGACAGATGAAGACGAGGAGGAGGTGAGGCAGGCGGTGTGCAACTACTCCACCTCATGGCGCTTCCATTTGTGCTCTTTGATGCTTTGTGTGTGGATCCTGTCCTCGTCAGAAGACCTCTCATTTGTGAATTCAACAATAAAACAGCCAAGTGGCAGGTGCTAGTACAACTGCTTCTAGATAGTAATGACTAATGACAGTGATCAGGGCTGGACTGGGGAAATTTTTCAGGCCGGGCATTTTTAACCAAGACCAGGCCACCACCAGGTATCGAAGGGGAAAAAAATTAAGCCTGGTGTGACAATGTGTTTTTTTTTTTTTTGGTCCCTTAACCGATCAATGTGCACCAGGAGACACATACATTTTAACAATATAAGAAGCATTATGAAAATACAATCCCGAAATCCCGAAATACAGTTATCATAGGCTTATCAAAAGTACGATCTATTGACAGTAGGTCACATTACTTTTTAGACATAATAAGCCGTCATTTCATTCAGCCTTGTTACTTAAATTTAGAAATAGAAATTATATAAAAACATTTGTTATAGAAATACTGTAGGCTATACTATAAATAATATATCATTACTTGTGTGATACAATTCATCATATAACGCAAGAAATGACTGGATGACTGGACCAATGACTGGATACAAAGGTTGAACTTTTGAAACTGCAATACACAAAAAGGTCACAAGATGGAGACAGTTGTCTATCTCACTACAAGCTACAAGTAACATCAAGGATTTCTTTTATTACCAATTTGTGTTGCTAATCAACTTAGAGAATGACTCTCAATTTAAAGTAAAATGTTAGGTATGTGAAATTACTCCAGGACTTGGGAAAATACATTTTAGACAGGGACGCCGCTATACCACGCCACCACACTGCAGACTGTGCAAAACAGCATACTTCGTATGACCGACGCACGACCGTCACACAAATAGAATAAAGAATAAAGAAACAACCTGGCAGCGGCAGCATGGTAGCTAGCCATGCACACCATTTGCACAGGTTACATTGCTAGGCTAGGTTACGTGACTGGCAGAGTTAGTACGAACGAAAATTATATCCAACCTTAATTCATATCTGAGTGACCCAGTTAGACAGCACTTTACTTCAGACCAGCAGATCAGAATGTCTCTCTCACACACAGATGTCTGATTTATGAACAAGTTAGGTTGCTGTTCATCAATTAATAGCTGAAGTTAACCTTCACTTACCGTCATGGCCGTAGTGGTCCCCGCCTCGTCCACCTGTTGAACTTCTTCTCTGCCACTTGCTGAGGATGCCTGCCGCAGATGTGGATGCTCCACGTCCACGCGAAGCAAACATGTCTGTTATTTTAAGACATTTTGCAGCATCTGCCTGAAGGGCTACTCTCTTCTGATCCCTGGCTCTTTCAGCTCCACCTTTCCTCTTCTTGCCACCATCCATATCGCTCGTTATCTCTCTGTCTGGCACTGGTGCACTGTGTAGCCCAACCGAGGCCCGAGATGGAGGGGTAATTGGCCTGCTCCTCACCTCATTGGTCCAGGCCACAATCAATCATGACTAAAGGGCCGATCTACCAGTTTATGCACCAATAGGAGGGTTTATATACCGGTATCCAGTGTGGCCACAGTTACTTTGAAAAAGTAATCCAATTACTGATTACTGATTACTCCTTGAAAAAGTAACTTAGTTACTTTACTGATTACTCAATTGTAAAAGAAATTCAGTTAGATTACTAGTTACTTTTTAGTTACTTTCCCCAGCTGTCGACAACAACCCTCTGCCACTTCAACATGACAATGATACTTGTTTTGCCAAAACTCACTTTATAGTCACCCTTTTTTGACTTCAATGAAAATATATACTTGTTTTATAAAATGTAAAATAAAGACCTCTTTCTTGACCTCATATTTAACTGTTGACAGCACTGTAACAGTAAAACTTGACATTTCTAACCTACATTGTTAATAAATGTAACTATTAAATTCTTTCTAACATTTTTCTAACATTTAAATTTTCTCTAAACATTTTACTTGTCGAAATTATTATTATTTTAAGTAGTATTAGTAGTTGTAGTAAAAAAGGCTTCAAAACTGGACCTTTAATCTAGGGGTGTTGTGAGGGGGGGACATCCTTGCCCCATGCCCCCATTCCATCTAGATTCGCCCCTGCTTTGGCATTTGAGCACAAAGAATGGATAACATTTATTTATGCAGAAAACATGACCAGATTTACAGGTAAGAAAGTTTTATTGCGTTTTCACATCATGTGGTCCTCAGAAAGAGTGTTTAGGTGCATCTGAGTGGAAAATAGTGTTAGTTGTTGACGCGTCGCGGAGGATCAGCTGTTTTAACGTGCAGATACAGAGCGGCTCAGCTCAGCTCTAAATAAAGGAGGAAAAAAGCATAAAAATGTCTTTGTAAAGCTCAGTGCAGGTGTGCTGTTATCACCGCGCTTTAAGAGGTGAGGACGAGTCATAGCTGCTACAAAAACAAAAACAAAAAAACGCGGATGAAAAGCTCACAGCTCGCTTTACTTTGTAAAAAAAAATAAAAATACGCAGGCCAGTAGGCCATCAGGCCAGCAGGCAAATGCCCGGTGTGCAATACTATCAGTCCAGCGGTGACAGTGATTGATTGATTTCATGCCATGCCTGAAAAATGACCATGACTAATTAAGTGATTGAATACATTCCCCCTGCACAACACTCAGATTAGATGTAAGTTCTGGCTTCTCCCTGTTTCATTTGGGGTCACCACAGCAGAACCTATAAGAATCTGCATGTTTATTTGGCACAAGTGTCATGCCGGATGCACTTCCTAACGCAACTCCACATTACATGGAGAATTGGCAAGAGTGGTCTTAAACTGGTGTCACAGACTGAACGGTCCCCCCTAAAAATTGGTCCACCCTGCCTTCACTTTGCATGCGTCATTTGGGACCACAGCAGCTCGTCTGAGACTGACTCTCTACACCCAAAGTGATCAAGGGGAATAATGTGATTATCAACCATCAGATGACAAAGTAAAACCTCTTAAATCATTGTAAAGTCAGTTTTAAACAGAAATGCGGCGATAATCAGTGAGTCGCTACTGACGCTTTGAAATGGCGGAGGCACAGTGAACACAGCAACAGCAGCAGTTCCTCTGGCTGCTGCGCTCTGATCGCTTCCTCCGTGTTTTATTATGACATAATGCTGAATTTATGTGGAAATGATTGTTGGACAAAAGCTTCAGATATCTGGTGCTGAGATAGATGATGACTGGAGTGCAGTTTGAAGCAGAAACAAGGTGATAATTGGTGAAACATGGCTAACGCACAGAAATGACGCATGTGTAGTGAAGGCAGGGTGGACCAATTTTTAGGGGGGACCATTCGGTCTGCGACACCGGGAACCGTCCACTCTGGAAACAGCTAACCACTTAACCACCACCACGCTGTCCACACTTTACATTCAGATTAAACACTGTATAAATAGCAAAGTAGAGCTGAGCAAGCCCCATCTCATCCTTTACACACTTTTGCTATATACAATAGATTATCAAGACATGGGGGAGCTGGTGGCCTGGAGCTTAAACAGGTGGGCAAGTCGTGAAGGTGTCCTTGGGAATTCAGTTCCACTTCTTTATCGTATATAGTGTCAAATCACAACATAAATCGCCCCAAAGTGCTTCACAAGGGTCAGGTCTAGCCTTACCAAAAGTCCTTAATCTCCAATTCGCTCTCAGGGTGCAGCTGACCACCTTGCATGGAAGCATGATGGCATCAGTATGTGAATGAGTGAATGAATGTGAGGCATCGTAACAGGAACTTCAACATTAACTGATCCACCTCCCAAATGAAGCATCAAATTTGGTTGAAAAAACTTAGCTTGTTATAATTATTCACTGGATATGTTTGGCCTTCTATGGCAGGCCAGGTGTTTCTCACCTGCACTGGCATCGCCCACAGGTTAGGACACAAGAAGAAGAACCACATGAGCTGGTTGGTATCTATGGCAACCAGGTTGCAGATCTGAGCAACAGTCAGCTCTCCCATAGACATGTTGGAGGTGCACAGACGCATGATTTTGTTGTAGATTTTTGTCTAGCAAAGAAGACATCCATAACAGGACCCATTCTGACATCTGATCTGACTCTGATTACATCAATGTTAAATTCATGAGCAGTTTCAGGGAAAAACAACACATGGCTTGGAGATTTGCTGTGATCGTGTACCTGTATGGCCCCGCGCAGGTTGATGCCTGTTTCGATGGCCACGTAGTAAGAGGCCTGGAGGAAGGTTCTCTGCAGGAGCAGGGCAAAGAAGAGCAGCACAGCCAGCACATATGCATTCTCCAGGAACTCTTTGGAGGAAATGAAATAGATCCCGAGCAGCTTCGTCTGGAAACACAGATGGGTAGAGGCACTTACAGTTACTATTTCATTATTTTAACTTGTAAACATGACCAGGACAACTCAGAAAGGTTGACGACTACAGCATGATGTCACTTTGGGGAATTTCTGTCAAACTTCAGTACTGCACCCACGGAAGCCTGGCACTTCTTTAGAGTTGCCATGGATGACTCGGTGGTCTCCTTCTTACTTTCTAAGAACTGTCTACTCCTGGCAGATTTACCATACAGTCCCATATGGTTTGTATTTCTAATTCCAAAATGGTGGATATTTTTGTCCAAACCCTTGAATTTAAGCAAAAAAATCTACCCTTTGAGCACATCTGTATTGTACCATCTCAACTGTATGAGATGTCAGAGTTAGAAAAAATATAAAATGCAGTTTAAACAAAAGGGGCAATAAAATGTCTCCCTGAGACCTAATTAATTATGTCAGGTAAGAGATCATTCTCCCTAGGGGGATTACGAATTATTGATTAGAGGCTGACATCACCTCGTCCTTCAGTTGTCCTCCCCTGTTCTGTTCTCTCTCTCCAGACCTATTGGCTCCACTTCTCACTGTACCACACTGTACATTTTTTTTTTTTAAATAGCGTATTTTCAGTTCTAAATGCAAACAATGACAAGCACAATTCCTTTATGTGCTTGACAAGTCCCCTTAATAACATTTGATATTCCACTCCATAGCTTTCCAACAAATAACTGAAGAGTTATTGTTGCAGAAGGTGCGTGAGAGGCTGGTATGGCAGCCTGTGTGGAATATAAGAAACCGAGATAGCACCAATAGCAATACATCAGTTAAATATTTGATAAAACTTAAATTAGTACAGCATAAGGGTAGATGGTACTGAGGAGGCCGGATATCATAAGCTCCTCATCACACTGTTACAATGACTTTTTGAGAGGCAAGAGGAAGACATGAGACATTTCTGTCCCTAACAGCTGACTGGTTAAGTGTGGTGTCATCAGGTTACAAACATACATTCCCATCTGAAATGGTTGAAACAATAAGGCTTATTCACCTATTTATTTATTTGCTAAGCCAGCCATTCCCAAAACATTAAAACACCATGGCCTACTTTGAAATCTAAAAATCATTCCCAAACCTTGAATTGTAGTTTTAATTAGTTCTATTTATACTGTCCTTGAACCTCGCTTCTTTGACACTCTGCAAACACATAGTGCAACTCCTTCTCCATACTTCTCTATCAGTACTCTCATCGCAAACATAGTATCTGCCATGCTCTTTCTTAGCATGAAACTATGTTGATGTGTACAGATCAGCACTTCTTTTCTAATCCCTTCCTCTTTCCCATAACATCACACTGTGGCTCAACGTTTTTAACCTTGTTCTTAACAATCAGAGCCAGTACAATTCTTAACTCCTCAAGCATCCCCTCACTTTCTAAAAATACAATCTAGTTAAAACTCCAGTGCCATCTCTCCTAAACTTTTCCATGCCTCCACTGGTATGTCATCTGGGCTAACTGCCTTTCCACCCTTCAGCCTCGCTGTTCTCACTTCATCCCTACTAATCCACTTCTCTTTCTCTCTCTCTCTCTCTCTCTCTCTGCATTCATCAGCTACTCATAATACTCCCTCCACCTTCTCAACATACTGCTGCAACCTGCTGTATATCACTTCCTACTCTGTCACAGTGTCTGGCCAATCAGGACAAGTCATTTTCTACTCCTTCACTGTCCAACTTCATGTACATATGCTCTTTCCTTAGCCTTTGCCACATCTCTTTTCACTTTATGCAACATATCCTTGTACTCCTATCTACTTTCATAATTTCTCTATCTCACACATTTTCTGAACATATTAATTCCACCACCAAGTCTCCTTGTCTTCTAAATGTCCAGATGTTACACCCAGTATCTTCCTAGCTGCCTCCCTCACCACATCTGCAAAAATTTTCCAGTAGTCCGAAATCACTTCACCGCCATCTAGTGCTTGCCTCATCTCCTCCTTGAATTTCACACAACAGACGTCCTCTTTGAATTCCTTCAGCTCTCACGCTCTTCTTCTTCTTCACCTCTAAACTTATCCTACAAACTACCATTCAATGTTGTGTAGCTATGTATCTCACCTGCCACCACCTTACAGTCTCCAGTTTATTTTAGGCTGCATCTCCTACATAGAATGACGTCCACCTGTGTGCACTTTCCTCCACTCTTATATGTCATCCTGTGCTTACCCCCTTTTATAAAGTAAGTATTCACCACAGCCATTTCCATCCTTTTTGCAAAATCTACTATCATCTGCCCTTCCACATTCCTGTCCTTGATACCATATCTACCCATTACCTATTCATCAGCTCTGTTCCCTTCACCAACATACCCACTGAAGTCCATTCCTATCACCACCTCTTTCATGCTTGGGCGCACTCTCCACCACCTCAGTAAACTCATTCTAAAAATTTTCTTTCTCCTTCATCTCACAACCCACCTGTGAGGCATATGCACTGATGATATTCATCATCATCCCTCCAAATTCCGACTTCACATTCATCACCCTATCAGACACACTCTTAACATACTCTTCCTTTAACCCCTTAAGCCCTAGAGCCTACTTCACCAAAATCACATACCCATACATTATGATTTATTTCTCAGCTTATACAAGGTCAAAAATGCAAAACTTTGGATCAGCTAAAAGACAGGTCCTATATGTTGTGGATGCAAAAAATTGAAAGTAAATAATACTTGGTAGGAGTAAATGAGGGTTTTTTCCCCAAAACATTAATTCCGATTTATGTCTTTATTTGCTTGGAGTTTCAGCTGTGGTTACTTGATATGTGATTGAAGTGGATACTTTTGTAAAGGAGACTTCCTTTGACATTTTGATGTATAATAAGTGTATGTTGGTGTGAGCATTGGTTAGTTATGAGTGTTCAAATGTTCCAAAACAGGGCAAGTCCCCAAATCTGGAGACTCTAGGGTTTAAGAGGTTAAAATGACCCCAACACCATTTCTCCTCTCATCCACACCGTGACACAACAACTTGACTTCCACTTGTTTTCTTGTACACACAATATGCCTCCCTCTCTCCGCTCCATCATATCAGTCAACTCTCTCCCTTTACCAGTCATACTGCCAACATTCAGAGTCCCGACTCTCACTTCCACCATTCTCATTTTCCTCCTCGCCCTCTGCCTGAGAGAGCGAGAAGGAAAACTAGGAGTAAGGTGAGGAGAATAATTTGTAGTATTTGCCCTGCAGTCACCACTCAAATTACTTTGCCATTGTCTTAAACTCAATCATTCCACCAAGTCTGGTTCAAATTGGATCAAAATTCGTTGAGATAATTTGCTCAAACTTGGAAGGACAAACAGCAAAAATAATACAGCTGCATGTATGACAGGTAGCAGGTTTGATTCATGATACTGCACTATGATTGATACCTCACCGGTTGCTGAATAGTGCGGTTGTCCTTGCTGATGTGATGGACGATGCCAGAGATGCAGAGAGGACCGGCAAAGCCCAGTAGGTCAGCCAGGAAGCGGAATGTAATGCTAAGGATAAGTGGTCTGCCAAACGCATTCCTCAAAGCCTGCCAGATCCACTTTGCACCATGGGGTGCTGCACCCTGTGGCCTCTGATGGGAGACAAGGAGAAACCACAAAGGGACAGGATTGGGGGGGGGGAACACACAGCATTATGAGCTGCATTATGATGTTAAATGGTGCATTTTGCCGAATATAGTCAATCTGCAGTGACCGAAGAGCAAAATTCTGTTGTTTTTTTTTTTTACAGATTTTGGATTAAACCTAAATTGCATATATTAATCCCCAAAAATGAGACACACTTTCAGTGTAATGAAGGTAGCTGTGTGCTACATGTTTGCAAGGGTGCTCTGATTTATGCATCCAAACTGTTCTAATTAGAACTGAATGGGAAGCAAGCCACAATAAAAACAAGTTAAACATTAAAGGCGTGCTAACTGAGCAAAACAGTGCTGCAACTAAAGATGACAACACTACAAATGATTCTACCTCTTCCTCAAATTCTTTCTGCTCCATGGAATCTGCAGATTAATGGCAAGTTTGAGGTCAGTCAGCCGGGTGTAAATACTGTGATGACGCTGGAAAAACCCTGAAGCCGAGGATGAGATTAAGGCATGAGGACTTTAGGCTGCTTTAAATGGTTCAAATTTCTTATGAGCTAACTCAAATGGAGCTAAAGAGTTGCAGATGTGATCTAAAGGTTTATTTTATGATTTTTAACTGATGTGTTCAGTGCACAGTATAATGGACAAACAACAAAGCAGCTAGGGTTAATGAGTTGGTAGTCAACGTGACTGTTATTACGTCAGTTCATGCTTAAACTCAGCGTGACAAGTGTCAGTGCCTGCGTCAAACAAAATTCAACACTCTGCGTTTGGTGGAAACCGGAAAGAAAGAGGACTTTATACTCTCATACACACAATCAATGTGGCTTTGAAGGAAGTTCAAAGGAACCCCACCCCCGCCCCCCCCACCAAACACACACACAGGGGTCAGGATGTCAGCTTGTTCACAGAAAAATGGGAATGACGCAGTGCGTCCATGCTGTCCTTTAAATGCCCCGCCTCAACCCCAGTCCCACTTCTCCACTGGGATCCATCCATTGCTCCCATCTTACTCTACTGCCGGAAGGAAGTGGGGCTGCGTTCACACCGGACATAAACACAGCAGTGACGGGTTTGTGCAACTTCCCGAACACTGGAAAAGAACGACCCTTCAGAGGAAGCCCTTAAGCCCTGACCCCCTGACACATGGTACAAAAGCGATACAGAAAGAATGAGAGAAATAAAAAAAGTCACATCTACTGTCACTATCATCTGCTGTAAAAAGATTCAGCACGTGCATGTTTGATGTGAGTGGTGTAATGGACAACAGTGGATTGGTAATCTATATAAGCTCAGCACTCACATGAACCAGGGATTAATTAAAAATTAAAATTAAATTAAAAAGACAGACAGTTAAAAAGACAGATTTACGAGGTCTGTCAATAAAGTATAGGTCCTTTTTATTTTTTTCAAAAACTATATGGATTTCATTCATATGTTTTACGTCAGACATGCTTGAACCCTCGTGCGCATGCGTGAGTTTTTCCACGCCTGTCGGTGATGTCATTCACCTGTGAGCACTCCTTGTGGGAGGAGTCGTCCAGCCCCTCGTCGGAATTCCTTTGTCTGAGAAGTTGCTGAGAGACTGGCGCTTTGTTTGATCAAAATTTTTTCTAAACCTGTGAGACACATCGAAGTGGACACGGTTCGAAAAATTAAGCTGGTTTTCGGTGAAAATTTTAACGGCTGATGAGAGATTTTGAGGTGATACTGTCGCTTTAAGGACTTCCCATGGAGCAAGACGTCGCGCAGCGCTCCCAGGTGCCGTCGTCAGCCTGTTTCAAGCTGAAAACCTCCACATTTCAGGCTCTATTGATCCAGGACGTCGTTTCAGAAGAAGTCGGTTTCAGCATTTTATCCGGATATTCCACTGTTAAAGGAGTTTTTTTTAATGAAAGACGTGCGGACGGGTCTGCGCGTCGGGACGCAGCCGGCGCGGTGCCGCGGCACAGGAAAAACACCTCCGTGTTGATAACCATTTGTAAAATTCAGGCGGCGTTTGATGGCTTTCAGTGGAGTGAGTATATGAGAAATTGTTTAACAGCTGGACATGTTCCAACTTGTCCTTAAGGCTTCCAACGGAGGTGTTTTTCCTGTGGCGGAGCGTCGCGAGCCGACGCTGCAATCCGCCCGCACGTCTTTCATTAAAAAAATCTCCTTTAACAGTGGAATATCCGGATAAAATGCTAAAACCGACTTCTTCTGAAACTTCTCTGTTCTCTCACAACGTCCTGGATCAATAGAGCCTGAAATGTGGAGGTTTTCAGCTTGAAACAGGCTGACGACGGTGCCTGAGAGCGCTGCACGACGTCTCGCACCGTGGGAAGTCCTTAAAGCGACAGTATCACCTCAAAATCTCTCATCAGCTGTTAAAATTTTCACAGAAAACCAGCTTAATTTTTCGAACCGTGTTCACTTCGATGTGTCTCACAGGTTTAGAAAAAAGTTTGATCAAACAAAGCGCCAGTCTCTCAGCAACTTCTCAGACAAAGGAATTCCGACGAGGGGCTGGACGACTCCTCCAACAAGGAGTGCTCACAGGCGAATGATGTCACCGACAGGCGTGGAAAAACTCACGCATGCGCACGAGGGTTCAAGCATGTCTGACGTAAAAACATATGAATGAAATCCATATAGTTTTTGAAAAAAATAAAAAGGACCTATACTTTATTGACAGACCTCGTATTATCATGGTGAATTGTTTCAAAAGTAATGATTGAATAAATGTCATTGCAGAGTTGCAGGGTTCCAGAGTTGCGGCATAATCAAAGCAGATGTCTTTTCATGTGAGTGGAGTATGTGAAAAGCTTGAGGCAGCCATGTGTATGCTTGCTGCACATCAGGGTTCATGCACGGAAAGAATCACTCTGAAATATCAAGAATTCAAGACAGTGTGGGCTGCACATTCCATGTGCTGCTCTGAGCTCACTGAGCACGAGTGGAGATGGGGCCAAGGTGGCTGTGAGTCCACTGATCTCACGGTAAAATACGACTTAGCTGAGTAGTGTACCACTCAAAAAGTAGGCACATTTCTCATACATTTCAACATATACGGATTGTCCATAAATTATATGGATTTTTCCAAGTTTCAGAGTCATACGGATGTACAAATAAAGTCTTATGGATATTCAGGGTTTTCTGTTGTAAATTTATTTTACTGTTATTTTTCTTAAACACAGTCAAATGATCGTCACAAAAAGACTCAAACACATTGTTCTAAACAAAGGATTGTGAAACCGGATGCTTATTTTCCGAGTCTCGCGCATTACCGTAACTTCTAGACTGGTCTGCAGGTCCCTGATACATAAATTACGTATCAAAGTCTCAGCACTTTGATCTAAGAAGATGAGCGCCGCCGACGTTCACGCACGCAACAAGTTTTAACCGAATCAATCAGCGGAACTCAGCGCGCGCAGCATCACACAAAGCAACTTCAAAAGGTTAATGAAGCAAAAAAAAAGAAGAGAAAAAACTAAATAAATATTTAGCTTTTTTTTTTTTATTTACGCAGCAAATCCAGAGACGTAAAAACACAGAATGCTCGCGCGCGCGGGTTTGGTCCGTTTATCCACGGAGCCAGAAACTGGGGAGCGCGTGTCTGTTATCTTTGCTGGAATTAGGCGTAGCTGCTGCGGGTGAATTTCGGTGTTTTTAACGGAATGCGATTGTGTTTTGCGGCACAGATTTTACTTGATAAATAAATCAAAGCTGCTCTGGGATCAGATCAGGTTTTCTTTTTCTCCCTGTCTGCATATATAGTACTCTGGCACAACCATTTACGTACATAAATACATATATGCAATTTATTCTTGCACGACAGAAGGTATGTAGTGTCTGAGTGAACGTGGTGTGCGTGTGTGACCCCCAGATCAGATCATGTTTTCATCTCACGGACTCAGAAATCAAATATTTACAGGATTCGACGGAAAAACATTTTTGAAAAATTACACACCTGATCTTTCGGAACAAATCATAGCTGTCGCTTTTAAAAAGAGACAAAACACACAAAAAAGAAAATAATTTTTTATTAAAGAGACAAATAAAATGACAAAACCCCAGTTATGTGATACCGCTATGCGGTTGTGTGTACTGTAATAAAACTGATTTTGGTGCGATTTGGAGGTTATAAGAATTTTGTGTTGATTTTATGGATTTTCTCACTTGGTTATACAGGTGGACCCTCAAAGGGGTTGACATGTATGATTTCTTTCACCCCCTCCCCTCACATTTATTTATCTAACCAGTCATGTATCCACTGCCACTTGCTCCAGTCAAGGGTCACGGGGGAACTGGAGCTTAACCCAGCAGTCATAGGGCACGAGGCAGGGTACACCCTGGACAGGCCACCAATCTATCGCAGGGCTTACTTATTTTTTATTTGTTTTGTTGATTAGATCCAACTGCTGGGACAGGCTCCAGCACCACCCCTGTGACCCTTAACTGGAGTAAGTGGGTACAGAATGTGAATGAATGCATGATCAGATCCATGACTATAAACTGCGATCTGATCCTAACCGTACATTTTGTGATCCATTGTACACTTACAGTAGGTAGTCACACTTTACTCCATCTCATTCCCACCCAAAATGGAGGAATTTACACAATACTTTTGAGGGGAAAGTAGCAGTATGACAAGGAAGAGTGTAATGTGACATTTTAGTGTTTGTTTAAATAATCATTTGATGTGTGATGTCCTAGTTCACAGAGGACTGAGTCAACACAGGACAGGAAGCATTTTTTAAATGGGAACAACAATCTAAAATAAATAAATAACAAAACTTTCCCAGATCATCCATGTGTCAGACTGAGATCACGCACTCACTGAAAAGAATATTTATTCAAACAATATTATTATTTATTCAAACAACATCAAATAAACAAACTAAAGCAAAAGGAAGTCAGCATTAAAAGATCAGAGAAAATCTTATTTATATCAAAGAATGGCCAGGGGGGACCCAAAGTTTAATTCTGAAGATAATAACCACATTAAAAACAAGAGCAATCCGAGATTTCTGATGTCCACCAAAGGTTGACAAGCAAAAGTTTGTGATGCAGAACAGTCACAGTATTCCTTTGCCTATGAGACCACTATAATTCAACTGTTGTTGAAATGATCTGTCGAGTAGTTTTGACATAGTCCTTGCAATTGTAAATGGTGAAAAACAGCTGAAGAATCGGGATCATGATCCAGATCACCTCCAAAATCTTACGTCTGTTCTAGCCTCAGGACCAAGAGTGACATGGATTCTGTCCAGATCCCTCCAGATGTTTGGATGTAGTCATGAAAATAGTAAACCATGAGTTTTTCGTGGCCTAATATCTATCTGTGGTGCAAATTTGGTGAGAATCCTTGAAGTAGTTTTGACGTAATCCTTCAAAGCCTATATAAAGTGAAATTTTGATTCAGAAACTGGACCCAGATCTGGATCACCTCCAAAATTCAGTGGAGTCTTCCAAACCCTAATATCTATCTGTGGTGAAAATTTCGTCAAAATCTGTGCTGCAGTTTTGACATAAACCTGCTAACAGGCAGACAAATAAATAAATTAATAAACACCAATGATTTAATTATGTCCTTGTCAAACGTAAATATAATGCAACACTAAAATACCCTTGGCTAAATGAGCATAAAAATAGAAAACAATGTGACCTTTTGACCCCTTCGAATAGGTCAAGGTTAGCCATCTTTGAACTTGTCCAAGGGCTGTGTCCCAAGAATGTTCCCTGTCAATTTGAAGACCCTGGCAGTAATAGGACTGGACTTATGCTGCGCACAGACAGACGGATGGATGGACAGATGCAAAGTTTTCACAATATGCGATGGCCATATTTTGACCTTGGGTCAAAACATACACAAACAAACAAACAAACAAAAACAAAAAATCTTAATTTTCAAAAATGTCATTTAAAGCATATTTATCTAAGATAGTAAAAGGTTTTGTTGTTGGATTTGTATCGATGCTGTAGCCATGGAGTGAATGTGTGTGTGTGCGCGTAGGGTTCCTTGAGAAATTCAGTTCATTTACTTCATTTAATTTTCACAGACCGCTGTCCACATACAGTCCAAGAATAAATTTGCTGAGACTTCAAGATCAGACTGTGCCACAGGACACAACTGTTGATCCAAATGTAATGTCAGAGTTCTTCAACAACCAGATCCTGCTGACGACTGTACTAGTATATCTATAGGAGGAGGCATTTCATCTCATAGGGTGCACAAAAAAAAAAAAAAATCAACCAGAGGAGTTGTAGTGCATGGCTTGATGGAACAACGCCATGCTGTATATGAGGAGCTGAGAAAACAGGCTGTGATGGCCCTGAGAGTGGACAAGAAGGTGTTTGTTGGAGGAGTCTATGATTAGGTGACTCACCATCTGTGGTCTGTTGACCCTCTGTCTGTTTACAGAGGAATCAAAACACTTTGTTCCTCTGAACCTGCACATCACCTCAGTGCAGGTGTGCTGGATGATGGCTCAGTGCTGACAGATGCCTCTGCTTACTTCCTCCTTTGGTCATCTGCTTTGAGCAGACAAATAAGACTGATCCACCTGCTTGGATGTAGACATCTCTATTTCCATGGTTCTTGCGGCTGATTCTACAACCAACTGCAAACCACCAAATGGCAGTGAAATCACCTAAAGGCAGTGAGACAACTGAAGGTGGGGAATGGTCCAAGTATCTGCAGTGTTGGAGCTGAACTCTTCCAGTCAAGTAGAGATGCTGTTCTCCTGACACTGCAAACAATCTCTGTTTCAACTGAGGATGCAGGTGTCATCCACACTGACTGGAAAAAAAACACTTGTCATGTCACGCTGAAAGTAAATGTGATCTCCTGGATTGCAATAACTACAGGGATATTACATATCTCTCTGTGCTTCTCTGTGCTGGGAAATGTACTTGAAAGGATTATTCTTAACAGGATTCAATCCCATTTATTTGCTATTAAGCTACTGAGACAGTCTGGCTTCACATCTAAGACATCAACTACCGACCATATCATACCTCTGCAAGCACTAATTTCATGCAAGACCTTTGGAGGTGTTGTGAGTCACCTATCAGTGAAGCATTAAGGAAAGTAAGTGCCCACCTGACTGTCCCAAAGAAGCATTTACCCCCGCTCCCCATTGAAAAATGATTGCCAATTACAATATGGGAATGTAAGACCAAATCCTATGAGTTCAACTGACATAAGTACTGTGAGTGCTGAACTGCATGGGGGTAGAATCACTGAGTTTTTCCCAGTACTGGGCTCTTCAGAGTATCATTAGGTGGGTTTCTGAGGGAGACTCAGATGAGGGGTGTCACTGACACTGTGCAGGAACATCAACAATCATATTTTGGCCACGTGGCATATTTCTCCAGGCAATACACTCACTGATCCAGCACGCAGGTGCCTCAGTGTTGAGGACCCAAAATGCTGCAGGAGGTCCATAGGATGCTGGGTTTAACAAATTCATGTTATTTAATTATGTACTTAAAACTAAACTTGGGTGGTGACTATGCATCAATTCTGCTCTCTTCTTATTTCATCCTCTCCTCTGTTGCTGTATGCTAACTTCTTCATCAGATAACTCTACTCATCTTTACTTTGTTCAGCTCTCCTCACCTCTGTGTCTCTCCTCTTTTCTCCTCCCTTTTCCTGCACATCATGGTGTTAAAGCCATATTACACTCTAGTTTCCCATCTTTTAATACACCTGAAAGTAATTAAATGGTGAGACAGTACAATCAAAAATGTGAAAATGGGGAGGTGAAGGCGGGTGCTGGTGTAATTTGTGGGGCCCTGAGACTTGCATAGTAGTTTCTAATTAGTTCCGTTTATTGATTATTACAGTGCTCTCCAAAAGTATAGGAACACTTGGTCTTTCACACATTTAATTTGCTTATGCCATTTAAAAAAAAAAAAAAAAATCCCAAAAAATAAACACTTCTAAAATGATCTTCCATAAACTCAAACTGAAAGCAGATCTCTACAACTTGATATAAATTAATTTAAAATATAAAAGCCAAGATGATTGGTTGCCTGAGTAAAGTAACGCTTTGGCATAATACCTGTAAATAATCAGTTTTACTGCCAGTTTTCTTCAGACAAGTCAGGGGATGGATACATGAACATTTCCAAGTCACTGAATATGTCTTGGACTTTATTTATCGTAATTTCAGGACTATAGAGCACACCTGAATATTAGCCGCACCCACCAATTTTAAAAAGAAATTGTACATAAATAGGCCGCACTTGTCTATAAGCTGCGGGTCTCCATGTTGTAACATGAGATATTGCCACAGAAAGATGTTAGACAGAAAGATTTTTTAACTTTTAATTAGATACGTACTGTAAATGCTTTTTTCCCCCTGAAGTGTTACACATAAATATTGAAGGCGCACATCATCCAGTGCGTGCATGGCGTCGTGTGGCTTCTCCGCTCCACATGGAGAACTGAATAATTTTAACTTTTTCTTGAGATTTCATTGCGTGCAGCCAGGATCAGATGGAGTCTGTGGTAAATGAGGCATTAATGAGGCGCTGTGACTTTTTGACTTGTTGCACCAAGACAGAGAACCAGTGGGGAAAGGTGGGAGAAGGCGGTTCCGCTTCGCTGATGGAGCAACTCTGGCACCAGAGAGGGAATTTTCTTCACAAAAACGAACAGGTAAGACCTTATATTTACAATGTGTGTGAATTTACACCGCATGAGGAGCGCAGCTTTCAGGAAATCAATTGACAGTATCAACTGACATATTTGGACTTATGAAAAAGCCTGTAAAAATCCATAAATTAGCTGCATCATTGTAAAAGCCACAGTGTTCAAAGTGTGTGAAAAAAGTAGCGGCTAATAGTCCCGAAATTACAGTACATCAGCTATGAAGAAATACAAACAGTATGGCGCTCTATGGTAAATCTGTGTGGAGTAGACTGTTCTCAAAACTGAGTGACTGTGCAAGCAGGAGAGGAGTGAGGAAAGCCACCAAGACACCCAGAAGAACTTATAGGCTTCTGTGGCTGTAATGAGAGAAATTCTGCATAGTGCATGTTTTGCATTTTGTATCTCCAGTTATACAGCTTCATGATTATGAGGTATAAAGGAGGATTTTCTTTCAACAAAACATCAAATCTAGGTTTACATCTTAGATGTACCTTCTGGCAAACTGTCACTGAACTTTTAGGTCTTCTTTTTAAGAAAATCCTCCTCCACACTCAAAAATGGCTCACTGGATTAACTCAGTTCCATTATGTGCAGGATTTCCATCAAATAAATATATGTAGCCATAAATAAAATAAATTAAATTATCTTGCATGCATGTTCTTTATTTGAGTTGGGGCTATATATATTTATTAGCAGTGGTGGGCACAGTTCCACTAATCCGCTAACTGCTAATTATTGACGCTAATGTTTTCATTATCAAATTAGCTTTTCAGATAACTTTGAAAACCATCAGCGGACTAATTATCATCCAATAAATTTTGGTCCGATAAATTTTAGACCTCTAACACATTTTTGCAGGCGTGGGTGAACAAAGCTTAACAGTTACAGACATTTATGAAGTCAAAGATTTCAGTACCAACCTGTTAAAGAGGAGAGCTGGTTCAAGGAGAAACCGCTCCATCCTCTGCAGGCAAAGGAGAACTGGTCACAGAAAAACAAAAAATGCACTGGCAATATCACCCAAGTCATCCAGAGGCATACAGTTTTAACTTATGGATAAAAATTTTAACCAAACTAATTTCAGACAAGTTACTTAAATTAATGTCACGTTGGAGGTTTTATAAAGTGAAAATATCAGATATATGTTTTAGTTTTAAAGTAATGCACTAATTCTGAAGGTTTTAGTGTGGACATGCTGTGTCCAGGTGCATTATGGGTAATCTCAGTACATTCACGACAGAAGAAATGCATTTGAGACGCTCTGATCAGAACAGCATTAAACCCTTTGTATATTGTGCCTAAAACTCTCGTGAATATATTCTCTGGGTTTATAGACATTGTTATTGTGTTTGTTTTATGTAAAAATGCCAGAAGAAGACCAGGTTGCTTCTCCATTATTTAGCTCTTTAGAGTCCTGCTTATGTCAAACACTGTCTGTCATCTTTGTTCCAGAGCAATATATATAAGATGTCTGGAATTCAGTTTGTGCTTATTAAATTCCACGCAACTTAAACGTAGCAGACGGATTATTTGGAATATTTGTTTTGGCAAGTTTTCACGGTCTCTACTGCCATCTCCTGGCCAGTAGTGTTCATGGCAGTATGAGCATCTGGATACCAGTAGATGGCAGTGTTCTACTTATTTTGACCCCAGTTATATCAGACGGTTGTCTAATCACAACTTGACTTTTGGCTTTTGCAAATGGCTTCTTTTTTTTTTTTACAAATAAAAAAGGCATATTTTATAAAAGCACATTTATATGTAAACACCAACACATACCTCACATTAACGTGTTCTTTTTTACATAGAATGAATGAGTCAACTAATCAGTGTTAGCGGAGGCTCATTTACCCATAATCCCTTTGGCATCTGTCTGTGTTTGTTGTTACAAAATGTCAGAATTAGTGCATTATTTAAAACTAAAAGATATGTATTATATTTTAAATTTGTACAAATGACAGAATTTACATTAATGGAGTTATTCTATCCGGATTAATTTAATTTATAAATCAAAACCATAAGTCAAAACTGCTATATTTTCCAAGACCTCTGCCTCACGGTGACACCGCTGTATTCTGTTAAGGAAAAATGACATACTTTTTGTGTGTGTAGAGTTGTGCTTAGCTCCTCTCAACTGCTTCACTGCTGCAAAATATGTAGTAAACGGGAGCTTCCAGCAGTGGACAGGATGCACAAAGACAGAAGTGTTGATGCATTGTTTGGGTTTGTGATCACCTTTGATGCTGCCAGAAGCGATCATGGTGTTAAAACTCAAAATCAGCCTGTTAGTAGTTAAAGTGTACTGGAGACAATACTGACAGTTATCCATTATCGGTTAGCTGTAGCTTCCGATAATTTTCTGGGCGAGTTATCGGTTTAGCTTCATAAAAGATAACTTTTCAGTTAGCTGATTAGCTCTTATCGAAGCTAACCCTTTGGTTAGCTGTGCCCACCACTGTTTATTAGATTGAAATCCTGCCCACAATTGAATTGAGTTCATCTAATGCATCAGTTTTTTGAGTGCATACTGACAATAAAGCTGCTTACTTATGCAACCCATCATCTTGGCTTTTATATTTTTATTAATTATAACAAGTTGTAGAGATTT
The DNA here is from genome assembly GCF_902500255.1 of Thalassophryne amazonica. Lineage (NCBI taxonomy): Eukaryota > Metazoa > Chordata > Actinopteri > Batrachoidiformes > Batrachoididae > Thalassophryne > Thalassophryne amazonica. Next base: position 88,317,490 of record NC_047110.1, read on the forward strand.
GCTTTGAGTTCGACTTTAAGGAATATAATTTTAGATTTTTTTATTTTTTGCATTTTTTTGTATTTGGAATGATATAAACAAATTAGAATGTGTGAAATACCAAGTGTTCCAATACTTTTGGGGAGCACTGTATATTTAAATTTGTTAGCATCTATTTAGGATTTCAATTCAATTTATTTTCATTTATATAGCGCCAAATCACAACAGAGTTGCCTCAAAGCGCTTCACACAAGTAAGGTCTAACCTTACTAAACCCTAGAGCAACAGTGGTAAGGAAAAGCTCCCTCTGAGGAAGAAACCTCAAGCAGACCAGACTCAAAGGTGTGACCCTCTGCTTGGGTCATGCTACAGACATAAATTACAGAACAATTCAAAAAACAAATATACAGGAAATGCTGTTGGCGCACAGGACAGGAGGGTCTCCAGCACAAATACCACACCCATCTCTGGATGGAGCTGCACCTTAAACAGAGAGAAAAAACAGAATCAAACATCAGAAAGACAAGAAATACAGTATAATAAAGGCCCAGGATAATAAAGGCCATTCTTGCCCAGGATGAGATGGATGGCAGTATTTTGTTGCTTGTTGTAGCACTAATTTTTGAATTTAGATATATTTTTTATTTCTGTATTGGCGGGATATTTTGACCATATGCAAATATTGGGGGTATGGTATGGCTACAGCCTTAGTTGGTACACTCAACACTGTACACATTAATGTCTTTGATTTCGGCAGACGCCTACATTAGCACCTGATACATCAGTATCAGTGATCTAAGAAAAATGGTAACACATAAATTTTAACCACATCAGTTACAAAATCAAAACAATACCCCCCATGGGGACTGTCTATAATCAGGCATGCACATACCTGGTGCTCATGTACACTAAAAATAAATGATCCGCAGCAGAAAACATGGAGGAAAGCGCTTTTCCTACAATCTGTTTCATTGTTTTCATCCTGAGAAATGATTCCCTCTGTGTTCTGCTGTGCATCATTTATCTTTAGCATGCATGAGCACCAGTTATGTTACACAGCAAAAATCGTCAGTGTTAAAGTAACACTGCCAGTGCTGACTGTCAGTGTTAATTTAACACTGGTTATTTGTTGTGTATAATTATTGAATGAATTATGTCAAATTTGTAGATGTATTTTATTTTATTTATTCATTTTGCTTTCAGATTTGCACAGACCCAGCGCCACGAGGGGGCATTTGGGGGCGACGCCCCCTCACGTCATCAACCTCGCCCCCTCGGATGTGAGAGTTATCAAAAATAAAAATAAAAAAGAAAGAAAAAGAAATACTCGAAAATATAGCGCCTCGCAGTTTTGCAGTTTATTTATTTATTTTTTTTTTACAGTGCATTGTGCTTTGCATCCTCATCAAGCAGGCCAGTGTTCTGTTGAGATGACAGGACACCTGTTGCGGCACCGCGAAGGAAGAGTACGCGCATTGTGTTCTGCGTGTCTGTTTATAACAATCTTCTCGCCTAGAAGAAAAAAGAGCGCCAACAACTACCCATAACTGTGTTCTTCACTCGGAAAAAGACACTTGCACCGAGGAGTGACTCAGTGGAAAAAGGTGCGACAGCGGCACGGCACCAGGACGAAGAGGCGCGATCAGAGGAACTGTGAAATACTGGTCAGTCACTATTAATAATTTCTTATGTGTCCAACTTCGTAGGTTGATCGTTAAAATTAAATTCGTTAGTTCTAAAAGCCATCATAATTATTTATAGGAAAACGTTATATTTTTATTTCTCAAACAAATGTTTGGGCCTGAAAACAGGTTGGTCTTATTTTTCTACTAAGGTTTGAACTTTGAGAGTGTTTACACACGAGAGAAAAGTGAGAAAATGTTAATGCCTGTTTGAGAAAAGTGTATAAAGTGTGTAGTGAGGGGTTTTACAGCCTTAAAATGTCTATAATAATTGTAAAAAATAACGCTGTCTACTTCGCAGATTTCGCCTATTGCGGGCTATTTTTAGAATGTAACTCACAATTGCGTTGTGTTTGTGCTTGTGATGGAGGGCTGTATGTGGGGTTAATCTACTGTCTCGTGTCGTTTCTCAGATCAGTTGTTGGTTTGGTTTTGTGGTATGCAGGAGATCACTTGACTGAGGGTCTATAAGTTCAAATAATAATTTAAAAAAATACTGTCATCACTCTTTACTCTTACTCAGTCAGTCTCTTACAACGGTGTAGCCTAAATACATAAGCTTTCTAGGAGCGCACCCAATTCATTACGCATTCTCAGAGGCAGGTACCCTCTGGTGCACACTTTTTTTGGGGGGGGGAGCGACCCTGCCCCCTGTGACAAACTCATCACCCCCTTAATATTTTTTTTCTGGCGCCGGGCCTGGCTTTGCAGTTGCTGGGGGTCCCACAGATCTGTTAGACCTCTGCACTGAGATTTGGAACAATTTTTATTTATTTATTTTTACCACTGTCCATATATATATATATATATATATATATATATATATATATATATATATATATATATATATATATATTCAAGACACAGAGTGCACCAACCTTCACCAACCTTCACCAACACAGAGTGCACCAACCTTCTCATCTTCAAAGGCTTTGCGCAGCTTGATGTAGTTGGTGAGGGCTCGCATGGCGATGGGCAGTTTGCCAATGACCTTGAGGTCAATGGGTCGTCTGTGAGCGGTGGTGATGAAGGTGTTCATCCACCAATATGTGGCCTTGGACAAAAGGTTGACGAACGGTTGCAAGAAACGAACACCCAGGTCCTGCAGGTCTTCGGGGGGTTTCACCTCTTTTGGGTTGGAGAAACACATATAACGCTGTGGAGGAAAGACAAAAAATAAAAATAAATAAAAACAGGTCACATAGGTCTACTATATGTCAGAAAGTGAAAAGGAAAACAGGTAACTGTTGGTTAAACTCCCAGAGAAACAGTGCTTGGGCACGGGCGCCAGCGCCGCTGGCTGAGGACGGGCTCGCTTCCTCTACCACATCCCTCTCTTTGATGTGTGCGATGGCACATCTGCATCGACACCTGTTCGGATGGACACGGGTGTTCTGGACTTTTCTCAGCGCTGGTATCCTGGTGGCGGAGTTCCATCGCCACTGTGCACTTCCGTGTTTACATCTCCACCTGCACAGACCAGCTGGAGTCCACGTGACCGCTGCCTTCGTCCTATCCCATTGCGAGCCTCAGAAAGCACCTACGTGACGTCTTCCACCTTGCGCCTTGGTTTATTGAACGTGCGTTCAATCGCCAATAAATCATTTTCCCTGAATGATCTTATATCAACGGAAATGTTGGACTTAATGTGCTTTTCGGAGACTTGGCAGAAAGAAGAGGAATTTCTTCATTTAAATGAGCTCTGCCCGGCTGGTTCTGTGTCCTTGGGAAGCCCCGTCCCTGTCGCTGTGGTGGGGGCCTTGCCATCGTTTATAAAGAGGATTATGTTTGTAAAGGGGTACAGTCACAGGATTTTCCCTCTTTTGAATCACAGTTGGTCAAGGTGGGTTTTTCAAATCCATTTTTCTGTGTGTTGGTTTATCGTCCTCCTGGCCCTGCTACTGCCTTTCTTAAGGATTTCAGTGACTTTTTATCCTCTATTATCACGTTGGAATCTGTTTTAATATTTGGGGATTTTAACCTTCATGTTGATGACAAGTTATCTTGCCCTGCGATGGAGCTTTTATCATTGACTGAAGCTTTTAATTTTGTGCAACATGTTTCTGAGCCCACTCACCAAAAGGGTCACATTTTAGATTTAGTTTTTACGCTTGGCCTAGACATTTTAAACATGTCTATAAATGACGTCCACTTGAGTGATCATAGTCTCGTTTTGTTTGACCTGCATTTCAGCTCTGATCAGAAGCCCTTAGAAGTTAAGTCTCAGAGGTGTATCATCACAGCTGATACTGCAGAAAGATTTTCTTCTATGTTTAATCCTTGTATGTTCACTGATTTCCTTGATGTGGACAATTTAATTCAGTGTTTTAACCAACACTGTGAAACTATTCTTGATCAGTTGGCTCCTGTTAAATACAATGTGTCTTTACAGAAAAATGAGTGCCCTTGGATAAATGAAGAGCTCTTAAGTCTTAAGAGACTGTCGAAGGACTGAACACCTGTGGAAATCCTCTAAACGTGAGGTTCACAGGCTTCATCTCAGGGAGCTAGTTTCATCATATAACAAAATGGCTGAGAGTGCCCGCTCTGTCTACATACGTCAGCTGGTGTCTGTTAATAAGAAGAATCCCAGAGTGTTGTTTGATACAATCAACTCTCTTGTATGTCCTGCTGCTTCAGTTACTCCTGTGTTTTCTGAAGCTGACAGCAATGCCTTTTTGAGTTTTTTCATTGACAAAATCAAGTTGATCAAGGATAAAATCCCCCCCGTGTGGTACTTCTACTGTTGTTGAGCCTGTCCCCAGCATTTGGTCTTCATTTAGGGCTGTGACACTTGCTGATATTTCGGCATTGGTGAACAAGATGAAACCTTCCTCTTGCTCATTGGACATCCTCCCCTACAGGCTCTTCTCTAAAGTATTTGAGGTAATAGGTCCATGTGTTACTAAAATGGTAAATCTTTCTCTGTCCACCGGTGTGTTTCCCAGTGCTTTCAAGCATGCCATAGTGTTGCCTCTACTGAAAAAATCAGGTTTAAATCAAATGGAGCTAAGTAGTTTTAGACCTATTTCTAAGCTCCCATTCCTGTCTAAGTGTTGTGAAAGTGTCGTGACACGGACCCACAACAGGGGGCGTTAATGAACGGACAATGAATAAGCCAAAAGTAACAATTTAATGTTGTGAATTGCACAACGACGTACAGACAATAACAATATGGTGACTGTCAATCATACACCAGGTGACGTGTGGGCAGGCTCGACGATAGAAGATGCCTGGCGAGAGAAGAGCCGGATCCCACACAGCTTCCACTGCCAACGGAGCTGAAGAACACCGGAGCCACCAAGCCCTGCGCCCCAGGTGGCCGCTGTCTTCAGCAGTCAGACCCGGTACTGCTGGCAGAGAACAGAGACAGTCCTGATGAGTGTGGGGTCGCACACTCAGTAATCCCACAGTCTGTACACAATTAGGAGGGAGAACCTCCACCTCCAGCAACAATTTCACCCGTGCAGCTCCTGTTGGTCTCTTTCCTGGATGGAGTGAGAGGCGAAGAACGTCGTCCTCTCACTGTCCGCCAATCCAGCCTCCGACAGAGTCCACAGGAACACGGCTGCACACAGAACAATGTCTTGGACAACAATAATCACAGCAGAGAAGATTACCTGAATGGTAGTTGATTTCTCGGCGAGGAGGTGGAGTCGCAGTCCGGCCTTTATGGAGATGGTGATGAGTTGGCTGAGTGACAGCTGGTGCTGATGAAGAGTGACAGCTGTCACTCCCAGTGGCACCAGCGCCCTCTCGTGCTTGAAGCCCGCACTCCAAGCAGGGTGCCATCTGGTGGTGGTGGGCCAGCAGTACCTCCTCTTCAGCGGCCCACACAACACTAAGATCCTCGAGAGGGTGGTTTCAGACCAACTGACACTCTTCCTGGATCAGAATAACATTCACGACAGGTTTCAGTCCAGTTTTCGTAGACAACACTCTATGGAAACGGCTCTTCTGAAAGTGTCCAGCGACATTATGATGTCTGCTGATGCTGGGAAATGCACTGTGTTAGTACTCTTGGATTTGTCCTCTGCCTTTGATACTGTTGACCACCAGGTCCTGCTGAGTAGATTGAGGGATCATGTCGGACTGTCGGGGTCAGTTCTTCGGTGGTTTGTCTCATATCTGTCCGGGCGTAGCTTTAGCGTTTCTGCTAACCAGATAAGGTCAGAGTTTGCGGACCTGTTATGTGGAGTCCCTCAAGGTTCTGTTTTGGGCCCCATTTTGTTTTTATTGTATTTGATCCCTTTAGGTAAGATCATTCAAAGATTCACTGATGTTTCTTACCAGTTATATGCGGATGACATCCAGCTTTACTGCTCCTTTAAGCCGTCTGAGATTAAGAAGCTCGATTCCTTCCTCCATTGTTTAGTGGAAATAAAACAATGGCTGAGGAATAACTTTCTTCAGCTCAATGCAGACAAAACAGAGACATTGGTTATTGCCCCTGATGCCCATATTCCAGGTATTCAACAGTACTTGGGTGACCTGGGCCAGTCTGCAAAATCAAGTCTTCGAAACTTGGGTGTCATCTTTGACAAAGATATGTCTTTAGTACAGCACTGTAAACAGCTGTTTCAACTAAGAAACATCTCTAAGCTCAGGAAAATGGTGTCACGAAATGATTTAGAGCTTATTATTCATGCTTTTGTGTCAACACATTTAGACTATTGTAACAGTTTATTTTCAGGTTTTCAGGTTCAGGTTTTCAGGTCAAGAAGGAGTTGCGTCGACTGCAGTTGGTACAGAACTCTGCAGCGGGAATTCTGACACAAGCCAACAGGAGGACTCACATTTCCCCAATTTTAAAGGAGCTTCATTGGCTGCCAGTGTCCTACAGGATCAATTTTAAAATTTTGGTTTTAACCTTTAGAGCTCTACATAGTGAGGCGCCTTCCTACATCTGTGACCTCATCCAGCCTTATGCCCCTGCCAGGGCGTTGAGGTCTGTGGATCAAAATTTGTTGATGGTTCCACGCAACCGTTTTTCAACCAGAGGAAAGCGATCCTTCCAGGCTGTTGCTCCCAGGCTTTGGAATGGTCTCCCGCTCTCTCGGCGCTCACTGGACTCTGTTGACACTTTTAAAAGCCAACTTAAGACCTTCTTTTTTATACAAGCTTTTGCTTAGGTTTTGGGCTGCTATGCTATGTTTTTAAATGTCTTGGCCACTGTGTGGTGTATTGTGCTTTTTATGTTGTGAAGCACCTTGTGGCTCTTGTCTGTGAAAGGTGCTATACAAATAAAATTTACTAACTTACTTACTTACTTACAGTCTGCTCCTGTCCGTAGCAGTGGCAGCAGCGTACCAGACGGTGATGGAGGAGGAGAGGATGGACTCGATGGCAGTGTAGAAGTTCACCATCATTGTTTTTGGTAGGTTGAACTTCCTCAGCTGCCTCACAAAGTACATCCTCTGTTGTGCTCTCTTGATGAGCGCGCTGACATTCAGCTCCCACTTGAGGTCCTGGGTGATGGTGATTCTCGAGTAGCATAAGGACTCCTCACTGGCGACTGAAGATCACACAGGGTGATGGACATGGCCAGGACTGGGGTCTTTCTGAAGTCAGCAACCATCTCCTCTGTTTTGAGGGCGTTAAGCTCCAGAATGTTCTGTCTGCACCAGGACACCAGGTGATTGATCGCCCATCTGTCGGCAGACTCGTCCACATCAGAGATGAGTCCAGTGAGGGTTGTATAATCCAACATCAGGAGTAGACATGAGCCAATAACCGGTTTCACGGTATACCGCGGTATGAAAAAGCCACGGTATCAAAACCACTAAAATTTTCTGTTATACCATCCCTATGGTATGAGCGGTTATGAGAATTCTTGACAGGCAGAGCGGAGGCGGCCGCTGCCACCCTTCCCCCTGGCACGCACCTCTGTCTCTGTTTACAAACAGGCAGCTAACGTTAGCTAGTTCTGCATCATGACTGAAGGAGGTGAAGCCTGCACTGAACTTTTCCCTCCGTCTGAAAGGACCAACTCAACTGTATGGGATTACTTTGGCTACCGTAAAAAGGCAGACTCCAATGAACTGGAGGAAGGAGGTTGTCCAACATTTTTTCATTTTATTTTCAATGTTTTATTATTATTTTATAGCCCTTCAAACCAAAAATGGTGGCAACTCAGAGCGATTCCTGCAAAGGATTACATGGAAGGTGTAAACTTTGTCCCATCTTTGAAGCCACTGAGAAGTGCAAGCGCTGGACTCAAGTCATGCTTGTGGTCAACCAAATTTCTCCCACAAACATGTCAAGAAGGACAAATACGCCTATTCCAAGCACTTTGTTGGTGAAGCTGGGCCAAGTATTGAGCATCTGGAGTTCCGGACCTTATTCCAGCCACGTTTCTCCCTAAGCAAGTAAGTCATGTTTCCCACGGGGCAGATGCTACACGTCTAAAAAAGAGACTATCATTGTGGTATTTTCTCTAAAGTTATCAGTAGTATAGTGCTCGTAGCGGTAGACATCGCGTCAATTAGTGCTCCTGAATCATGCGCTTCATATGCAAATAGCCATAATGTTGTTAAAGCACATTTTAAAGCTACACATAATACTGTGAATTTTTGCCCACGTTATCATACCGTCCAAATGTAATACCGGCCCATGCCTAATCAGGGGCTTCACAAACTGGTGGCTGGAGGTGCTGCTGTTGGTGTACAGGGAGAAGAGTAGAGGAGAAAGAACACAGCCTCAGGGGGATCTGGTGCTGATGGACCATGTGTTGGAGACGTGCCCTCTCAGCTTCACATGCTGCCTCCTGTTGGACAGGAAGTCAGTGATCCACCTACGGATGGAATCAGGCACACCAAGCTGAGAGAGCCTGTCCTGCAGCAGAGCCAGGATGACTGTATTGACAGCAGAGCTGAAGTCCACAAACAGAATCCTGGCGTAGGTTCCTGGGGAGTCCAGATGCTGGATAACAAAGTAGAGGGCCATGTTGACAGAGTCATCTACAGACCTGCTGGCTCTGTTGGTGAACTGCAGGGGATCCAAGTGTGGGTCAGAGATGGCCTTGAACTGTGTGAGGTCAAGGCACTCGAACGTCTTCATCACCACAGAGGTCAGGGTGATGGGTCTGTAGTCATTAAGTCCTGTAGTTGTTTGGAGATGGGGATGATGGTGGAGGTCTTGAAGCATGAACCTAGCATGTCTCCAGTGGTGTCTCCAGGTGTTGAAGATGTCTGAACACCGGAGACAGTCTGCACAGTTCTTCAGTATGGATGGGGAGACAGAGTCAGGTCCAGCTGCTTTGTGTGGGTCCTGTCTCTTGAAGAGCTCATTGACATCCCTCTCATGGATGGAGAGAGGTGTGGTGTAGGAGGAGGTGGGGGCCCTTGCTGTGAGCAGTTGTGTGGGGGGGGGCAGACCCCAGTTGGGGTGGTGGAGGAGATGCTGATGGGTTGGAGCTGATGATCATGGGGGATGGTAATAGGACTGTCCCATTGTTTTCAAATAGACATTAGTACCAATTGATGTATTCAGCTTTTCAGAATATGTGTGATTCAAGTTACTTTAGTTTCCTTGCATTTCCAAAGCCTAGGTCTAGTTGCTACAAAAGCCACCGTTGCTCGTATTGAAACAACAACCTCCAGTGCTTAAAAATTTAGATATTTTAAGCCATAAAGTTATGAATAACTGGGGGCGTGGCCATTTTTAATGGCAACTAGTGTACCTTGTCAAGGTAGCCACCCACTAGCCCCTGTAGACTTGACTGCATTTGTCTTTGCTGAGCATTTTATGACAACTATCTGAAATGTTAGGGCTTGCTGTGCAGTTAGTTGTATTAAAGGACCAACTAAGAATCTGGTGCTCCAGCATTTCATTATTCAGTTTGCATGTTCCAACCAGTCCCAGCAGAAGACTGCCCCTCCCTGAGCCTGGTTCTGCTGGAGGTTTCTTCCTGTTAAAAGGGAGTGTTTCCTTCCCACTGTCGCCAAGTGCTTGCTCACAGGGGGTCGTTTTGACAGTTGGGGTTTTTCTGTAATTATTGTATGGCTTTGCCTTGCAATATGAAGCGCCTTGGGGCAACTGTTTGTTGTGATTTGGCGCTATATAAATGAAATTGATTTGATTTGATGTTAGCACTGTTACCACGAATGTAGCTGTGCTGATGCCACGCTTACTGAAGCAATATGCCAATCATACATCTTAATATCTGCACCCAAGCCACCCATTATGAAAACTACCCCCCCCGCACACACACACGCAAGCGCACTGCGAAAGCATATGTGAATCAAACACCCAAACCAAAATTAGCCCCTTACCCTTAGCTTGTTTGGGTTTAATTCAGGCAAGACCAGTCTTCGCTCCAGCTAGTTATCCATTTATGAGTTGGGTGTGAGTAGGTCACTGCCAAGATGGTAACATCCAGGTGCATCTTATGTGAGCTTCAAACCCACAAATCAAATCACTTCTGGGTGACAACACAGAGGGTTTATCCAGTCACCACTCACTCTATGCTCATACCTCACTTTCCATTTGAACAAATACTGTGACTGTTGTGAATACACAAAGGAGCTTTGCTGACCATTACCAACAGGAGCTATTTTGATTTTAAAAGCAGAGATGATTGACATTTAAACAAACAGCTACACATGATAGCATGCACGCACACTCACCCTGCCCACGATGACATTGATTTCCACAGTTAGTAGAAGCCCGTAGAGCACAACCAACAATCCAGTGATGCAGTACCGTAGCTGCCTGGGACCGATACCATGCTCTGTGTACTTGGCAAACTTGATGGTCTTCATGATGAAGGCCAACACCCAGTAGATCAGCAGGGCTGAGGAGATTTAAGAATCAGAAAAACACAGCACAGCATGTTATACTAGAAAAAGATAACCACAGCATTGCTCAGCTGAGTTGGAATCCAAATTTAACGTGTTTATCATGATTGCCAGAGCCACCTCATGGTTTGTGTGAAATGTGCGACGGTTCCGGGACTCACGCCTCAAGAGGGCCTCACGTCTGACCTGCAGTTTTATATAAAGGTTGGCTATATATTACATATATATAATTTTTAATGACTATTCTTCACCCAACATGCAGAGTTGAATAAGTAAACAAATTCACAGCTGAAATTAATGAACTGGCATAGAAGATATGTTAAGTAGTATTACCTGGGGAACTAAATTTAAATTCACAGGTTAATTTACTGCCATGCTATCTAAATGCTAACTAGTGTTATCTGAGGTGACTAAATTTAGAGCTAATGTTAATACACTGACATGAAAGCTCAGTGATATCATTAGTTGAATGACTAAACAAATTAACAGCTGAAGTTACTGAACTGTATACAAGATATATTAACTATCGTTACCTTGAGGAACTACATTTTAAGTCATAGGTTAATTCACTGACATGGTATCTAAGCGCAAACTAGTGTTAGCTCAGGTGACTAAATTTATAGCTAATGTTAATACATTGACATGAAAGGTCAGTGCTAACTATCATTAGCTGAATGACTAAACAAACTAATAGCTGAAGCTAATGAACTGGCATACAAGATATGTTAACTCTTGCTAACTTGGGGTACTAAATTGTAATTCACAAGTTAATTCACTGACATGTTTGTTCAGTGCTAACTAGAGTTAGCTCGAGTGACTCATCAATTTCAAACATTAATATGTGTTAGCTAATCAAATTCACCTGCAGATAAATGAATATGATATTTTAAAAAATTCCACACAGACACAAAAGATAATATACTCAACAAAAATATAAACGCAACACTTTTGGTTTTGCTCCCATTTTGTATGAGATGAACTCAAAGATCTAAAACTTTTTCCACATACACAATATCACCATTTCCCTCAAATATTGTTCACAAACCAGTCGAAATCTGTGATAGTGAGCACTTCTCCTTTGCTGAGATAATCCATCCCACCTCACAGGTGTGCCATATCAAGATGCTGATTAGACACCATGATTAGTGCACAGGTGTGCCTTAGACTGCCTACAATAAAAGGCCACTCTGAAAGGTGCAGTTTTGTTTTATTGGGGGGGGATACCAGTCAGTATCTGGTGTGACCACCATTTGCCTCATGCAGTGCAACACATCTCCTTCGCATCATCCGTGAAGAGAACACCTCTCCAACGTGCCAAACGTCAGCGAATGTGAGCATTTGCCCACTCAAGTCGGTTACGACGACGAACTGGAGTCAGGTCGAGACCCCGATGAGGACGACGAGCATGCAGATGAGCTTCCCTGAGACGGTTTCTGACAATTTGTGCAGAAATTCTTTGGTTATGCAAACCGATTGTTTCAGCAGCTGTCCGAGTGGCTGGTCTCAGACGATCTTGGAGGTGAACATGCTGGATGTGGAGGTCCTGGGCTGGTGTGGTTACACGTGGTCTGCGGTTGTGAGGCTGGTTGGATGTACTGCCAAATTCTCTGAAATGCCTTTGGAGACGGCTTATGGTAGAGAAATGAACATTCAATACACAAGCAACAGCTCTGGTTGACATTCCTGCTGTCAGCATGTCAATTGCACGCTCCCTCAAATCTTGCGACATCTGTGGCATTGTGCTGTGTGATAAAACTGCACCTTTCAGAGTGGCCTTTTATTGTGGGCAGTCTAAGGCACACCTGTGCACTAATCATGGTGTCTAATCAGCATCTTGATATGGCACACCTGTGAGGTGGGATGGATTATCTCAGCAAAGGAGAAGTGCTCACTATCACAGATTTCGACTGGTTTGTGAACAATATTTGATGGAAATGGTGATAGTGTATGTGGAAAAAGTTTTAGATCTTTGAGTTCATCTCATACAAAATGGGAGCAAAACCAAAAGTGTTGCATTTATATTTTTGTTGAGTATGTACACAGGAAACAGACTAGTTGTGTGCATTGTACCTCATCCCATAAACACTACTCACCTAATCAAATTACTCAGAACAGCGTTGTGCATCAAGTAGCATACATAGAGATTAATAATGAGGGGTCATTGTCATTCACAGTAACAGTACCTGTGGCCATCATCTTGACTGACATCACACTGCTGCTGTTTACACCAAAAAAGTATCAGAAATGTTTGAAGAGGGGGATCCTTCCACAAATTGTTGTTGCTATTTACTATGTGAATATTTCTATGTTAAAGCTGACATTATTCTGAACATTCTGATAGGCAACACATGAGCATTATACTGTGCAAGTACCTTAAAAGTGGAATTTCTGAAGATATGGTAAAATGACCTGAATGCAGCGGCATGTCCCTGGACCATATCGCTTATTGAAAACATTTTGCCTATTGGTTCACTTTGCTGGCTCTTTAAACACTGTCAAAATGCACCAGACTTTTGTAGTATTTGCCACAGCCACCAGATGGCAGGTTTTATGCAAGACAATTATCTGGATCTTGGTGTTGCTGACGATGGGTTGCAAACTTGTGACTACTCTTCTAATAAAATGCTGGATGAAAATATTGTGGGAATGCTCTTCATGTCCTCTCTATTCATTATTCACATCTATGGTAACACACAGAGCTAGCCATGAGGAGACAGACATAGACATTAAAAGAGGAAACAAACACTGTAATGAGAACAATAGAGCTTTTAATCCAGAATGGATCGACTCGCATATGGTCATACGAGGTCTGTCAAGTATAGGTCCTTTTTATTTTTTTCAAAAACTATATGGATTTCATTCATATGTTTTTATATCAGACATGCTTGAACCCTCGTGCGCATGCGTGAGTTTTTCCACGCCTGTCAGTGACGTCATTCGCCTGTGAGCACTCCTTGTGGGAGGAGTCGTCCAGCCCCTCGTCGGAATTCCTTTGTCTGAGAAGTTGCTGAGAGACTGGCGCGTTGTTTGATCAAAATTTTTTCTAAACCTGTGAGACACATCGAAGTGGACACGGTTCGAAAAATTAAGCTGGTTTTCAGTGAAAATTTTAACGGCTGATGAGAGATTTTGAGGTGATACTGTCGCTTTAAGGACTTCCCACGGTGCGAGACGTCGCGCAGCGCTCTCAGCCGCCGTTGTCAGCCTGTTCAAGCTGAAAACCTCCACATTTCAGGCTCTATTGATCCAGGACGTCGTGAGAGAACAGAGAAGTTTCAGAAGAAGTCGGTTTCAGCATTTTATCCGGATATTCCACTGTTAAAGGAGATTATTTTAATGAAAGACGTGCGGACGGGTCCGCGCGTCGGCTCGCAGCCGCCGCGACGCTCCGCCACAGGAAAAACACCTCTGTTGGAAGCCTTAAGGACAAGTTGGAACATGTCCTGCTGTTAAACAATTTCTCATATACTCACTGCACTGAAAGGCATCAAAAGCCGCCTGGATTTTACAAATGGTTATCAACACGGAGGTGTTTTTCCTGTGCCGCCGCACCATGTCGCCTGCGTCCCGATGCGCGGACCCGTCCGCACGTCTTTCATTAAAAAAATCTCCTTTAACAGTGGAATATCCGGATAAAATGCTGAAACCGACTTCTTCTGAAACTTCTCTGTTCTCTCACGACGTCCTGGATCAATAGAGCCTGAAATGTGGAGGTTTTCAGCTTGAACAGGCTGACGACGGCGGCTGAGAGCGCTGAGCGACATCTCGCACCGTGGGAAGTCCTTAAAGCGACAGTATCACCTCAAAATCTCTCATCAGCCGTTAAAATTTTCACTGAAAACCAGCTTAATTTTTCGAACCGTGTCCACTTCGATGTGTCTCACAGGTTTAGAAAAAATTTTGATCAAACAACGCGCCAGTCTCTCAGCAACTTCTCAGACAAAGGAATTCCGACGAGGGGCTGGATGACTCCTCCCACAAGGAGTGCTCACAGGCGAATTACGTCACCGACAGGCATGGAAAAACTCACGCATGCGCACGAGGGTTCAAGCATGTCTGACGTAAAAACATATGAATGAAATCCATATAGTTTTTGAAAAAAATAAAAGGGACCTATACTTTATTGACAGCCCTCGTACTTCCCACAGGGAGGTCAAAACCAGTTTGCCTCATAACAGTGACTATAATTAAAAGCAGCAATGTGAAATGTCACTACAAGAGGAAGCACAAATCTTTTGAGCAATCGTACCCACTCAAATCTGAACTGAGGTCACATAAAATACATGATCAATAGCCCAGTGTGATCGATCCACCAGAATCCTGACACAATCATTCACTGCCCAAGTAAGTTAAACTACAATTTTTTTTAATTTGTTTATTTATTTTGTTTTTTGTTTGGACTTTTTTTTCTCAAATTAAGCACCTCGTTTTTTAACATTTAACAACTTATTTAACATTTATTTTATTATTACTTTAATAATAGAGCACCCTTCAATTCAGTGTGAAAATTAATAATAAGCACTGCTGAAATACGACTGAATTGTACTTTATTTTATTTGGCAATCAGTTTTTGACAACAATACAACTATGAGGCTACTTCAAAATATATTGCGCTGAATCATAATGCATGTTAGGGCCCTGTCCCACTGGGGAGAGGATTAATTGCCATGAATTGAGTATACAAATTACGGGCGTTCGTTGTCGTCCGCAACAAAAATGGATAAAAATGACAAATGTCCCAGTATGAATTATGGATATATTATAATGTACAGTGAATATATGATGAACAATCACGGTTGTATAACGCATGTATTGAGGAAACGAATCCGACGCATTGTGATTATCACGGCAGCATTACGGGCAGTGATTCCGGTAACGCGTTACTTAGTAACGCGTTACTCTAATCTGACCACTTTTTTTAGTAACGAGTAATCTAACGCGTTAATCTTTCCAAATCAGTAATCAGATTAAAGTTACTTCTCCATGTCACTGTGCGTTACTATTATTTTTCATTGTGGGTCGATAACAGCATTAAACTTGGTCCGTGGGCAGGAGGTCGAGGTTCGAATGAACTGCCCACTTTAAGCGAGCTGTGAGCTTTTAATCCGCGGTTTTTTGCAGCTGCTCGACTCGTCCTCACCTCTTAAAGCGCGGTGATCAGCACACCTGCACTGAGCTTTACAAAGACATTTTTATACTTTTTTTCCTCCTTTATTTAGAATTCTGAGCTGAGCCGCTCTGTATCTGGTCGTTAAAAACAGCTGATCCTCCGCGACGCGTCAACAACTAACACTATTTTCCACTCAAATGCACCTAAACTCTCTTTCTGAGGACCACATGATGTGAAAACGCAATAAAACTTTCTTACCTGTAAATCTGGTCCTGTTTTCTGCATAAATAAATGTTATCCATTCTTTGTGCTCAAACGCCAAAGCAGGGGCGAATCCAGATGGAATGGGAGCGTGGGGCAAGGATGTGCCCCCTCCCCCACAACACCCCTAGATTAAAGGTGCAATTTTGAAGCCGTTTTTTACTACAACTAATATTGCTTAAAATAATAATAATTTCGACAAGTAAAATGTTTAGAGAGAATTTAAATGTTAGAAAAATGTTAGAATTTAATAGTTACCTTTATAAAAAATGTAGGCTCGAAATTGCAAGTTTTACTGTTACAGTGCTGTCAACAGTTAAATATGAGGTCAAGAAAGATGTCTTTATTTTACTTTTTATAAAACAAGTATTTATTTTCATTGAAGTCAAGAAAGGGTGACTATAAAGTGAGTTTTGGCAAAACAGGTATCATTGTCATGTTGAGGTGGCAAAGGGTTGTTGTCGGCAGCTGGGAAAAGTAACTAAAAAAGTAACTAGTAATCTAACTTAGTTACTTTTACAATTGAGTAATCAGTAAAGTAACTAAGTTACTTTTACAATTGAGTAATCAGTAAAGTAACTAAGTTACTTTTTCAAAGTAACTGTGGCAACACTGATTACGGGTGTATTATGAATGCGTCGCATTGTGGTCATAAAAGAAGCACACTCGCTCCTTTCAGCATCACTATTCACACCAACAATACAGGCTCTGGAGCATTTGTTGGACTTGGACAAGCTAATTGGAGTAAACAAGAAGTGAACAGGGCAAGTAGTGACGTCAGCGGATCGCATCAGAATGCAGCTCGTCTAAACGATTATAACAAGAAGTTAAATCTGTTATAAACATAGGAATAAATACTGTAACAGCTGCAGACAAGAAGGAAAAAACACGCAACTGTTTTATCAAGCCTTGACAATGTAAACAAGTCAAATAATTACCTTTTCAGACGACTCAAAATCCTTTCTGCAGCTGGGCCGTTCGTGCATGCACGCGCGTGCGAAAGGCCCTTCTACAACTCCCTCTGTGATTCAGGAGGTGATTAGCGACATTTTCAACAGGCAATTTGCAGAATAAAATGATTAATCCACCACAAAATAATTATTTTATATAGGCAGCATCCAGCGCAGAGCGCGTGGCAGCCGGTAGAACAAAGAACGGTGTCCAGCTGTGAACACAACGCATCTGATTTGCATCCGCTGCAAATCAGATGCAAAGCAGACGTAATGAAAATGCTTTATTCGTGGCCAATCTGTATGCAGTCGCTACAACTTATTTTAGTTTATGATGTGGACATGATGGGCACGCAAAATATCCGTTTTACACACTGTCCCAGTCTGCTGCCAAGCCGCAAATCCCTGTCAGTTGCGGATATCAGCAGATGACGGCGAATATACAGCGCATAATTAGAGTATGTTTGTGTATGTATTGAGTATGTATGGAGTATGTAAGGCGGATGTCATCCGCAGCCAAAATTTTGTGCAGCTCAAAAATCCTGGTAATGGAAAAACATGCCTCTGCGGATAACTGCGGACGTGTGCGGGTGTCAGCCGACTCATACAAGCATGTTTCACGCATATTGCGGATGTTAAGTGAATTTAAGCCAATTTTGTGTTGTGTGGGCTGCTGAAGAGGAGGTACTGCTGGCCCACTACCAGAAGGCGCCCTGCCTGAAGTGCGGGCTTCAGGCACGAGAGGGCGCTGCCGCCTCAGGAACAAGCCGTGGTGACAGCTGTCACCCATCATCCGTGACAGCTGTCACTAATCATCACATCTGGTATAAAAGCAGGAAGACACCTCCACCAAACTGCCGAGATATCATCTTCATCTGGAGGTAATACTCTCAGCCTTTTGTGATTTATAAATCTGTTATTGTGAGTGTTTGCAGGAGAACCGGTCGTTTTTGCGGAGGCTGTGCAAGACGGCGCTCCTTTTCATCTGAGACCGCTGCAACGTGTTGAGTGAGAGGTGGAGGTGGCATTCCCACCATTGTTACTGGGTGTTCCCACACCCACCCTTTGACTGTCTTTTGCTTTCTGCCAGCAGTACCAGATCCGACACGCTGGGAAGGTGGCCACCTGGGGACTCCGGGACTTGGCGGCTCCAGTATTCCTCGGGTTCAGGTGGCGGTGGAAATTGTGTGGTTCCGGTTCGTTTCCAAACGGGCGTCTCCTATCGTCGAGCCTGCCCACACGACACCTTTATTAATTGACTGTTGTACATTCTGAATCTGCTGTGTTTGGTTGTGACATTCACAACAGTAAAGTGTTATAATTTGACTCCTTCCATTGTCCGTTCATTTACGCCCCCTGTTGTGGGTCCATGTCACTACACTTTCCCAACATTTTGTGCGCAATCCATACGCAAATCCTCCTAAACGCCAGTGGGACAGGGCCCTTAGGCATTATGATGCTTAAGGAAATTTTCTCAAAGTGTACATCTTTGAGGGCAGCATGGCAGTTTAAACCCTCGTTATACAGGGACAGAGTCTGTTCAGCGATCAGGAAATTTCCCAGGAAAGGCCTACTCACAGACCACCATGATCGCCATGAAATATGAATCTGCACCTGACAAATGCAGAAGAGTTGCCAATACTGGAGGATGCTGAAATACTGCACAGAGCACCCCATGACCAGTGTTGCCACAGTTACTTTGAAAAAGTAATCCAATTACTGATTACTGATTACTCCTTGAAAAAGTAACTTGGTTACTTAACTGATTACTCAATTGTAAAAGTAACTAAGTTAGATTACTAGTTACTATTTTAGTTACTTTCCCCAGCTGACACCTCTGCCACCTCAACATGACAATGATACCTGTTTTGCCAAAACTCACTTTATAGTCACCCTTTCTTGACTTCAATAAAAATAAATACTTGTTTTATAAAAAGTAAAATAAAGACCTCTTTCTTGACCTCATATTTAACTGTTGACAGCTTTCTTAAAGTGAGCAGTTCAGTCACAGTCCAAGTTTAATGCTGCTATCAACCCACAATGCAAAAATAATAGTAACGCACAGTGACTTGGAGAAGTTACTTTAATCTGATTACTGATTTGGAAGATTATTCGTTACTAAAAAAGTGGTCAGATTAGAGTAACGCGTTACTAAGTAATGCGTTACCGGCATCACTGCCCATGACCGACCAATGGTCACGCAATGATCACGACAGCATATTGTCTATTGCCACATGTACTATTGTTCCCACAATATGACCAGAAAAAAAAGGTCAATATAAGCTTTTCCTGTCACAAGGTTGTTACAGGGAGCAGTCGTTACAGAGAAGCACCACTAAAGCACCTCAGAACCTCCGCACAGAGGCTGCTCAGTGGACACGCAAGACTCCATAGTTGTCGGGGGTTGCATCAGAGGATGCACAGAGTCCGCTCAGGGGACACTACGGCACGACATATGTCGCCAAAAAATTACCAATGAAATGCCGCACGGGTGGTTATACAGAAAGCCGTTTTTGTGTCCCCTCTGTGAATCGGGAACATTTTAACACGCACGACATTCTCACAGCCACCGCCGTCCTGTGTAATGGGGGCTTCAGTGGTCATCGACCCGGTTCCTGATAAAGCGGAAGAAAACGGATGGATGGATGGACATCTTTGTATTTTAATTGAATCAGTATCAGTGTTAACAAAGGGAAAAAAAAAACATCTCACCAGAAGTCGCTATTGTCTGAAATGTTGCTTAAAGTCACAATATTACGGGATTATGTAATTGCATTTATTTTGCATATGGGATATGGCTGGAAGCTGAACGACATTCTTTTGTCTTGAAGGAGGAATTTTTTTGTTTTCTTGTTGGATTTCTTTGGGGTTTTTTTGTGGAGTTGGGGTGTAGAAGTTGGGTGGACTTTGGAATGGTAGTACATACCAGCCCAGTCTCACATTTTTTGTTTTTTGCCTTTGTTTTTTTGTTTTGTTTTTTTTCATGGTCCCGTCACGAAATGAGACAAATTTTCGTGACGGGTTTTTTTAAACTCACTATTACTAACCCTACTCCTACCCCAAACCCTAACCTTAACCATAACCTAACCCTACACCTTCCAACCCACCCTAACCATAACCACTCCCCCAGCCCCGCTAAACTTTTAATTTCGTGCAGCCATCACGGAATGAATTAGAATGAATTTGTGCTGCTGTGACAAAAATTAGGCGCTTTTCGTCACAATATCACGAGCCAACAGATTAATGTATATTTCGTGCTGCTGAATCACAACTTGATGTGAGACTGGGTTGTACACACAGCAGGTAAAATAAGTTTTGAACACGTCACTATTTTTCTCAGTAAATATATTTCTAAAAGTGCTACTGACATGAAATTTTCACCAGATGTCAGTAACAAGCCAGATAATCCACACATACAAAGAAATCAAATCATAGATCTCCATAAATTAAATTATGTGTAATAATGTGAAATGACACAGGAAAAAGTATTGAACACATGTAGAAAGGGAGGTGCAAAAAGACATGGAAAGCCAAGACACCAGCTGAAATCTATCAGTAAGTAGAAATCAATCCTGCCCCTTGTAAATAGATTACATTTATATAGCGCTTTTCCATCTGCATCAGACACTCAAAGCGCTTTACAATAATGCCTCACATTCATCCTGATGTCAGGGTGCTGCCATACAAGGCACTCACTACACACCGGGAGCAAAAGGGTAAAAAAGACCTTGACCTTGAAAAAGACATCACCGCGATTGCTCTCATTGCCTCCGATGCGCTTACTGAGTCTGCGGGCTCGGTAAATGCCGCAGCAGGCCACTCACACCACCCCCCTCTCTGCTGTGCGGAGCTGCGCCAACTCTGGCAACAAGTCCAGAGACTACGCTCACTGTTTTGATGCGGAGCGCTCCACACTCGCTGTTTTGATGCAGAGTGCTCCGGCAGCCTGCAAGCATAGATTTCTTGCGGAAAAATCCACAGCGCCGCAGGGTCTCAGTATACCGCAGCCGCAGAGCTCCGTGGCCATGACTTGGATTCTTTACGGGTCCCGCATCTGTACCCCCGGAGGCAGTGAGCGAAGGGAGAGCACGCGCATTGTGTTCTGCGTGTGTCTGTTTATAATCTTCTCGCCCAGAAGAAAAAAAGAGTGTTTACACAGGAGAGAAAAGTGAGAAAATGTTAATGCCTGTTTGAGAAAAGTGTATAAAGTGTGTAGTGAGGGGTTTTACAGCCTTAAGACATCTATAATAATTGTAAAAACTAACGCTGACTACTTCGCAGATTTCGCCTATTGCGAGTTATTTTTTGAACGTAACTCCCGCGATAAACGAGAGACCACTGTACTTCATTAGTATCGTGAAAGACATGAATATAATGTCTTTAATTGACGGTAGAAAGTACCAAGATAGTGACATTTACAAGAAGGTGGCCGAAAAGTTACGCAAAGCAGGATTTGCACGAACGCCAGACCAAATCAAGCACCGGTGGAAGACGTGCGTCGTTGTTTAGATGGGGATATTCCAAATGATACCAATGACCATGCATACAGGAGTAACTCTGTCTGTTTAAGCATGTAAACGGGCTATTCCTAATGGGTCAGAAACCGGAATATTGATCTTATCCCGAATATTAACGGCATGTAAACGTAGCCATTCTTAAAGGTAAAAGAAAATGACTAGAATGACAATAACATGGCTAGTTGAATGTAGAAAGTACATTACCTAAAAGAAGTTTGGGGAAGTTAGAGGTCTCGATGTTGTGGTAGTAGATTATAGAGGTGATAGCAGCCAGGAAGGCGAGGCCTGCAGGCATGTACAGGTGCAGATGGAGGGACTGACTGAACCTGCAAAGGCCAATGAGAGGAGGGAAAAACAGAATGAGCATAAAAAGGATGTGTTTTGCATCAGCTTTAAGGAAAAATACTAAAAACAAGGTTTAAAATGTGACTACCAAATTATTAACATAGTTGTTTTTTCTTCTCACAATATTTTCAGGATGACTGATGACGATCTACCAAACCTGACGTGGATGACAGACCCCAAAGGCAGGGAAATGATAACGAAACTAGAAACTTTGTATTTTTTCATGTTCTGTAACAGAATCTTTATTTTTAAATATGGTAACCGGCTAATTGTTTTTTTGTTCTTGAAAAGGTTTCATTTACAATGACCTGGTGAGGTTCACTTCCTGTCGTTCACTTATTTTGGTTGTTGCTGGCGTGACAAAGAGTCAACTTTCTTGTAAAAAATAACAAAACCTGTCTACTGTTCAGATCTCAGGTACAACTTAGTATAGAGAGTAGAACTTACACATAAATATTTTTCATAAAGTTATATATAGTCAGGAGCTCCATACGGTGCATCCAGAAAGTATTCACAGTGCTTCACTTTTTCCACATTTTAAGTTACAGCCTTATTCAGCTTGGGACTCCGATGAGGGCGGTCACATCTCCTCCACTCTCCCTTATCTCTGCTCTCTGCTTTAACCTTCAAGTCCCTACTTCACCAGACTGTGAATTCCTCAAATTATATTGGATTCTGGATCTATTGGACTACTATTGGATTAACCGTGGAATTGATCAGCTGGTCTCTGAACGCTATTGACACCATTTTTTCTAAAGAAGGTCAGGACCGGGGGATCCTACCTGCCCAGATGGAACGTATCCTGCGGGCTATGTCCTCGACTCCTGGGGGTCTTGGCAAGTTGCATGCTTGGCGCCTTTCTCCGTTGAGGACGTCGAGGATTTATTCACATTTGGTCTTATGGTAGCAGGGCTGGTACTTTCTGGCTTATGTGCTGCCCTGATCTACCGGAAAATTGGCAAGAAGGCGGCATCAAGAACCATGGCCCCTCACTTGTCCGTCATGATTAACGAGGTTGGCAAGGCAGTGCATTCTCAGACTGCGATGACTCTTGAACTCAGACGCAAATTGGATGACATCTTGGAGCAGATGCGTGCCTTGCAGTTGAAGTTGAAGATTTCGGAGGCCGGTGAATATTCTTAATTCATAATGGGGAATATTCTTAATTCATAATTGGGATTTGGTTGTTCAAGTGGAACTGTAAAAAATGTTTTTCACTGCTCAAACAATAACACTACAGGCTTATCAATCTTGAAGGACAAATTGCCCGACTGTTTTCCTCCAGAGGAATGTCTTTGGTCTGGGGAACATTTGGCAGTTTCTTATCTCAACTCACAAAGACAATAAACTGTTTTCATAGGACTGAAGCATGCTCCATTACCTCCCCCCGCCCCCCATGAAACACCCCCCACTCCGGCTTCTGCTCACGTCACTCCTTCCCCCTTCTGCGGGGGCGGTGCAGTTTTAGCTGCAGCTGGTCCCCGTTCCTCCCCCCAAACTGATGGTGGCGTATCTCAGGGTTGCTGCGTGACCTTCACCCACTTGCCTCAATTCGGATAACGGACTTCTTCAAACTTAGTGCACATAAACAATGTCAAATGTGTATGTGCTGTCTTTAATTCTGATGTGTGCCATTATTACGGTAAACAAGTAATAATTGTGGACTAACTGCTGTCTGAGGTAACTGGAGTGTAAACATAATTTCTCCACTGTGAGATCAATAAAGTATATCTCATCTCATTCCAAAAATGGATGAAAATCATTTTTCCTCAAAACTCTACACACAATAGCCCATAACGACAATGTGAAAAAAGTTTGGCTTTTTTTTTTTTTTAGGTTTTTACAAATTTATTAAGAATAAAAAACAAATATATCACATGTACATCAGTATTCACAGCCTTTGCCATGAGGCTCAAAATTGAGCTCAGGTGCATCCTGTTTCCACTGATCATCCTTGAGGTGTTTCTACAGCTTAATGGGAGTCCAGCTGGGGTAAATTCAGTTGATTGGACATGATTTGGAAAGACACACACCTGTCTACATATAAGGTCCCACAGTTGACAGTACATGTCAGACCACAAACCAAGCATGAAGTCAAAGGAATTGTCTGTAGACCTCCAAGACAGGATTGTCTCGAAGCACAAATCTGGGGAAGGGTACAGAAACATTTCTGCTGCTTTGAACGTCTCAGTGAGCACAGTGGCCTCCATCATCCATAAATGAAAAAAGTTCAGATACACCACAACTCTTCCAAGAGCTAGCCGTCTGTCTAAACTGAGTGATCTGAGGAGAGGGGCCTTAGTCAGGGAGGTGACCAAGAACCTGATGGTCACTCTGTCAGAGCTTCAGCATTCCTCTGTGGAGAGAGGAGAACCTTCCAGAAGGACAACCATCTCTGCAGCAATCCACCAATCAGGCCTGTATGGTAGAGCAGCCAGGAAGAAGCCACTCCTTAGTAAAAGGCACATGGTTGCCCACCTGGAATTTGCGAAAAGGCACCTGCAAGATTCTCAGACCAGGAGAAACAAAATTCTCTGGCCTGATGAGACAAAGATTTGAACTATCTGGTGTGAATGCCAAGCGTCATGTTTGGAGGAAACCAGTGGAACCAAAGGAAACAGTGAAGCATGGTGGTGGCAGCATCATGCTGTGAGGATGTTTTTCAGTGGCAGAAACTGGGAGACTAGTCAGGATTGAGGGAAGGATGAAAGCAGCAATGTACAATAATCAGTTACACCCAGTTAAGCTGTGTCCATTCCGCAGAAACATCTGATAAAATGTAATGAGTGCCCACTGTGCTCAGTTATATAGAGCAGTGCTTTAAAAAAACAAACACAAAGGGACCAAACAAAGCAGGCAGAAACCCGTAACAATGAGCACAGGGATTATTAAGAGGGAGAAAGCAGGGGGATGGAGTTTCCATGCAGCTGTGGCTCCCTGCGTTTCCTCATGTGTAATCCTAGGAGTTATTTTGTGTGGTAATGATGTTACCTCAGTCACAAACGCAGAATCAGTCAGGTTTAAATGGAAGATGGGAAAACATTATAGAAATACAGTCTTGCTCAGAAATTGTGGCACCCTATATTTTAAAATATGTTCAAAAATAAATGCAAACAAACCAATTTTGTATAATCAAAATATTTATTAAAAATGGCCAAAGGTATGGAACAGGAACAAGAAAACAAAAAAATGTCATAAACTGAAATAAAAAAATATAGATATAAAATGTATGCTGGACACAGTACATCATCACTTTTCCAGCCATTTTTTATGCTCACACAGTATAATGGTACTGTTTGGCTCTTCTCCTCGACAGCTATTGATTCTAATTCAGATTTTACTGTCTCTGTGTTCACCTGCTCTGGGATCGCATCCCCTGCTTTCTTCCTCTGGAGTGCAAATTGTGTGCAAATTGTATTTCGTCCTAACCTGATTTGGCATCACAGCATTTCCTTTTCTGTTCCTTCATATGCTAGCAAAATCATGACTAGTTTTTCATCATTCAAAACAGCAGCTTTAGCAGTTTTCCCTAGGAATGCTTGATAGGGGGCAACATCTGTTGTCTTGCCTTACACAAATAAACACTCAGCGCATCTGCCAACCAACAGAAGAGGACACAGTTTGTATGACTGCATCTGTCTGTTTATGTGCCTAGAAACAATAACTTTCAAAAAGCTTTTGACAGATTTCAGCAGATGTTTGTTTAAGTCCTTGGCACTACTTACATTTTGGTAGTGATCCAATTCAAGCTAGAAAAATCACTTTCATTTCTTGATTATATTTCTTTCCTTAACATTATCACCTTATGACATCACAAAGATCTGAAGGAGAAAAGCTATTGAAGCAAAGACCAACAGAAGGGGGAGCTGACAGCCAGACAGAAGGAATAAGAAGTGGAGCAAGAGTCATCAGGAGATGACATATGCCCCCCAACGTCATCAGAGATGACATATGCCCCCCCGGGCCTCACAAGTCAGTAATAAACTGGTGTCGGGGGACCACCCGAGTACACCCTTAATGCTAAATATGAATGAAATTCGTCAACTGGTTCTTGAGATATCACACTAACAAGAGAAAATGGACAGATGGATGAATGGACAGACATACGGAAGGAAGGACTAGTGGAACAAAATTAAGAACTGAAATTAAGAACTGGTGGAAGAAAGAAAGAAAGCACTGATCAACAGAAGATAAGACCAATAGAAGGGAGAACAAACAAATGACGGACCAGTGAAAGAAAGGAAGGCTGGACAGACTGACAGAAGTAAGGACAGATCGAAAAAAGAACAAATGGCCCAAAGGAAGGAAATACTGAAGAATGAAAGGAATGACAGAAGAAAGTACCATCAGAGTGATGGAAGGAAGATCCAACTAACCAAAGGAAAGAAAGACCAACAAAAGAAAGAACACATGAAATGAAAGAAAGAGGGATGTATGCAAGAAAAGAAGGACTGGTGCAAGGAAGGACAGACCAATGGAAGAAAGCACTGACAGAGGGACAGAAAGGACAGATGGATGGAAGAACAGTTTGACCCAAGGAAGATGGAAGGTAAAAAGGAAGGAAGGAAGGGTGCACTGAGGGACCACCTGATCAGGTGGCTCACAAACTAAAACACATTATTATGATATAAGGATTTCCAGTGTGTGTGTGTGTGTGTGTGTGTGTGTGTGTGTGTGTGTGTGTGTGTGTGTGTGTGTGAGTGTGAGAGAGAGAGAGAGAGAAACACACCCATCAGAGACGATACCCTCTGCAACCTCACAGACGAGGATGAAGAGCAGGACGAAGGTGAGGAGCCAGCGCAGGTTGTGACCAGGAAAGTGCAGCCAGGTGCTGTGGTGAATGTGGACCTTTGAACTCTGGCTTCCCCAGCCTGACGCGCACACACACACACACACACACACACACACACACAAGACAAAAATGTTAACAGAACCATGGGTCACTGTGCAGACAAAGTCAGAAACAGTCCATTAGCTGACTGACAGCCTGGACAGCTGGTGACCCTGAGACCCCATAAAAACATCAGCCTCAGTGTGAGAAACAGCTTTTCTGTAACGTGCCATTTTAAACACTCCTATGCATTTTGGTGGTGAAATTATGTTAATGAACCCCATCTGTCATTGGACACGAGTCGCTCGCACGGACTCCTCACGCACAGACTCCTCACGCACAGACTCCTCACGCACACTGGACACACTCTCGGTTGTTAGCTTGGCGGTACAAGATGCTGACCTGCCAAAATAACTCTCTGTTAGTCTAGAAACACTCTCAAAACGGAGCCGTTGTGTGTTTAGCTGCCCAGACCTGGTGTTATGCCAGAACCAATCTTCAGCCAGACACAAATGCTTATATGAAGACGTGAGGCAGAACAGGCAGTCTGGCATTCAAACTTGGTAAATGAATTCCAAAAAAAGAAGTAAAACTGTACTTTCAGGAGTCAAGTCAAATCAAATCAAAATTTATGTATAAAGCACTTCGAAGTCCAGACACAAAGTGCTTCACATTTTAAAGAGAATTAATACTGAAGGAAAAAAAAAATAGTCAACACACAAATAACAAAACTTTGCAAAACAAAATCTGCAGCTCACTACAAATTGCAAAATAAAAAAAAGTAATAAAATTATATCAGAACCAGTTCCAGTATGAATCATACACACTGGAAAGCCCTTAATTAATATCCACCTGGTACATGGCCTCATAATGAGTGAAGGTTCTACAAATAACCTGCTAACCACTTCTTTTACCCTGGAAACACTTAACAAGCTGGATTTTTTTTTTTTTTTTGACCATTTATCAATGCTCTATCCTTTTAACTAACTGACCTTTGACTTTAATTTTCAGCATGACCCAACCTTGACTGGGATTGAAGGTCAAGGTTGATGGTCAAGATCAAAATGTATTTGCCTCTGCTTTAACTTCTGAACCAACTGACCATTAACCTCGATTGTTTTTGCACCCATTCAGATGACGACTCTACCTTGTCAGAGAATGAAGGACAAATTTATTTATTTTTAGCCTGTACAACACCAAAGCAGTGAAGTAGGGTATTGTTTTCACTCATGCGTACGTGTGTGTTT
Organism: Thalassophryne amazonica; assembly: GCF_902500255.1. NCBI lineage: Eukaryota > Metazoa > Chordata > Actinopteri > Batrachoidiformes > Batrachoididae > Thalassophryne > Thalassophryne amazonica. The sequence continues at coordinate 88,345,210 of NC_047110.1, forward strand.
GTGCTTTAATGTGACACTGTACTTCAGAGAAGTTAAAGCTTTTCTCCATAGTTTGTCATATTTTTGTGTATTTTCCAAATCTTGTGCCGATATGCGGCCCTATATAGCCTCTCAGGCACATTAGTGGAGGAGATTATCTCCAGATTCTGTAGCGTGAATGGGTTTAAAATGTATGAAGTGTGTTGTTCACAGACACAGACAGGTAGCATGACCACGAATCAAATCCAGGTGTATATATTGGTAGCCCAGACTCCTTAACCCTCTGTAGTCGTTTGACGCAGAGATGCATCAAACTCATATGACCAAATTAAGCGGTTATCCCATCAAATCGCCCACACTCTGAGATTCCATTTGAATGCACATTGAAAGTGTGGACTTCAAACTATATACCAGTTTTAAAATTTTGTTGATAGGCCCATTAAAACTTGAATCATTTTTGCCAGGGTTTTCTTGAATATTATAGTAATCTGTGGAGCAGCGCTTCATGAGGCGCTTTGTCGAGCACGCGTGTGAACGAGAGTTCTTTCCCTCTTTACTCCTCTCTGGCCGGATCAAATACAAGGCGAAAAAACATGACTTTCCATTTATCATTTGGTGGAAAATTCAAAACCTTAACCAATCAAAAATGATCAACTTCCCATGTATTTGGTTGTGGTGGTTCTTTGTGCAGCATGCACGTGAACATCTTCCTCTTTTCTCTTCTCTGGTCAGAGGGGGAAAAAAATGACTTCCCTTTTATCATTGGTGGAAAAACGCATTACGTAAACCAATCAAAACCATCAACCCCACATGGGGCTGTTGCTGCAGAAAAAAACCCCGCCAAAGACAAAATGAGGTGACAACACTGCCTCCAGGTGGACAACAGGAGGAATGACAAAGTGCCAGGCCTGTGACAGGAATTTTTTTTTCTGAGTGGCACAAATAATTTGTGTGACATCTTAATGTTTTGTAAATAGTTGTACAAAAGCACGTGAAGCATTTCCTGCATTTTAATGTAAATAGTTGTATATAACTTTGTTGTTTGCTACATTTGCACCTATGTTTTGAAATTTACAATTTATATTTGTATTCTAAGTTATAAAAATGGTTTGTTAAACATATTTGTGGTTATCACAGTTAAAAAAAAAAAAAAACTTTTTTTCTATTTGAATTTTATGTTTTTGTGTGAATTTAGGTCCATTGTGTTAATACAGTAAGTCAGAATGAAAGAAAAACTGTCACGCGCAGCCCAGGGGCCCGAGTCCTTTTGATCGAGGCTCAGCTCGTGGATGGTGTGAGGCAAGTAGTCAGTCAGTCAGCCAGTCCAAAGTCCTGGATGGTAAGCACCCAGGCAGACAACCGGTCCATCTTCACAACTCAAAAGACGCAATGTGAAACGTGGGCACCCCTTTGGTCATGTGCAGCTGTTGGGGTCCTCAGTACTGAAGTAGCTATTTGTTGGATCACGCTAAGAGAAATGTGTCAGATGCCTAAAATGTCATGCCCTCACAATGCAAGTGATCATCCTCATCTGAATCTCATTAAGTAACTGACTGTCAGACACAAAGTCTTTCCAGTGGTACCCAAAGATCCTCTGAATAGACCTACAGTCCTAGTACCAAAGACATCTCATCACCACCTTCAGTCACTGGTTAGCACCAAAGTCTCACAACTATACAGTAAGACTGCATAGAATCGAGGCAAAGACATAAACTGCATTCTTCTCACCAGTTATAAAACTGTGCGATACATGATGCTCCTTTATAAACCCCAATTATCACAACATTGTACACATGTGCATGAGAGTGCTGTCCACTACCATCTTTGTCCATGAATGGATGTAGACACTCCCTGAAATAAACATTCACAGTCTCTGTGTCTGGTGGGTCTGTTAACACAAACCCCACAAAAAGGGATGAAGAAGCAGAATTTCACCAAATGTAAAACTGAGACTGTCATTGAAGAAGTGGAGAAAGGGAGATGTGTTTCATTTGGGCATCTCAGTTCTGGAATGATTAACAAAAGAAAAGCTATGAATGGGAGAAAGTAACAGCAGTGCTCAACTCCTGTGCAACATACGGCAATGAATATTTATTGCACTCACAGTTAACAAAAGAAATCAAGACTACTGTACACACTCATACAGTTTATGAATAGCAAATTGTGCATATCAATATCAAGAGTGAGTGGGTAAACAGAAATAATAATGACTAAGAAATACAAGCTTTGCAACATTAGCTGCTGCATTTTATGTTAAATGACATCTCACCATTCACTGTTAAAAAAGCATTTTGTGGTTTTCCTTGACTCCGTTAAGTCATTTTGCTGGTTTGACAACATTAAGTTACACTTTCTTAATGTAAGTATCAAGGTTTACAGTTCATACTTTACATCAAGCTGTGTCTACAAATCATTTTTTTAACTGAGTATGTTTCATTTCCGCTTCACTGTAACAAACATGATTTGCTCTGAAAAACATACCTACACAGAATCCGAAGCATGTGTGAGGTGCACACATTCTCATCAATATTCCTTTATTAAGTCAACATCATGCACTGTATATATATATATATAAAAAAACAACTCAGTGAAGTCATCTTGTTCCTTTGACTGAGTTACATTAATTGGAAACACTAAATAAACAAACTGTGGTTTGTGTTTTCAGCTGCCTCTGGATGCTCAGGGTCACCACAGCAGATCCAGAACAGGTTTGCATTGGGATTTGGTACAAGTTTTATGCAGGATGCCCTTCCTGATGCAACTCCAGTTGTGAAAGGAGAAACATGCACAGCTCATGGTCTTACCAAGCAGCATTCCAGTCCAGTATTAATCAGGACCAATTCTCGTTCACTTCTGACATCTAACAATTCAAGAGTACACAAAGGAGTTGGGCTGCAAACTGCGTTTTTAAGGGTGATAGAGATAGGTTGAATGGGGCATTAATCCTTGTTCTGTGATGTGATATGTAGCCCCCAAAAAATTGGTTGGGTCTGTAATGGCTCAGAACCTTCCTAAAAGGCTCTCTGAAACAGCTATGTTACTATGCTGGGTTTAGAATGCGTCGTTTGCCCTTAATGACGTCGTTTCGGAGCTTATTTGGCAACCTCATTATGAAACATGCACGTAGGTGTTGGCGCTGATCGGTTGCCGTTGTTTGATTGGCTGCCCTTGCTCTCACTAGTTGTTGGTGCTCTTTTTTCTTCTGGGCGAGAAGGTTCTAATAAACAGACACACGCAGAACACAATGCGCATGCTCTCCCTTCGCGGCGGCGCGACCGGCTGCTTGATGAGGACGTAAAAAAAAAAAAAAAATTGGACTAAAAAAATCCGCGAAACTTCATTTGTTTTGTTTTACTTCGGTTACTGTGACTTCCAAAGGTTATGCATTGAAATAAGCAAGCTGCCCTTTGCAGGCTTACTTGCTGCCAGCATAATAATGCAAATAGCTAGCTGCTAAGGGGTTAGCTCATTCCCTTTAGAGCAGTGTTTTTCAACCTTTTTTGAGCCGTGGCACCCTATTTATATTTACAAAATCCTGCGGCACACCACCAACCAAAATAATATTATAATTCTATTACCTCTGGTTTTGCGCAAAACCCAATTATCGCAATAGAACATCGATACAGAAAACACAGCATTTTGAAAATCCTCAAGCATTTTGCGCTCTGATATCAAGTAGGGCTGTCACGATTAAGAATTTCTGGAGACGATTAATTGTCAGACAAATAATTGCGATTGACAAATATATTGTCTATTTTTTTCTCTTTTTTTCCCCTTCTTTATATTCTACTATTGTAGTATAATTACACAACTCTGGAAGAACGTTTGGCTTCTGTGAGTGGAGAAACTGGGAATAGTGCAACATTTTATTTTTATCTTCATTTTACATACAGTCCCAACTTTTTCTGAATTGTGGTTGTTTCTGTTGCATTTCTGAAATTGTTTCTCCTCATCAGTCACGTTTTGTGCTTAAACACTGCATTAAGCCCATATTGAACAAATAAATACCTTTGGAAAGTAACAGCTGTTAAAGTTCAGAGTTCTCACCTGCTTTTTGTGATCTGTGCATCTGAACATCACCAGAGCTTCTCCATGTCAGGGGTTTTTTTTTTGTGGCTCAGTTCATTCATATATTCTCATTTTTTAAATATGTTTTTAAAGATATTTGACCGTTTATTTCATCTCATGGTGTGAACAGGATGGTAACGGCAGAATCACACCTTTAGAGAAAGTTCAGAGAGAAGTAAAAGCAGCTTCTCGTTTTGGGTTTTTTTTTTTTAACATGTTCACTCGAGTTAAAATCCTCTCTCTGCTCTGCGCTCGCTGCGCACTGATGGTTCTCAGACTGTAACGTGTCGCGCCTGCATTCAGGAATCTCCCTCACGCACCCCTCCCTCGCAGTCTGCAGCCTGTTGACTCCGTGCGCGCACACACACACACACAGACAGACACACACACACACACCGACAGCTCCGCATTTAGACGACTTTTGAAGAAGATGGCCACTGTTTTAATCGGCCGTCTTATCCAAACGGCAGGACAGATCGCTCTTCAGCCTCCATGTTATTGTCCCGCCTTAAGACGAGAGCGAGGCTGCAGCACAATGACGTCAGATTCTGAGTCATTTTAAGTTTTGTAGATAAAATAAATAATTCACGGTAATCGCGAATATGAAAAATAATCGCGATTGACAAATATTGTAATAATTGTGACAGCCCTAATCTCAAGTGTTTTTTTAGATGTGTCGACACTTTTATTCACAATAATCTGCCACTCTAATATTCACGGAGCGCAGAGGCTGCCTTCAGCGAACCCAGTTGTGAGTGAGAATTCTGACCACGGTGACATCAACGGAGGTCAGGCTGCCTTCCCCGCACACCTCCACAGCCAACGCGGTTTCTCCTTCCCCAGAGGAGCCATGCTCTGTGAGCAGCTGAGATTCACGCTGTAGTCAGCAACCCGTAACCATGGAGACACACAATATGTCTATCATACTATAGTACAGCGCTTTGCTGCCATCTACTGGAATAAAAGAGCATTACATCATCTGCCACACTATTACAGCACATACACCCGATAATGGTGATATCTGATAATTGCCCACGGCACCCCTGACGATCGATCACCCGCGGCACCCCGGTTGAGAATCACTGCTTTAGAGGAACAAACCAGAGCTATCGTGCCATTCTAACGTGCAATTCTTACAACAGGAATATAGCGCAACACAAATTTAAAACAAAAGAAAATGTGATACTTACAGGCTGTACTGATTGCTGGGGTTGATTTTGTCGCAAAGTCGGAACTGACCCTCTACTGAGTATTAAATGCCGACTGAAGCCAGCTCGAAATTGAGCAAGGTTGGTGAATCAGTCCTCCGTGAAATGTGCAGAGCAAAGAAATAGTCGGCGGTTGTATGTCCTGGGGATGCAGTTAAAAATGAATAAAAGCCAGTGATCGTGTACACTGCTTTCCGTGGGAAGAATATGGAAAGATCGTAGTCCGCTATGACAGCCTGGGGCACACCTGTAGCTCGACATTGCTCCTCTTTCAGTTGTAGGAATGGGTGGGCACAACCTTATGAATAATTAATTTCGAAGGGGCGTGTGTGAAAGGGGGTGGGTGTGTGTGTGTGGGGGGGGGGGGCTATTGGTGAAAATGTGACGCAATGTTTCCCTCAAACACGAATTGGCCTATTTTCTGGTGGCAATTCAAAAAAGGAGAAATACTTGAAACAGAGGTTCTGAAACTTGCTGGCACTTCGTGTGTTTTCCCCACAGTGGGGAGACTCTGAACTAACACCAAAAACATGAAAAAGATGATTTTGATTCTCTATCCCCTTTAACAGGGTATGTAGGAAAAGGTGTACTCATACCGTGCATCCGGAAAGTATTCACAGCGCTTCTCTTTCCACATTTTCTTATGTTACAGCCTTATTCCAAATGGAGGGAATTAATTTTTTTTCTCTCAAAATTCTACTCACAACACCCCATAGTGACAACATGAAAAAAGTTTATTGAGGTTTTTGCAAGATCTCAGAAGCTAAGCAGTGCAGGACCTGGTTAGTACTTGGATGGGAGACCTCTTTGGAATACCAGCGGCTGTGTGTGTTACTCCAGGTAACACTGGAGTTGCGTCAGGAAGGGCATCCGGAATAAAACCTGTGCTAAATATCAATGCGGATCTGGTTGTATCCGCTGTGGCGACCCCGAACAAAAAACGGGAGCAGCCAAAATGGACAACCCATTAAAAAAAAAAAAAAAATTTAAGGAATCACATGTACATAAGTATTCACACTCTTTGCTCAGTACTTTGTTGATGCACCTTTGGCAGCAATTACAGCCTCAAGTTCTTAAATATGATGCCACAAGCTTGGTGCACCTATCTTTGGGCAGCTGTGCAGTACCTCTCAAGCAGTACCTCTTTGTAGTACCTCTTAAGCTCCATCAGGTTGGATGGGAAGCGTCGGTGCACAGCCATTTTCAGATCTCTCCAGAGATGTTCGATCGGATTCAGTTCTGGGCTGTGCAGAAATGGTTGTCCTACTGGAAGGTTCTCCTCTCTCCACAGAGGAATGCTGGAGCTCTGACAGAGTGATTATCAGGTTTTTGTCACCTCCCTGACTAAGGCCTTTCTCCCCTGATAACTCAGTTTAGACGTGTGGCCAGCTCCAGGAAGAGTCCTGATGGATCTGGACTTATTCCATTTATGGATGATGGAGGCCACTCTGCTCATTGAGACCTTCAAAGCAGCAGAAATGTTTCTGTGACTTTCCTGAGATTTGTGCTTCGAGACAACTGTGGGACCTTATATGCAGTGTTGGGCACAGCTAACCAAAAATTTAGCTTCAATAACCGCTACTCTGTTAACTGAAAAGTTAACTTTTATAACTCTAAAGTGATAAACTGCTAAAAAATTTAGTGGAAGCTACAACTAACTCCTAACTGCTAACTTTTAGTATTGACTCCAGTAGACTGTCAGCTACTGACAGTGAGTTTAAGCACTGCCAATGCTTCTGAGAAGAATTAAATGCGATCACAAACAACACAAACAACGAGCTTCTGTCACAGAAAGAGCTTCTGTCTTTGTGCACCCTGCCCACTGCTATAAGGAAGTGTCATTTACTTTCAACATGGGACAGCACAAACATGTGGCAGAGGAAAAACAAAGCAGTTTTGACTTATGGTTTGATTTATAAACCAAACTAATTCTGGACAGTTTATCGACATTAACGTCAACTCTGTCATTTTTACAAAGTGAAAAATATCACATATCTTTTAGTTTTAAAGTAATGCGCTAATTCTGAAGGTTTGAGCATTAACACACACATGCTAGAAGGCATTATGGAAAAATGAGCCTCCTCTTATCACTGGTTGGTTTAGTTATTTATTTGTAAAAACCAACACACAAGTTACTGTAATGTGTGTGTTGGTTTTTACAAATAATATGTTTGTAAACATGTAATTTTTTTTCATTTGTAAAAAAGGCATTTGCAAAACTGAAAATTCTTTTGTTAAGTGTGACTCAGTGCAACGAATAGCGACAGTGTGATAGTTGGGCTCTATTCACAATCCCATCCAGTATTCTATGCATTTTGACAGAAAACTATCCAGATTTAGTTTGGTTTATAAATCAAACCATACGTCAAAACTACTTTGCTTTTGATGCCTTCTGCTACACGTCTGGGGCACTGTATGTTGAGTGTAAATGATGTCTAAAAAAAGACATCATTTACAGCCAGGCCCCTTCTGCTGGGGTGGGGTTGAGCTCAGCTCCTCACAGCTGCCTGACTGGTGCAAAACATGTAACAGACAGGAACTAACATGTATGATTTTAGGGTTTACAAATGTTTTTGACCATTTGGCTTTCCTCACTATGCCAGCAAAAAACGTTAGTAGAACTAAATTGAGCAGAACCTAATTGGTCCGCTGATGGTTTTCCAAGTTCGCGTTGCTAATTAGTGGATAGGGGATTAGCAGAACTGTGCCCACCACTGCTTATATGTAGACAGGTGTGTGCCTTTCCAAATCATGTCCAATCAACTGAATTTACCCCAGCTGGACTCCAATTAAACTGCAGAAACATCTCAAGGATGATCAGTGGAAACAGGATGCACCTGAGCTCAATTTTGCACTTTCTGGCAAAGGTTGTGAATATTTATGTACATGTGATTTCTTAGTTTTGTTTTATTTTTAATAAATTTGAGAAAATCTACATTTTCAATTTACAATTTACATTGTCATTATGGGGTACTGTGTGTAGAATTTTGAGGAAAAAATTAATTTAATCTATACTGCAATAAGGCTGTAACATAAAAAGTTGAAAAAGTGCAGCACCGTGAATACTATTCATATGCACTGTAGACTGCAAACTCACTCACACACCAATTTAAAGATCCCAATTCACCCAACCTGCATGTCTTTGAGAGTGGGCGGAAGCCGGAGCACCCGGAAAAAACCCACGCAAACATGGGGAGAACATGCAAACTCCACACAGAAGGGACCAGGTGGGAAATGATCCCAGGATGTCCTTGCTATGAGCCAACAGTGCTAACCACTAATCCACTGCGCTGTACATACACACTGTTTATAAATGAGGCCGTATGTATATTTTTTAATATACATACATCCCATTGGTCTATTCAAGCTATTTTTGTCTACAAATATGAATATCCATTTTAAAAATATCCAGTAACCCATATTATTTTCCTGAAAAGTTGTAAAATATTTCTCCTTTGCAGGTGCTTGAACAGGCACAATGTAAATACAAATGCATTTACTTAAAAATCAACATTAAAATAAAACTGATTTCAGTCAAAGCAGGTTTAGCATGTCCACAACATAAGGTTTGATTAATTTATGCAGGAAGATGCTTTGAATTTCCAGAGAGGTAAAGTGCATTGTTAAACTATTAAATTAAATTGTGTTCTATATAATGTGAAAAAAAATGTTAAACCTGAGTCATACTGCAGTATTTCACAGCGCAAAACACAAAGTTCACAGACCTTTAATTCACAAGAAACAGAGCTGGAAGCACAAATTAATGAATGATTCAGTTATTGGCAGGAAATCCTCATTTGGTACAAGACCAACAAAACAGCAACATGTTGCACAATCAAGGTTCTGGCTTCAAATACTTTGTCTCAATGAGAAAATAGAGGTTTCACACACCTGTGGTGTGAAACAATTTGGAAAAAATGCTAAAAGTCAGGATGAAAGAGGCTGAAAGAAACAAGTTCACACTGAAAAAAGTGAAACAGTGCACTTCATTCAAAGTACTTATTTACACTGGTCTAATGGAAAATTGTGGTTTCCAGTTTAAATCTGCTGGAATCACTTTACAAAATCATAAATATACATGGTGAGAAACTAAAAAAAATTAGCTGTAACAAATTACATCAATTTTTTTTAAGTTGATCCAAAGTAGCATTTTTTTCAGTGCACCATCAGTACACTCATTTATTTCTGCCCTCCTCATTTAAAAAAGCTTAAGTGAAAAACAGAAATAATCATTAACTGAACACAAATAAAGATAAGACAATTAAATCCTCATAGAGTTTTTAAAGGCAACAGAAAAAAAGACACAAAGTACAATAAAGGCAGGAATGACAACTGCAGTAGAAAAAACACAAGCAAATAATTATTTTTTGACTTTCATTAGACAGAGTGGGTAAGAGGAACACACACACACAATGTTATCCAAAATGCACACGTGCACACGCTTTTAGAAGAGTTGAAATTGCAGCATGGATGAGCTGCTGTGTTACACACTGATAATGACGCCAGACTGGACAGCAGCCACCAACGGCAGCAATCACAAACGAGACGAAGCTGAACAGCTTCTGTGTTCCTACGTTTGCCATCAAAAGGTCATAACTGTTTGACAAAACAAAATGTTTGAAGGAAAAAACAATGTTATCCAGTGTCCTACCATAGTGGGACCTCATATTTCTAAAGGGTGTAACACGTGGGTCAGTGCAGAACCAGACACGCAGTGAGCAAGCTCTGAAATCAAGTTTACCCTCAAAGAAAAACATATTAGATAAGATTACAATTCATACCGAGCAGATGCTTTGGAGAGTGTCAGGCAATAATCAATTTACACAAATTAATAAGGTGAAAGTCTGAAGTTGGTGCAGGACAGAAACATCTTTCTGCAGGTTTGTACTGACACATAGTTTGTGCATGCACTGTAATGTGTGTGCGTGTGTGTGTGTGTGTATGCGTGAGAGCGAGAGAGAGATGGGATCTCACCTCGCAGTGGCACTTACCAATGAAGAGGATGGGAAAGTGATGAAGAGCAGGAAAACATGCGGCACCAGATTGAGTGCATCAGAAAACAGCCATTGTTAAGAACTCCTTTGTCCACGTTGTAGGCCACCGAGTTATTCTCGTTCCCGCAAACGCCAAAGACATGGCGGAAGTGGGACTCTGTGGGGAACCGGCCCGAAGGAAGCACAGGAGGGAAGGAATCAAAGAGAGAGAGAGAGAGAGGAGAGATCAAAAAGGAGTCATCAGAGTATCATTTCAAACGGCACGCTGACAGCAACGAGAGCCTGCTTTTTCCCCAAAGTGATGTCCAAATTCTTGTTTTTTCTCCAATCCAACTCCCTAACTGGATCCAGCAAGGAGACAAAAGGAGACAAAGGGAAAGGATACAGGGATAGAAGGAGGGGGAAGGGGTGAGAGGTAATCACAGTCCAGTGGAACGACTCGCTCTCCTCTTCGAGTGTCTAAACGGATTTCACTACCACGCCGGCTAGATACGTCTGCATGTCGTCTCCCTGCAGTCTGCAGACATCCTGAAAAACTGAAACCTCACTTATGCATGTTGTGCACGACTCCACTGGAATGCATCTGCACATGCTCACATTTTACACACACTCACACAGACACACACTTTTTCATGGTGATGGCTGCATTCTCTAGTGCACCTGCTATTACTGTCTGTGCAAAACGAGAGCTCAAAGTTGACCTTGGCAGAAGGGAGTAGGAGGAATATGCCAACAAGCAGCATGGCTGAGCAACAAACCGCTAAAGGTAGGAGGGTGAGGGTGGGGGAGAGGTGGGAATGAACGATGATGGGAGGAGGGGAGAAAAAGAGCAGGGATGCTCAATGCACAAATATAATAATAATAATGTGTGTCAAGCATGCACAAACATTTTCATTTAATGCCAATGCCATTTAATTTCAGGAAGTGCAATAGTCTATTAATTTATCATTTTATTTCATATTAATATTTGAATGAACAGATGTGCACAGGGTGACTGAATGAGTAGGAGATGCAAAAATAGAAAAAGTAGCAAGATAAAATATTTATTTGTTGCAATGCAAGTATTGTGCTTGTGTAAGGAAATGACAGCAATACCCACGTGTCAGCACGAGAAATAATCCACATATCAGCAGAAACAGGCACTTGCCCTTTTCTTGTTGTTTAAATGATTTATATATCATGTAATTATTTGTATGATGGACAGTATCTTTTCAGCAAGACAATATGCACTCATCGGTTACACCTGTTCAACAAATGTCTAATTATCCAATCAATCACGTGGCAGAAATTCAATGACCAAAGAGGATCTGCAGAATTTCAAATCAAGCATTAGAATGAGGAAGAAAGTGGCTTCAGTGGAGCAAATATGTAAACAATGGTGGGTTTATGGTAAAAGCCCAAACGTTTGCACGGACTTTGTTTGATATATAAATTTAAAAAAGTTTCATATTATACAAAGTTGATTTTTTTTTCTCCCTTTAAAAGAACATCAGTGTAATTGTGGTTAGAATAGATTCAGCATTTAAGAAAACCGAAAATGTCATTTCATGTGTGTCTGTATGACAGTGATAACACTTGGCATAACATATGAGGTTTTTCAATTATATACAGTGAGGAAAATAAGTATTTGACCCCTTGTCAGTTTTGCAGGTTTTCCCACTTACAAATAATGGAAAGATCTGTAATTTTTATCGTAGGTACACTTCAACTGTGAGAGACAGAATCTAAAAAAAAAAAAATACAGAAAATCACATTGTATGATTTCTAAATAATTAATTTCCATTTTATTGCATAAAATAAGTATTTGACCCCCTAGAAAAACAGAGTTTAACAATTGGTACAGAAACATTTGTATGCCATTACAGAGATCAGACGTTTCCTGTAGTTCTTGACCAAGTTTTCACACACTGGAACAAGGATTTTGGTCCACTCCTCCATACAGATCTTCTCCAAATCTTTCAGGTTTGGAGTTTCTGCTCCCTCCAAAGATTTTCTGTTGAATTCTGGTCTGGAGACTGGCCAGGCCACTCCAGGACCTTGAAATGCTTCTTATGGAGCCCCTCCTTAGTTGCCCTGGCTGTGTGTTTGGGGTCATTGTCATGCTGGACCCAGCCATGACCCATCTTCAATGCTCTTACTGAGGGAAGGAGGTTGTTTGCCAAAATCCCGCAATACATGACCCATCCATCCTCCCTTCAATACGGTGCAGTCGTCCTGTCCACTTTGCAGAAGAGCACCCCCAGAGTATGATGTTTCCACCCCCATGCGTCACGGTTGGGATGGTTTTCTTGGGGCTGTTCTCATCCTCTAAACATGGTAAGTGGAGTTGATTCCAAAAGCTCTATTCTGGTCTCATCTGACCACATGACCTTCTTCCATGCCTCCTCTGGATCATCCAGATGGTCACTGATGAACTTCAAACGGGCCTGGACATGTGCTGGCTTGAGCAGGGGGGCCTTGCTGCCCTGCAGGATTTTAAACCATGACAGCATCATGTGTTACTAATGTAATCTTTGTGACTGTGGTCCCAGCTCTCTTTAGGTCATTGACCAGGTCCTCCTGTGTAGTTCTGATATTTCTCAGAATCATCCTTACCCCACAAAGTGAGATCTTCCATGGAATCCCAGACTGAGGGAGATTGACAATCATCTTGTGTTTCTTCCACTTTCTAATAAATAATCATAATAGTTGTCTTCTCACCAAGCTGCTTGCCTGTTGTCCTGTAGTCCATCTCAGCCTTGTGCAGGTCTACAGTTTTGTCCCTGGTGTCCTTAGACAGCTCTTTGGTCTTGGCTATGGTGGACAGGTTGGAGTGTGATTGATTGAGTGTGTGAACAGGTGTCTTTTATACAGGTAACAAGTTCAAACAGGTGCAATTAATACAGGTAAAGAGTGCAGAATAAGAGGGCTTCTTAAAGAAAAATTAACAGGTCTGTGAGAGACAGAATTCTTTCTGGTTGGTAGGGGGTCAAATACTTATTTTATGCAATAAAATGCAAATTAATTATTTAAAACCATACAATGTAATTTTCTGGATTTGTTTTTTCTAGATTCTGTCTCTCACAGTTGAAGTGTACCTACGATAAAATTACAGACCTCTCCATTCTTTGTAGGTGGGAAAACCTGCAAAATCGACAGGGGGTCAAATACTTATTTTCCCCACTCATAACTTGCTATATGTCATACAGACACAAATGAAGTATAATTTTCTATGTTTTCTTACACACTGAATGCATTCCAACCACAATTACATTAATTATGTAGTACAAAAATTGAACTTGGCACGATGTCTATTATTATTATTATGTACAGTGCATTCGGAAAGTATTCATAGCGCTTCACTTTTTCCACATTTTGTTATGTTACAGCCTTATTCCAAAATTGATAAAATTAATTTTTTTCCCTCAAAATTACTACACACAATACCCCATAATGACAATGGTAAAAGTTTATTTTTAATAAAGTTGCAAAAATAAAAAAAAAGTTTTTTTCATCTTGTCATTATCGAGTGCTGTAAGTAGAATTTTGAGGGGGAAAAAATGAATTTAGTCCATTATGGAATAAGGCTGTAACATAACAAAATGTGGAAAATGTTAAGCGCTGTGAACATCTTACGGATGCACTGTATCAAAAAATGTATCTGCAAAATTGGGTGCTTTTACCATGAAAAGCACAATCATTGTGATATTTTACACATATCTACCCCTCTACTTTGAACATGTTGCGGTTGATGGTGTGAGAGAGGCAGGTTTGAGTTTCTCCACAAAGTGCTGATCCACTCAGATTTCCACACAAAATCATCTGCAGAATGATTAAAAAGAAAAAAGAAAGAAATATCTAGTGAGCTGTGGTTTTGTGGGCAAAAATGCCTTGAAGAATGCTGAGACTGGGTCAAGCTGATAGAAGTAAAGCACAACAAAACACTCATTACAACCAAACTACCCAGGGGAGCATCTGTGAACACACAGTAAAGCATACTTGACACCACTTGAAGCAGCTGGATTACAACAGCAGAAGTACAGCGAAGAACAACAAGCTCAGCAAAACTGGACAATGAAAGACTGGGTAAACATTTCCTTGTCTGATGAATTTCAATTTCTGCTGCAACATTCAGCTGGAAGTGTCAGAATTTGGTATAAACAATGTGGAAGTATGGATCCATCCGATGTGTGGTTGTGGTGGTGTAATGACACAAAATAAAATAATTATTGAGGTCTCTAACAAATAACACTCAGTAGTAACCCTGCAGTAAGACCATAACCGTGCTGTAACGCTCTTCCTGCATTCTAAGAAATAAAATGTTGAATTTAATTGGTAAAGTTAAGGTAACTTTTTACACATAACATTGTCAATTAAGTGCAAAACAATATTGTAGTTGAAATTAATTAAATCAAATGAAACATTATTACTTAAATCCCTAAAATTAACAATTACAAGTATATTTAAAATAATAGTATTAATTACACATTTAAAACCCCTGTGTTTCATTTCTTAGAGTGATGGTTGTCAGACTCAGATGCTGTAACCAAAGGTAACGCCTTTGGTATTAAATCTCTTCTGAGGATCATTAGGTGCCGCTTGAATGACTTTGTGTCAGAAGAATGGTTGCTAACAGAGACTCAGATGAAAAGTATTGCATTGTGAGGGAACGTCAGCTGTGACATTTTGGTCACGTGGTGTGTTTCTCTCAGCAAGATCCAGCAGATGCACCTGAAGGCCAACGTGATGCCAAATTTAAAACTGGTTATGGCAGATGGTTGGCTACCTTTGAGAGGTGGGGATGGGCCAGTTGTCTATCTGGCTGGTTGCCATACAGGACCCAAGGCTCTTCCATCGTGTGGTGGCTGTGCAATGACATACAGCAGCTGTTTTAAAGATGAAATTCTGCTAATCGTAGAGCAACTTCTAGATGCACAAGCATAAAAAACTGGGGTAAACTGACAATGTTTAGCCTGAAACCCCAATAATATTTTCCAGGAAGAGGTAGATCGAAATGGGTTTCTTCTGGGGGGTGGCTGGTGTCTCCCTTAGAGATAAGGTGAGAAGCTCGGTCATCCTTGAGGAGCTCGGAGTAGTGCCACTGCGCCTTCACACTGAAAGGAGCCACCTGAGGGGGTTTGGCTATTGAGTAAGGATGCTTCCTGGGCGCCTCCCTAAGGAGGTGTTCCAAGAATGTCCGTCTGGGAGAAGACCTTGGGGAAGACCCAGGACTAGGTGGACAGATTATATCTCCACACTGGCCTCGGAATGCCTCGGGATCCCCCAGTCAGAGGTATTTAACGTGGCTGAAGAAAGGAAAGGTTGGGGCCCCTGTTGGAGCTATTGCCCCCATGACTCAATGCCGGATAAGTGGTTGAAGATGAGATGAGATGAGATGAGGAAGAGGTAGACAGAAAAATTGGACATAATATGACCCCTCCATGACCCTTGATTAGACTAAGTGGTTACAGAAAAAAATGAATAGATAATATGACCTTGAAAACAAGTAGTTTTTCTTTTCACGTGCATATTCATTCAATCAAAGTAAATACGAGGTCTGTTAGAAAAGTAACAGACCTTTTTATTTTTTGCAAAAACTATATGCATTTGAATCATGTGTGCTTGTATCAGCCAAGCTTGAACCTTTGTGCGCATGTGTGAGTTTTTTCACGCCTGTCGGTTGCATCATTCGCCTGTGGGCAGGCTTTGAGTGAGCACTGGTCCACCCCCCCGTCGGATTTTCATTGTTTAGGAATGGCTGAGCGACTGCCGCTTTGCTCCATGAAAAGTTTTTCAGAAACTGTGTGAGACAGCCAGGTGGAAACCATTCGGAAGATTCAGATGGCTTTCGGTGAAGATTATATCGACATCACACGGATTAAGGAGTGTTACAACTGGATTAAAGGTGGCCCACAGCAGCAGAGGGCGCACCGCGCTCCGAGCGGCCATCGACAGGCTGAAACGACCAGATCATTTCCAAAGTTAAGGCTGTGTTGATCCGGGACATCATGTGACTAGCAGAGAAATTGCAGGAGAGGTGGACATCAACACTTTTGCGGCACATTCCACTGTTAAAGGAGATTTTGTAATGAAAAACGTGCGGAGGAATTCGCGTGTCGGGACGGAGCCGCAATGGCGCACAACAAAAAACACCTCCGTGTTGGAAGTCTCACAGGAAAAGTTGGGACATGCCCAGCTGTTACACAATTCCTCGGATACTCACTCGACTGAAAAGCCACCGAAAGCCGTCTGAATCTTCCGAATGGTTTCCAACACAGAGGTGTTTTTTGTTGTGCGCCATTGCGGCTCCGTCTCGACGCGCGAATTCCTCTGCACGTCTTTCATTACAAAATCTCCTTTAACAGTGGAATGTGCCGCAAAAGTGCTGATGTCCACCTCTCCTGCAATTTCTCTGCTAGTCACACGACGTCAATGACAATGACAAAGTTTTATTCGGCACACAAAATTTTCAAATAGAAAAAAATGAACAATTCCACAAAGCATAAACAAAACTAGTGAGTCTGGAAAGGTGTGGGCTGAAGCAAAGCTTATTAGCGCCCACCCCTGCTAGTACAAGTCCATCAATTCTAATCAGTCATATTTACATAAATACAAATTCACTACTACATGTCGACACACACGCATACACATCAATATACTATTCACTTATAATTATATTTATATAGTACCAGATCACAAGAAAGTTAAATCAAGGCACTTTACGCAAGTAAGGACTAACCTTACCAACCAACCCCCACAGCAAGCACTAGGCAACTGTGGTGAGGAAAAACTCCCTATAAGGAAGAAACCTCAAGCAGACCAGGCTCTTGGGGGTGACCCTCTGCTTGAGCTGTGCCATATATACCTATATACATACATAAATATATACATATATATACACACATACATATACACGGTCACTTATATACATATACACCTACCCATATCTATATATCTACATACGCATATACATACCCACACATTCAAATATACAATAAATCCCACTTATAAATTGAACATTCCCTATAAATCAAATTATATTTGTTTCTTTATGATACTTAGACATGATGTTCTTTTTGAGTAGTTTCTTAAATCTTACTAAGGTACCATTCATTCTAACCTCTGTTGAACATTCGTTCCATTTCTTCACCCTAACCACAGCCACACAAAAACCCTTTACATTTGTTCTTACTGGTGGTTTCATAAAAATTGCACAATCTCTTAAACTATATCTGGATTCCCTCAACCTGAACGGACTCTGGACATTCTCGGTAAGGCTTGGTTTTTCGCTCGAAACAAAGTTTGAATTGTAATGTAATCGACCAAATCTATAAATTTTAATAAATTTAAAGACACAAATAAAGAATGAGTTGGTTCACAATAATGTTTATTGCAGATGATTCATATGGCTCGTTTTTGCAAAAGGAATATTGGATTGGTGTTTGATTTGTAAGTATTTCCCCATGACTCACCACAATATGTCATATATGTACCATCAGAGAATGATATAAAGTAAGTAACCCTTCTTGTGGCAGTACGTCTTTGGCTTTATACAAAATGGCTATAGTTTTTGACAATTTTGATTTCACATAATTTATATGTGGTTTCCAGCTAAGTTTATTATCAATTATAACACCTAAAAATTTATTCTCTCTTACTAACTCAATTTCCTTATTGTTTATAGTTAAATTTTTACATTTGGGTGCCTGTTTATTTCCAAATATAATACATTTGGTTTTCCCAAGGTTGAATGACAACTTATTAGCGTCAAACCAAACCTTATATTTTTCTAGTTCTTTCTCCACTACGTCCAGATGCTGTTCAAGATTTTCACCGCTACAGAACACAATTGTATCATCCGCAAAAAGGACACATCTCAGTGAACTCGACACCCAACTTATATCATTTATATAGGTTATAAACAACAAAGGACCCAGCACTGAGCCCTGCGGCACCCCTCATGTGACTTCTCTGAGTTCAGAATTTGTATTATTGAATTGAACATACTGAAATCTGCCTTGTAAATAACTAGTTATCCATTCATATGCCTGACCTCTGATTCCATATTTCTGCAGTTTAGTTAATAGTATTCCATGGTTAACTGTGTCAAACGCTTTCTGTAAATCAAAAAAAAAAAAAAAAACACCTACTGTATATTGTTTATTGTCAATTGCAATTGCTATACTTTCCACAAAGTCCATCAAAGCCTGTGATGTAGTTCAAGACCTTCTGAATCCATATTGTTCTTCACAAATGATGTTATGCTTCAGTAAATAATCATTTAATCTTTTAGCAAATATTTTTTCCAAAATTTTGGAAAATTGTGGCAGGAGTGATATAGGTCTATAATTAGAAAATGTGTGTTTGTCACCAGTTTTAAACAGAGGAATTACTTTGGCTATTTTCATTTGAGAAGGAAATTTACCAGTACTTAGTGACATATTGCAAATGTAATTGAACGGTTTTACTATACAATCAATAACTTTTTTTAATAAAGCCATATCCAAATTATTAAAATCAGTCGATTTCTTACTTTTTGAACCATGAACCAGATCAAGTATTTCCCTTTCATGAGTACCACCAATGAACATTGAAACAGATTTGTTAAACGTTGAATTATTTACCCAGAAGTTATTAGTTGGTGAGTCAATTTTACTGGCAAGATTTTTACCCTCATTAATGAAGTATTCATTAAAGTGTTCAGCAATAGACTCGTCGTTATCAATCGTGATGTAGTTGTTACTCTGAAAAAATAAAGGATAATCTCTAGTTACTCTATTCTTTTTTACTATTTCATTTAATATGTTCCATGTGTTTTTGATGTTATTTCTATTTTTGACAAGTAACTCATTATAATATCTTTTTTTACTGAGTCTCATGATATTGATTAACTTATTCTTATATGCTTTATACTTAATTTCAGCTTCCTTAGTTCGTAGTTTTATGAATTGTTTATATAGTAAGTTTTTCTTTTTACATGCCCTCTGAAGCCCCTTAGTTATCCATGGTTTATTGCTATATTGATTTCTGTATATTTTGTCAACAAATGGACAGTGTTTATTATACAAACTGGAAAAAATGGAAATGAAAGCATCATATGACCTCAACATCAACAAAAACATCCGACCAATTCTGACTTGATAAATCCTCCCTTAAATTTTCAGTTGTTTCAGGTGTTACTTTTTTACTCATGAATTTGATATTGCTTCGATACTTACAACAACCCTCCAATGCAAAGACTGAGAAAACTGGCAAGTGATCACTGATATCACTGACCAGTAGTCCCCCACTAAGATTACCGGATATAGCGTTAGTTAAAATATTGTCAATGAGAGTTGTTGAGTCCAAAGTTATTCTGTTAGGATGAATGATGGTTGGAAACAGTCCTAAACAGTACAAGGTCTTTATAAATGAAGTGATTTGTGAATGATTGTGAGGGTTTAAAAAATCTATATTGAAATCTCCACAGACAAATAAATGCTTATTTCTGTTGATTTTGTTGTACATTCCTAAGATAACGTCTTCAAAGGTGTCAATATTTGTCCCAGGAGCTCTGTAAATACAAGTAACAACTATGTTTTTGGAGTTTATATATGTAATTTCTATGGTAACATGTTGTCCACTGTAAATGACATGTTGTTAATGAGTTTACAGTTGTAATCTGACCTTACATATAATGCAATGCCTCCGCCCCTTCTCGTCTGCCTATTAACCAGGAACAATTCATAACCATCAAGATATACCAGATCTTTATTATCCTCATTTAACCATGTTTCTGAAATTGCAATAACTGAAAAACCTTTTTTTTTTTATGTTTTCAAACAATCATTAATAGTGGACAGATTATGAGAAAGACTTCACCTGTTGAAATGTATAATTGAAAAATCTTCATCATTGATTTTATAATTTTTGAATTGTTCTTCTGTAAAATATTTACACTGTCTCACAATATTCTCACTGAAAAAGTTATCAGGATCATTTTCAGATTCGAAGGGGCGGTTAGCAGAATTATTATAATTAAATGTATCTAGACAGAGCTCCTGGGCAGAAATAAACGGATCATTATCCTTAGTCATTATGTCTCTCTTGTCTCCGGGTGTAGATGATGTGGATGAGTGGGTTGCTCCAGTCTGCATCATGGTGCTGTGTTGTGTTTGAGTCCTCATACCTATTGTTCATATTTGTCCAGCTCCTCGATGTTCCTTATTGCCATGACTTTTGCTTGTTCTGGTGATCCGTTCAGTTTAATGAATATTTTACAGTTTGAAGTCCATGTGTGCTGGATTTTTCCCTGTTTCTTTAAGAAGCGTGCTTTCCTGGCGATGTCGGCATTCTGTTTGGTGAGATGTTCATTGATGAATACGTTTGTCCCTTTCAGTTTTCTTCCTTGTTTTAACAGTGCTGTTTTGTGTTTTCTGTTGATGAATCTCATGATGACGGTTCGTTTATCACCGTCATTTCTCCGGGGCAGAGGGTGGCACGCTTCAATGTTTAAATCCATTTCTATACCTTTAGATTGGAGGAAATCAGCAACCTGTTTTTCCACAGAGCTGACCTCCTGTTCACTGGGCTCCCCTCCGCTCTCATCTGTTACCGCCAGTGCGTAGGACCGTGGTTTGATGTGAAGACCGGTGATGATGACGTTGTTGATTCTGGTATACTGCTCCAATTCAGCCACTCTATTTTCCAGCTGCACCAGACGCCGGTCTTTCTCGGCGTTCTGGAGCCGTAGTGCCTTCACCTCCTCCACCAGATCCATAATTGATTTCTGTTGCTGCTTCACAACAGAAATCTCCTCTGATAGAAAGTCCAGAGATTTTTTTAATATCATCACCTTCCTCCGCCGTCAGAACCTTCTTAGGCCCCACGGTCGGCTTGTGGGCTGCTTGACGATCACCGATGTTAACAGCCTGCGTTGTTTGTCACCGGGATGGATCTGCGCTGCGCTGGTGCCGCGCGGCCTCTGTGTTTCCGCGCTGATGGATCCGCAGTTGCTGCACGAGGCCTCGGGGAAGCGGCACTCGTGACGCGCGGCTTCAATGACGCAGCGCGCCAATTCACCACATGGGCGGGCCTCGGACGTTGTTGGTGTCCAGCCGTAGGGCTAAGTTGCCGGTTGAGGTGGTATTCCCACTGTCCGGGTTGGCAAACACCGGCGTGGCAGATGGCAACTACAAACACCACCTCTGAGGCACAAAAACTCAGATACAAACTTTTTGCAGCTCACTCTCTGACAATACGCAGCTCTGACTGACGACTGTGACACAGAACTGGACGACTGTGACGCAGAACTGAACGTCCCGCATCAACACAGCCTTAACTTTGGAAATGATCTGGTCGTTCCAGCTTGTCGATGGCCGCTCGGAGCGCGGCGCGCCCTCCGCCGCTGTGGGCCGTCTTTAATCCAGTTGTAACACTCCTTAATCCGTGTGATGTCAATATAATCTTCACCGAAAGCCATCTGAATCTTCCGAATGGTTTCTACCTGGCTGTCTCACACAGTTTCTGAAAACATTTTCATGGAGCAAAGCGGCAGTCGCTCAGCCATTCCTAAACAATGAAAATCCGATGAGGGGGGTGGACCAGTGCTCACTCAAAGCCTGCCCACAGACGAATGACGCAACCGACAGGCGTGAAAAAACTCACGCATGCGCACAAAGGTTCAAGCTTGGCTGATGTAAGCACACATGATTCAAATCCATATAGTTTTTGCAAAAAATAAAAAGGTCCGTTACTTTTCTAACAGACCTCGTACAGTGTAAAAGAGGAAAATAACGTGACATTGCCACTCTGCTTTGGAAATGCAATAAAATGAGAGCAATCAGAGGACCATATTTCTTCCCAGTATATCTGAATGAATAATGCAATACACATCATTTCATGTATATTGGCAGACATCCGTGAGGAGATTGACTTTTTTAAAATTTTAGTATTACCTAAGGTGGAAGATAAATTTTGAAAATGCCCTGTCTCACAGTGGCAAAGAATATTTACAAATGAAAGATGTCGGCTACAGATGACCTTCGACCTTATCCTATATGATACAGACTTTCTTTTCCACATCAGCGGAGCAGAACCACCAGTGTTAGGATGAAATATTATAAATATACATTTTTATCAATCTCTGGATTTTGATTCTGCTGATTTACTTTGTGTATTTAGATGTCAGCTTTCATGAAAAATGACTCAGTGAGACATATTCATAATCATAGTTCTCAACAGATGACATTTACTACTAGTTACCATTTATACTTATTTCTTGAAGTTTAAAAAAATTTGTTTCACAAATTGTCATTTTTTTATGCTTTGTATTTTTCAGAAAAGTAAAACAAAATATGAGGTTGAACAGAATCTGAGTGTGGCCTGTACATCATCATTAAAAAGACCAAAATTCTGCAAGTCAAGTCTGGGAGCATGCACTAGTACTGCCCTTCACCACACCCACGACACTATGGAACCACCTTGGGTCCTGAATGGCAACCACTCAGGCACAGGTTCCATCTTTTAAATACCCATCTATTGACCCCAGCCAGGTGGAAAGTGGTCATCCCCTTGGTCTTCTTCTTCGGCCACTGGGGTCCTCAACACTCAGGCACCTGTGTGCTGAATCCTGCACAGACAACCTGACCACATGGCCAAAATATTGAAGCTGGTGCTCCTCACAGTCCAAGTGATACTCTTCATTTTAGTCTGCTTGTTTGACACAAAGTTATTCCAGTGGTACCCAAGAATCCTCCAAAGAGAAATAGATCAAAAGGCATCCAGTGGTTACTTTAGGTCACTGGGTACCATCCTAGTCTCACAACCAGACTGTAAGACAGGAAGCACCAAGACCCTACACACTTGAACTTTTGTTCTCCTTCAAAGATATCATCACCAAACACCTCTGTCCATCAACCTTCCCAGGCGTCTCTCAATCTCAAAGGCAGAGGACCCAGAGACATTAATGTCGCTGTTGACACAAGTGAATGTCTCTATAAGTTCAACATTTTCACCACATACTAAGTCCAGGACGGTCTTAAAAGCCTAGATCTTAGTCTTAATCAGGTACAATCACAAACCCAGACACTCTGATTCCTAACTCATCTTCTCAAGTGCTACAATCTGGGCATTCATTGAGTCCACAGCATCGTCTGCAATGTCAAGGTTCAGTAAGCTTTTCCTCACCTACAAAAACATTTAAATCTGTGCTTTCCACAAACCAACACTCAGTCCACGCAAGCACTGAACAGTGTAGAAACCAGACCATATCTCTGAGGAATGCCAGTGTTCACTGGGAAAACTCAGTCTCTGCCTCTGCACTGCCCAGCACTAACAGTATCACTACAGTGGGGAGGTGATGGTCTAGTGGTTCAGTGTTGGGCTTCAGACCAGATGATCCTCGGTTCAAAACCCAGCCAGACCAGAAAATCACTAAAGGTCCTTGGGTCCCCTAGTTGCTCTTGGTGTGTAGTGAGCACCTTGCGTGGCAGCACCCTGACATCAGTGTTGTTTGTGTGAATGGGTGAATGCGAGACATCATTGTAAAGCGCTTTGAGCTTCGGAAGCAGGTGGAAAAGTGCTATATAAATGCAGTCCATTTAATCTATAGGCTGGGTATGATGTCCAGCAACTTCTTAGGGATCCCACAAATTCTCAGGATGTCCCAGAGAGCAGTCCGATCAAATCAATCAGAATACTGCACATAACTGAAATGATGTCAGTGTCCGTGCATGTGTTTCCAAGCTGTTTTTAGCAGCTGTTAAAGTAATGGGGGTGCAGCAACATTATCACAGTATCAGGTTTTGTCCACAGACAAGGTAAAACACTCCTTTAACTCTGATCATCAGGCGATCAACAGTCAGTAGCAGTCAGTTAGACAGCATGAGTAAAGCATAGGGGTCTTATGGAATCAAAGTTAAAAAAAGGGGTCAAACAGAGCAATGATATCAACAAGCAAAGTCAATACAGTATATTCTGAGGGTGTCATCAAAGCAATGTAACAGACATGAGGATCAGAAATGTCAATAAGAGCAAAGGGTGCAAAAAACAACAGCAGTAGTAGTAATAAATACTACACATCATAAAACAGGCTACTGACTTGTTTGGTCATTTGGGGCTTAACTGCTGAAATGAGAATTTGATGCTCTTTGAATGTCATCTATATATTAAAAACCAAGTGGTCTCTGTGTACTTGTATGCATGCGTGCTTGTATATGGCTTCGATCACGGAGAAATTGGGAGAGCTGACATTTGCCGTTTCGTATTGTAATTTCCCCCGATTCTTTATGTAACTTACTGCCCCTTACAAAGAACTGCATCGATATCTTCCTCATTTTGAATTTATTGAAGGTCACGTTGGAAACCAGGCCTGGGTCTTCACAGATGGTGTTCTTCTTGTGAAAAGACCAAGCACATAACTTGCACAACACTTTTATACAATGTGGGCGTTACAGTGGGTGTGGCTGGTCTATATGTTACTGGCTTTCACAGATAGGGGGAGCCCTCCCTGTATCTGAAACTTGCACATGTGTGATGGAAGTAAAACTTAACTCTTATATTTAAACTTTAAACCAGATCTCAGAGACTTCCAAACAAATAAAGGCCAATACTTGATCGCTAACATTAAATAAGGAATTAGCACAGATATTATATAACAGTATGCTTATGTGTTTTGGGTCAAGGATGAATGCTGCAAAAATGGAAAGTTGATAAGACAAATATTTTTGGAAAAATTAGGAATATTAGGTAAAAACAGTGAATAATGGATGTTGATATCACCATTAATCAGTCCCTGGTAACCAGACAAGCTCTGAACAAAGGAAACCTCTCAACCTTGCCAGTTTTAAAAAATGACATCAACTAAATGTGCCAAATAATAAATACAATTCTTCAGAAAACTTTCTCATTTCAATTTCCTACACTTTCAGTTAAAATCATTATAGAAACTTTGCATAAATTGTTACCATCCTTGAAAAATGTCAGCTACCTGTTTTATTAACACTACTCAATCTAGATGCGTGGATCTCCGCGGACAACACACAACTTAAGACTGCATGACATGATCAGTGATGTCAATTTTACAGCAGAGCTGGGCTGCAGTTGTGTGGTGACCTACATGACTGATGTACATGACTGATCAGTACCATCAGTGGGTTGCCTGGGGAGTCTGAAATGGGAGTATGCGCAGGAAAAAGAGGACGAGTGAAAGAACAGAATCCTGACGCGAGGCGGATAATTATCTTTTAAAGTCACATCAGTGTCTTAAAGCACAGATGAGAAACAAGTTTTAAAAGCGTTCTATGAATCCTGAAATCATATATTATCACAAAAGCCAAAAACAGACTACGTGGGGGCAATACGTTTATCATACTTTGATATAAACAGATGACAAATGAAGTGCAGCTGGTTCTGTAGATTGTTTGCATGTTTGTGCGGAGTGAGGATTTTAGGAAATACTGATGCTAAGAAGTGAAGTATCAAATGATGATGTACTGTATTTTGTGTCATCAGAGTTCTGTGGAGGAGAATTAATATCCAGCTATATATGCCTTTATATAGCTGGATATTATAATGCTTTGATTTTTTTTTAACAACAACAGACAAACACACAGAGAAATGTGAATAAATAAAATAGTCGAGATCCTTTAGTAAAGATCACCTTAAAAATCAGGGATAACATGGCTTGGAGCAGGTTCACCATTAATCTATCCAGTGGTCCTTGGAAAATTAAGATATTCAACTCCGGGCCTGCTTAGAGTTGTGGTTTTGAAGCTTCACTGCCAGCAAAGTTCAGCAGAGTCCAGCGTGATGAATAAAATCTAGCAACGCAGTTATGTACTGATAAAAAAACTAAAAGGATGTTTTGCCAGACTGGCGTAAGGTAGCTTACAATTGTGGAGGCATGGTGTACAATACCACAGTGTTGCGTAGACTTGCATACAGTAGCAGAGTGTTGTGTCCAGTACTCTACGCCGAATGTCTGCAAAAAAATTAAATATCTAAATTTTTGCATCCATTTCGTGGACCCCTTTGCATCCTCCAGTACATTGCCACATCAGGGTGTATAAACGCGGTGTAGGGCTGCATAAGCTCGGCCTAGTCAGTACGCCGCATTACGGACATTGGCCAAGTGTGAAAGGAGCTGAATACTGCTCAGCCATGGGGCACATTTACATAGAACTCAGTGACTCATATGGGTTATTGTTTTCGTGCCCCTGTCACAAAAATGGGGCGATTTTTGTCACTTTTTATTTATTTTTTAATAATGCTCCCCTTCTCCTGGTCTAGTGGTTAAGCGTTGGGCTTAAGACCAAAGGATCCTCGGTTCTAACCCCAGCCTGACCAGAAAATCACTAAAGGCCCTTGGGTAAGGTCCTTAATCCCCTAATTGCTACCAGTGTGTAGTGAGTGTCTACATCCCTATGGGTGAATGCGAGGCATAATTGCAAAAAGCACTTTCAGCGTCTGATGCAGATGTAAAAACACAATATAAATGCAGTCCATTTACCATTTCACCTAAATCTAACCATAACATGTCTCCCTTTCCCTAATGCTAACCATAATGCCCCCAGACCCCCTATCACCCTGCATTTCATGCCCCGTCACTAAATGAATTTGTGCCCAGTCATGAAAAGCACCCAATTTTCATGACAATATCACAAACCCATAGACTCATTTACTTTTCGTAATACGATTACAAACTGCCGTGAGACTGGATATTTTACACATCTTTTACAGTTACTGCGCAGCTAAAAACCCTCATTGTTCCCCACAATCCTTACACTATACACAATAAAAATAAAAGCTCTAAGACATTAACACACAAAGACTTATTTCTGTCAAATTTTGTTAACAAATTTGTTTAAATCCATGTTAGTGAGCACCTCATCTTTCTCCATATAATTCACCCATCTGGGAGGTTTAGTATCAAGCTGCTGATTAAACAGCATGATTATTGCAGAGATGTGCCTTGGACTGGACAAAATAAAAGGTCATTCTAAAATGTGTAGCCTGGTCCTCAACAGTGAGGCACCTACATGCTGCATTACACACGGAGTAAAACACCAAATGTACAAAATGTCAGATATTGTGGTAGTTAACGGCTAATTCTGACAATAAATTAATCAGGTTAAATCTAACCAAATCATAACACCAAAATAACACACCTGAAAACATGACATTAACACAGAGCACTACATGGAAACAATGTTTGTGATACTGCATTAAGACATTTATTCAAAGCGCATTCACAGAAGGGAGATCTGAACTACTGACTACTATTTGAAGGCAAATAAAAGCAGTTTTTGAAAGCAAGTACTAGTAAAGTATTTTAAATTTATTTGTAGCTACTATCAGGCTGAATGGTCTGGAACTGCAGGACACAAATGCACGACTCAAGCAAACAGCTCTGGTTTTTAGATGGTTTTACTGTAGAAGACAGCGGAGGTCGTACACGAGTAGGCAGTCCAGGAAAAGCAGCAGTACAAAAAACATCAGGCAATCAGGCGTGGTCAAAGCTGGCTGGAGGTCAGGTACACACAAAGAGGCAGGCAGAACTATGGAACGCAAGAACAGAACTGGATTGAAGGCACAAGGCACGACAAACTGACGAGAGACAAACACACCCAGTGAGCTAAAATAACTGCAGGTGGTAATCAGCAAATCAGGGACAGGTGTGCATGGAAAGCACCAGACCAAGGCGTGGCCAGAGAAAGAGAGAGAAACACCCAGCAAGAGAAGAAGCCAACCAAACCCAATGAAACGCAAAAATAACTGATCACAAAAGAACAAACAACCCAGAACACCAAGCAAAACTCAAACCGTGACAGCTTCTTTATTTTGCTTGATTTACTCTTAAAATGTAGAAAACTCATGCTGCCAGAATTACCCAACTAGGCAACTAGAAGAAAATTTGGCAGATACTAGCCAGTTGTAGTAGTTGACTATTAGGACTAGTCATCCCAACTCTACATTTAAGGCACGCACAACAGACACACACACACACACACACACACACACACACACACACACACACACACACACACACACACACACACACACACACACACACACACACACACACACACACACACACACACACAGTGGGATTGATTGTTGCTACACACTATATATGTTATCTATGTTACACACATACACATATCAGCAGTTTCTTTTCATTTAAAGAAACGTGTACAGTAACATTGCTAAACTGTGACTTTTATTTATTTTTTTTTTTTTAAGGGCAGCAGTATGTATACTGGGGTTTTCTCAGCCAGCTTTGTTAATATTTTTGACCCAGTGTTTTGGTAGCCTTTGGGAAGTACTTTTACTTCCCTAAGTGAGACAAACTATCAGGATAGCCACTTTTTTCATCTTTTTTTATCAAACCGTGCTTTGAAATGATAACACAGCTCGCACAAACTGACCAGGTCACACATCCAGTGTGGAACTTACCGGTTTATATCGTGAGATCATCATGTTTCCGCAGTGTTTAAGTCAAACAATTCTCTTCAGGTTGGTCACAGTCATGCCACACAGAGAAAATCTCCAGAACGATCTCCTCTCACGTGCAGATCACGTCTCGGTCTGGTTTCCGCCGGCGGGCGCTGACCGCGGTGCTGAACCCGCGGACGGTGGAAGAGGAAAGAGGCAGAACTCTCATGCAAGTTCCACCTGACACGAAGTGGCCTGCTGCCACGGCGTGCAGTAGCAGGGGACGCGCACTGGCACGCACACCGTGATGCACGCGCAGACAGCAGTCACGTATGCTCACAGCAACATGAGAATGCGCCGCTTACGTAACGGCTCGGCAGGATGGAGAACAGCACGACACCAAAACCAGCTTTAACTCTCATTGTTTGACATTAAAGTTCACATTCGAATAGTTGAGCCGTGCACAATGTTTATCAAACTCATGCAAGGCAGTGTGTAATGAAATTCAACGGAATAAAAGAGCATTATGGGAATAATGCGTGTGCGAGCGGGGAGGAGCACGGATGCCCCCTGTGGACGTTAATAATTACAAATGATTCCCCACAATTCAAGAAAATCGATAGAACACCGTGGGAAGCAACAGACATGGAAGGTGTTTCAAAACCGCAGCCTGCAGCCAATATTTTATATAAATATATATGTGTGTGTAAGAACTATGTCTTATTTTTATGATGAATTATTTCGCCTATTAATTGAGAACGCCTGGAAAAATAGATATTCTCCAGAGACCAAGTGGAATAATCAGTTTATTTTATGAGTTTACTTTTACAGTTCTAATGTGTTGCAAAAATTTTAAACAAACAGTACCTCTCAAAAGTATTTTGCAGTTAAAACATTTTTTTTTCTGTGGTTTTACAAGATCACAGGATTGATTAAAATCATTATTATCTTTGTGGAATCACACATTCATCTGATATAAGGTTAAAAGCGCCTTGAGGCAGCTTTGTTGTGATTTGGCGCTATATAAACTAAATAAATTGAAATAAACTTTAATAAAACAAACAAAATATCTTAACATTTTATTTTAATTTTCAGTTTATATTACTGACACAGTAGTGAAGAGAAAATACATCAAACACCACATTCATACACAGTAGGGTGCCTGAGACCTTTGCACAGTGCTGCATATAGATCTTGATGTAAAACCTTTGATCTCAACAGGAAAGTTACTGATTTAACTGATGATAAATAAACAAGGTTTTCTAACAGCAGTTAGTCTACCATTTGTAATTATTTTTATGCAAAATGCTGCTGTGTTGACGCTGGAGGGAAGATTGGAAACTCAATTTGTGTCACAGAAATATGAATATTTGGGGGAGAACAAATTTAACATGCACCACAAAAAGTCAGCCCTTTTACTGTGCTCACTTCTTTATTTGTCTTTATTGGATAATGTACAGCACTATGGATAACAGTTTTACTGTTTTACCTCATCATTCACTGCTATTAATACAATGTTAAATGAGAATCATGAAGGTCAAGTATGTTTCAAATATTCACAAAAAAGCCTTGTTTACAAGCGCTGAAATGCACGATGATAAAGTGACATGTGACAAAGGCCTACTATCTTCAATCTCTTAGTGCTACTCTGACACTGAAACACAAAACCATCCTCAGCTGAACTTGTGACTATTTTTTTTTAATTATTTTTATTTATGATTATGAAGACAGGGAAAAAAAATTTAAAAGCTTGTTCTGAATCATCCATTTTCTTGGCTGGCTGCTGAGACTAGAAGAAGGTTCTGTAATAAAGAGAGAGAAAACAAAATCAACAACATGAACAGTTACATGACAACGAAAGCAGTTAAACCTGATGTACTTTAGTCAGTGTGCTGTGAGGAAAGAATGCACTCTGAAAACAGTTTTTATACCAGGTGTAGTTTTACTGACTGGACTTGAAACACAATAGACCAACACACACAGACACACACACACACACATGCAGAAAAGGTTTGGAAACAAGATAATCAAGAGCCAAAAGGGGTCATATTCTGCAAAATAAATTTTTAAATCCATGTTTTAATGTGATCTTTGCTTTAGATCAGTGCTTCCCAAAGTACTGCACATTTTCCATTTGTCCCAGAACCAGTCCAAGCAGATCAGCTCACTCAGGTGTGCTGAGCTAATAAACATCTGACTGAACTCATCAGCTTTGATTAGTTTAGGGAGAAAACAAAAATGTGCAACTCACTGGGTTCACTGGATCATGATGAGAAACAGTCACACAGAGATAAGACTCTCTGTGAATTAGGAAAGTCCCTGAAGTCTCTGTTGCAGCCACCTCAAGAATACTGTCTTGGACTTTGTGGAAAAACTGTTTTGCAAATGACACTGATGCACACCTGCACAATTGTGGCAACATTAGTGTGTGACGGCTGTGTGTGTATGTGACACAAATTTGTGTCTGTTTTTGCTGTCACTCCAACGGAAGCTGTCTGTGGTGAGGCTTTTATTATGGTTTTGTTTTTGTCAAAGAGGAAGGAGGACGTGTCTGCCACAAAAAGTGTACGTCTGCGGCAACGTGAGTGCTACAGCTGCATCTACAGGAGGACATGCTATGCATGTGTGATGTCCTTGCACTCTTGACACCCGCTAGACGTCTTGTAAATCACTCCGGAGGTGTCATCAGGTTACAAAAACAGCATTTTCAGTTTTAGAAGTGTTTATTTCTCATTAACTTATACATAATACTGTATATGAGAAACATCTTAGATTTACACAGAAATGCAGCGGTTTTCAGAATCCTGCTCCACCTCCCAGAAAACAAAAACAAATCATGCAAACAGATTTGCATGATTCATGCTGTCGACCATGAGCATAACAATAGGAAACAGAATGTGACCTTTTAACTTCTTAAAACAGGTGCAGGTTAGCTATGTCTGAACTTGTTCAAGGTCTGTGTCCCAAGAATGTTTTCTGTGAATCTGGAGACCCTGGCAGTAGTAGGACTGGACCTATGCTGAGCACAGACAGACAGACAGACAAACGGACTGACAGATGCAAAGCCTTTGCAATACCCGGTGGCCATATTTTGGCCTCAGTTAAAAAGAGAATTGTTTCAGGATGTGTCCCCTCGGTGGCAAAGTGTATATTTGACTCCAAACTTCATTTGTATTTAACACTATTGGTTTCCTCTACCGATGGTTTCCAACCTGTTTTCTATGAAGCCCCCAGTAATTATATCCAAGAAAGGCAGAGCTGCCACCCATCCAATGAACTTTAATACCACTGTATTGTTTTAAAATACTTTTTCCCCAACTTTCTCTATAGGTCACAAAAAACAAACAACAACAACAAAAAAAAACCCCAGTTCATTTTAATTAGATTAGATTGTCTAGGAAGTGTGTTAAGACTTTATTTTACATGTGCACTTCTAATTTCTCCACATTGCTTTTTCACGGCCTATGTTGGTTTACACAAAGCCTTTGACTGATTTGATTGGACTGCTCTCTGAGACATCCTGAGAATTTGTGGGATCCCCAAGAAGTTGCTTAACATTATAGCTAGTCTACATGCAGATACTGTGAGTGCTGTATGGAGCAGAGGAAGAGGCTCAGGTTTTCCCAGGGAAAACTGGTGTTCATCAGGGATGTGTTCCGGTTCCTACACTGTTCAGTGCTTGCATGGATTGGGTGTTGGCTGGGGTTGTGAAGACCAGCAACTTAGGTGCATTTGTTGGCAATAAAAGGTTTACTGACTTCAACTTCATGAACAATGTGGTGACCTTTGCAGAATCAGCGGACAAAATCAATTGGAGTGTCTGGGACTGAGTTAATCCTGGATGAAGATTAAGATTCAGGGTTTTAATGACTTCCTGGATCCTGACTTCTACCATCATAAGTGTATCTGGTGAACTTGTAGAGACATTCACCTATCTCAGCAGTGACATACATGTCTCTGGGTCTTCAGCCTTTGAGATCAAAAGGCACCTGGGGAGAACTTATAGAGCCATGAGGTCAATGGACAGAGGTGTTTGTTGATACCAATATCTTTGCAGGGGAATGAAAGTCCTAGTCTTAAGGGTTCTGGTGCTTCCTATCTTACTGTAGGGTTGTGAGACTTAGATGCTAACCAGTAACCTAAGGCGACGACTGGATGTCTTTCGTGCTAGGTCTCTTTGGAGGACTCTTGGCTACTGCTGATGACTTTGTGTTAAATGAGCGTAAGATGAGGAGCATCACCTCCATTGTGAGAGTGTGTCAGCTTTGACAGTTTGGCTATGTGGCTTTCTTTTTTCTATGGATGATGCAGTGCATAGGTGCCTGAGTGTTGAGGACCCCAGTGGCTGGAGAAGACCAAGGGGATGGTCACATATCACCTCGCTGCAGCAGCTAGATGATTATTTTAGAGAAGTGTGGATGGACTCGTCGTCTGTCTGGATGGTTGCCATCCATAACCCAAGGTGGTCCTGTAGTGTCATGGATGCAGGGAAGTGTGTCACCAGTGAAAAGAAATATGTCATGACCCCTTAAAGTAAAGAATAATGATTTTTTTCCCCCCATTTAATTCAAATTTACAAAGACACATACTGCGGTAAAGTGGCTGATAATGCACTGTCCCTTTAAGCAAATCAAATCAAAGTTAGTAGAATTCAAAAGTAAAATCAAAGCAGAATTTTTTAAACACTAGCTGAAGCAGAAATCTGGTTGTTCACTGCAGTATCAGCCGTGTTAGAGTGTGTCAGAACATGTCACAGTCCCCTGGACCAACATCAATCAGAACAACTGCTAAAGGCTGGCAGCGGTTCAGTCTGAATACCCGCGACCTACTGACTCCCAAAAATACCACAGATGCCACACAAGCACACGTGTGTTTATATATGGATAGCTGGATTAGGCTTTGTCAGATATGTGATGGGATTGGCCACTAAACAGCATGGCTGCATGTGGGGAGAGCACATGCTTCAGCCAAACAGTGCACTGCACACAGCATTAACAGGCGATCATTTTCAGGAAAATTGTTTTCTGAGTTAAATGGAACACATTTATTTACTGTAGTTCAAACTGTTTTACAGTGATGCTTCACGCTCACGCACGTAGGCATGGCGCCATGCAGCTGCACGCTGCAATCAACTTGGAGATTAAGGACCTCGCTACGGCCGCCACCTCCCTATGTTCCAGTATGTTGTTACCGTAACACAGAAGAGAGGGGGAAGAGAAACAAAAAATACACAAGCTTGTTTGCTTCCTTCTGATTGACAGAGAGACTGACACGTGCTTAAAAAAAAGGTGCCAAATGAAGAGCAAAAGCACACCATTCATCTCCTCTTGCTGAAGAAGACTGTACCAGAATGAAGGTGAGGCGGGAGGAGAGGGAGGGTTAGAGCTGAAGGAGGTAGCCGTGTCTGTACACTGAGGCACTGCCTTCAAACACCTTTCTGTTCACAGTGGGACTGACTGATGCTGAATTAGGGCTGCATACACGTGCACAGACAGACACAAATCTCACTGCCATGTACTGTAAGATGATAACCTTGTCTCAATAAATTACAGCCACGTTTTATTCATTATCAAAAACTATATTTACAAATCACACTATAAACTGAGAAACATTTGTCAGTTTGTTCCTCTGTTCCTCCCACAGCCTTGGCCTGATTCCATCAAATGTGGCATGTGGATGAATGTTTATTTTATTGTATTTTTTCTCCTACTTTGATGTCCACCACACTTGGCACACATATGCAGTGAGTTTGGAATTGTCCAGGTGAGGTCAAATTTGTCAAAGGTCAATCACTGTGTCACTGGGGTCAAAGTCCTGTCTGCCTGTTGGCCAACTTCTCCCAGGTCTTTTTGCTGATTTCTGCCAAACTTGATACATTAATGAAAGTTGGCCTAAAATTGCTTTTATTTAATTTTGCCAAAGGTTAAGTAATTTGATTTTCAACCCGATTTCCACCAAATGTGGCAACACTTCCAGAACTGTCATCCACAGGTGACGTAGCCCTTTCTTCATGCCCATGGGTACTAAAACCTAGTTTAAATTAATAGCAAATCAAATGAACAGGTGATTAAATTCAGTGAGTACCATACAAGGAGTGAAAAAGGATGCTTACACCTCGTCTTCATAGTCTTTTGGAGGCGACACTGCAATCACAACATCAATCCAGTCCTGAAGGTGAACAACAATCGCTTTTAGTTCACATTCCAATGTTTATGACACTAAATCATTGAGTCTGACAGCAGCAAACATAAAAATACCCACAAATCAATTAATCATAGATCATGGGATTATTTACAGAATAAATAACACATCCTGTTGTTGTGGCTCTTGAGATAAAGGTGTTTTATAAGCAGGCTTTATTCTAAGTCATACCCCTCCACTATTCCATGCTCTCGCTAGAGAGTTCTGTCCCTCTGTCAATGTGGCATCAATCAGGATTTTCCCGTTCACAGCCATGAGTTCATCCCCTGGTACAATTCCACCTACAGGCAAAGAGAGACATTTCAGACAACTGCAGGACACAAGGACAAGAAGCGGGTGCAGGTGCAGTGAGATATCTAGTGTGAATCAGACAGTGAACCGTTTGACACAGGTTTACTGAAAGCACGTGCCTTCAAGTAAAACAGTGTTGAAGGGGAATAAATCAAGTGTGAGCTTCATCTTCACTATGAAACACATCTGCAGAAATCTGAGTGAGAATGGAGCACTATCAAGCTAATTCCTTATGTTTGGAATGCAGAAAAAAGTCAGTTTCAATATACAAGAGCCCTTCTTTATTTGAACACATGTTTAAGCCCCTTCCAATGGCATAAATTAATCCATCCATCCATCCAGGGTACACCATGTATAGGATGCCAGTCCATCACAGAGCCACATACAGACAGACAAACTCATTCTCTCTCTCTCACACACACACACACACACACACACACACACACACACACACACACACACACACACACACACACACACACACACACACACACACACACACACACACACACAGTTTTGATTCACCAATTCACCTAACCTCCATGTCTTTGGATGTGGGAGGAAGTTGGTGCACCCAGAGAGAAAGCACATTAACACGGGGAGAACATGCAAACTTCACAAAGAAAGAACCAGGTGGAAAGAGATCCGATGACATTCTTGCTGTGAGGCAACAGTGCTAACCGCTAAGTCACCGTGCCACCACAGCCTGAAGTTTTTAACGTCAAATTTTAAAAAAAGGTCATTTACACTGTCTGGTGAGAGGGCAATTTTATTTTCATAGCACTTTCAGAATAAATATCCCTCCGAAAAAAAAATCGGAAAAAGTCAGTACGCACAGTGGCACGGTGGATTAGTGGTTAGCCATGGTGCCTCACAGCTAGAAGGTTGTGGGATCGCTTCCTGTCCTTTCTGTGTGGAGTTTGCATGTTCTCCCACAATCACAAACATGCTTATTCAGGGTCTGCTCCTTTGTCTGCCCCTGACCAGGGCAGCGTCTACATCTGGAGTTGGCCCCTTGGTGCCGGACAGTGGCTGCCCACTGCTCCTAGTGGTTAAATTGTGTCTAACTGTAATTAGGATGGGTTAGATGCAGAGGACAAAAGTCGTATGTACACTCAACAAAAATATAAACGCAACACTTTTGGTTTTGCTCCCATTTTGTATGAGATGAACTCAAAGATCTAAAACTTTTTCCACATATACAATATCACCATTTCTCTCAAATATTGTTCACAAACCAGTCTGAATCTGTGATAGTGAGCACTTCTCCTTTGTTGAGATAATCCATCCCACCTCACAGGTGTGCCATATCAAGATGCTGATTAGACACCATGATTAGTGCACAGGTGTGCCTTAGACTGCCCACAATAAAAGGCCACTCTGAAAGGTGCAGTTTTAATCACACAGCACAATGCCACAGATGTCGCAAGATTTGAGGGAGCGTGCAATTGGCATGCTGACAGCAGGAATGTCAACCAGAGCTGTTGCTCGTGTAATGAATGTTCATTTCTCTACCATAAGCCGTCTCCAAAGGCGTTTCAGAGAATTTGGCAGTACATCCAACCAGCCTCACAACCGCAGACCACGTGTAACCACACCAGCCCAGGACCTCCACATCCAGCATGTTCACCTCCAAGATCGTCTGAGACCAGCCACTCGGACAGCTGCTGAAACAATCGGTTTGCATAACCAAAGAATTTCTGCACAAACTGTCAGAAACTGTCTCAGGGAAGCTCATCTGCATGCTCGTCGTCCTCATCGGGGTCTTGACCTGACTCCAGTTCGTCGTTGTAACCGATGTGAGTGGGCAAATGCTCACATTTGCTGCCGTTTGGCACGTTGGAGAGGTGTTCTCTTCACGGATGATGCGAAGGAGATGTGTTGCACTGCATGAGGCAAATGGTGGTCACACCAGATACTGACTGGTATCCCCCCCCCCCCAATAAAACAAAACTGCACCTTTCAGAGTGGCCTTTTATTGTGGGCAGTCTAAGGCACACCTGTGCACTAATCATGGTGTCTAATCAGCATCTTGATATGGCACACCTGTGAGGTGGGATGGATTATCTCAGCAAAGGAGAAGTGCTCAATATCACAGATTTAGACTGGTTTGTGCACAGTATTTGAGGGAAATGGTGATATTGTGTATGTGGAACAAGTTTTAGATCGTTGAGTTCATCTCATACAAAATGGGAGCAAAACCAAAAGTGTTGCATTTATATTTTTGTTGAGTATATGTACAATGACAATAAAGGCTCTATTCTATTTTCTTCTCACCTTCTTGCCATTTCTTAATAAGAAATGTGCCGAGCTTCACAGGCTGTTTGTACCAGAACATGAGCAGTGTGAGGCGGCAGAGAATGTTTTCTTTTAAACAATGCTGTTCATGTGAGCTCATAGCTCTTTGCCACTAACACTTTCACCAACATCTACATTAAGATTTTTGCAGGTATTACTTAAAAAAGTGACCATAATAAATCTGCACTTCTCATTATTATTAAACTTTGGATTTAATTCATGGCTCGTATGCATCCCAAACCATGAGGGGTCACCATTAGTGGATTCTATTTCAACCACGTTCTTGCTCAGAGGCATTTTTAGCCTCAGTGTACTTTTGAGATGAATTTTTGGAATGTCACTATCTCCACCATCTTGGAGAAAAAAAAAAAAATCAACAGCTATGTACTGAGTAGCGAGTACTGCTGTCTCTTTATAAATGTGTGGAGGGCAACAGTTTGACAAACCAAGACTTGCATGCTCTTAATGTTCACATGCGGGAATCTCAGGCACTAAACATGCACATTCAGCCACAACCCGAATGTAAACAGGGGACGGAAAAACTCCCTGCACATAGGAGAGCTGTTTCATTCCCTAAACAGCATTAAGGCATTACATTTTTTAAATAGAAAATAGTTGCTGGCTGTTATATTAATGTGTAAAATCTGAATAAGAATACCTTTAACAAGATTTGCGTTTTCCTGTTCCTTATGTAAAATTTTCCCAAAATATCCTGGTTTCTAGTCCAGGTCCAGGTTTTTTTTTTTAATTAATCATGCTAACAAGCAAACAATCAAAAACATTACCTTCTTTGCAGAGGTAATAAGAAAAACAAATAAAGACAAACACACAACATTAAATACTGATTTACTTTCTATAAGTATTTCAAAACGTTTTGTCTTCAACTACTATAGCAGAGGCAACTTTTTTTAGGTCAGAAATATAAAGGAGAGATTTTTTTTTCTGCAGTAATGTACAATTAAAGTACGGTTACAACATTTACGTCTTGATCATTTACATCAACAATAGTGGTTCAGTTTGGAAAATATGTAAACACACTTACAGTCCATCCGGAAAGCTCACAGTGCTTCACTTTTTCCACATTTTATGTTACAGCCTTATTCCAAAATGAAGTGAATTAATTTTTCCCCCTCAAAATTCTACTTACAACACCCTATAATGACAACATGAAAAAGGATTTATTGAAATGTTTGCAAATTTCTTAAAAAAAAAAAAAAAAAAAAAAAAAAAAAAAAAAAATCACATGTACATAAGTATTCACACTCTTTGCTCAATACTGTGTTGATGCACCTTTGGCAGCAATTACAGCCTCAAGTCTTTTTGACTATGATGCCACAAGCTTGGTGCACCTAAGTTTGGTCAGTTTTGCCCATTCCTCTTTGCAGCACCTCTCAAGCTCCATCAGGTTGGATGAGGAGCGTCAGTGCACAGCCATTTTCAGATCTCAACAGAGATGTTGAATTAGATTCAGGTCTGAACTCTGGTTGGGCCACTCAAGGACATTCACAGAGTTGTCCTGAAGCCACTCTTTTGATATCTTGGCTGTGTGCTTAGGGTCATTGTCCTGCTGAAAGATGAACCGTCATCCCAGTCTGAGTTCAAGAGCACTGTGGAGCAGGTTTTCATCCAGGATGTCTCTGTACATTACTGCATTCATTTTTCCCCTCAATCCCTACTTGTCTCCCAGTTCCCGCTGCTGAAAAACATCTCCACAGCATGATGCTGCCACCACCAAGCTTCACTGTAGGGATGGTGCCTGGTTTCCTCCAACATGATGCCTGGCATTCACACCAAAGAGTTCATTCAATCTTTGTCTCATCAGACCAAAGAATTTTGTTTCTCATGGTCTGAGAGTCCTTCAGGTGCCTTTTGGCAAACTCGAGGTGGGCTGCCATGTGCCTTTTACTAAGGCATGGCTTCCATCTGGCCACTCTACTATACAGGCCTGATTGGTAGATTGCTGCAGAGATGGATGACCTTCTGGAAGGTTCTCTTCTCACCACAGAGGAATGCTGGAGCTCTGACAGTGTGACCATCGGGTTCTTAGTCACCTCCCTGACTAAGGTCCTTCTCCCACGATCGCTCAGTTTAGATGGGCGGCCAGCTCTAGGACGAGTCCTGGTGGATCTGAACTTCTTCCATTTATAGATGATGGAGGCCACTTTGCTGATTGGGGCCTTCAAAGCAGCAGAAATGTTTCTGTACCCTTCCCCAGATTTGTGCCTGAAGACAATCCTGTCTCAGAGGTCTACAGACAATTCCTTTGACTTCATGCTTTGTTTGTGCTCTGACATGCACTGTCAACTGTGGCACCTTAAATATAGACAGGTGTGTGCCTTTCCAAATCATGTCCAATCAACCGAATTTACCCCGGCTGGACTCCAATTAAGTTGCAGAAACATCTCAAGGATGATCAGTGGAAACAGGATCCACCTGAGCTCAATTTTGAGCTTCATGGCAAAGGCTGTGAATACTTAAGTACACGTGATTTCTTAGTTTTTTGGGTTTTTTTTTTTAATAAAGTTGCAAAAAATAAAAAATAAAACCTCAATTTTTTACATTGTCATTATGGGGTATTGTGTGTAAATTTTTTAAAAACATTTTTTCCTCAAAAAAATCTGCACATCACTTACAAAGTGAAAATATAGAAATGCAATCAAAATACATGTGTGCAACAATCTGAACCTTCACAAATACCCAACACTAATATACCAACCACAGGCCCAACAAAATAATTTAAATAAACAATAAAACATGCTCCCATGACAATAATTTCATTCAGCTCCAATATTTTTTAAAAATAAATGGTTGCCAAACTTTCAGAAACCCATCAGCCCTCCCCTAAGACTAAGCTTGATTTTTTTTTCAAATTTTAATGAATGAAAGAATGAATGAATTATTTAACCAGGTTAGTACCACTGAGACCTCTTTTGCAAGAGAGATCTGGACAATTATAAAGTTTCCAATTCACCTAACCTGCATGTCTTTCAAATGTGTAAGGAAGCCGGAGTACCCAGAAGAAACCCACGCAAACACGGGGAGAACATGCAAACTCCACACAGAGGCCATAGGTGGGAATCAAACCCATGACCTTCTTGCTGTGAGGCAACAGTGCTAATCCACCGTGCTGCCCAATTCATGTATTTAAGAAAAACACAAGATGTTTCAACCATAAAGAAACAGATGGGGGACGTGGAGCTTTCCAGGATAACAATGTTCTACATCATGCTAGCAATGAGGTAAAGGCAATTACATCTGCCTGCGAGTCAGTAAGGGACACAGTGGGGACTCCAGGAACTACAAAAACAGCGATCAGCAGAAAAGGCTCCAGGTTGATGCCAAGAACATGAGAGATAACATCAAAATATAAAATCCAATATGACTGAAGTTTGGGGCAAAAAAAAAAAAAAACATCTATCACACAGATCAGAAACATTGGGATAAATTTTGGATAATTTGGACTTTGATAAGTGCAGCCTGTGTACCACTTTATACTGAATAAGGGAACGTCTTGCACAAGATGATGACGTACGAATTCTGTCAACAGCCTTATCCCAGAAGCCTGTCTTGAACTCCAGACCCAACTCTTGTTCCCAATTACAAATAGTTTTATTGACTGGATAATTGTCCATTGAAAGAACAAGATTATATATCCACGATATAAGAGCTTTCTTATGGGGCACAAGTTCAAAGAGGAACTCCAGAAAAATAGTAAATGCACAATGTCTAATTTGAAATAAATCAATAAATAAAAGGCTGTAACATAACAAAATGTGCAAAAAGTGAAGGACTGTGAATACTTTCCAGATGCACTGTATATCAGGTTCTTTAGCCATTGTTTCTGTGATCTTACCATTAGAAGTAGTGCCACAATAAAATTAATTTATATAGCAAGAGCTGAATGGAGGCTGGACTCTGCTGCAATGTCAGACATGATCCATTTGTTCAAGACACTGACAAATAAATCAAAGCCTGTGGTGATGAAGTCACCTTATCATGACATTAAAATATTAAAATAAAACAGGATGAACTGACCGTGTTTATCTGCGGCGCCCCCTTCGTACACAGAAGACACTACCAACTTTCCTAAGGGAGAGTCTGCACCCCCCTCCAGAGCCAGATCAAGCTGTCCGGCCTTTAAAATAACAAACAAAGCAACATCAGCAATATCTCACTTGAAAGTCTGTTAAAGCCCCAGCTCCCACTTTCATAAACGTGCACCCGAAAAGCTCTCAATCTATAACTGTGACAAATAGCTGTGTGAATATCATGGATCCAAACAAATGTGATCTCACACATGCATGTGCAAAATAAAAATAATGGCAGCCTAACTGTAGCATAACTTCAGAAGAACCATGGCTAGGAAGCCTCACAGTGATGTCACGGCATTTTACAGGCTCCACCAAGATTCAACAGCCTACTAAAGTATGTCAAAGATCATGATGGGAAAAGAGATTATAAAAAAAAAAAAAAAAAAAAAAAAAAATTGGAAATCCTGCCACAGTTAAAACAAGACTATGGAATATTGATGGAACATCCCACATCAGCACTGAAACACTCCTGGACCCCCGAATGAGATTTCAAACTGTGACCTTCTGGGATTTCATTAAGTTGGAACTTATAAGACTGATCTTACCATTAAACAGAGTTATTTCAAGTGATAGAGAACAGTCCTCACCTTTTTAATTCTTAGCAGTCTGACCTCTCGCCCAGCTATCTGCTCTGAGGAAAACTATTAACATGAAAGAAGGAAGACAAAAGAAGCGCAAATTAACACATTTATGAATAATGATTGACTGGCATGTCAGTTTAGTGAGTCAGCTTAGGTCCATTTGCAATTCTGTTTTGTAACCAGCTCAATTCCATATTCAGAATTCTGCAAATGTTAACAAAATCAGGCACACGGTACCATTGAGCAGGGATCAAAATCATCCACATATTTTTGAAATCCCTGAAACAGAACAAGCACAGCACATCAAAATTACACAATACATCAATAGGGAGTTAATAAACAAAACTATGGAGTAAACATGACACTTTCTAGAAGTTTTGTGCTGAATGAAGTGACAACTAGATTTCCTTTGACAACCTTTACCAACCAGGAATAATGGAAACTGTAGAGATGATCACAAATATAATTTAAAAACCATACTGGTGTATACAGACTCCGTCCTTAATCATGTTCATCGAAAAATCTGTTCCACAGCAACACACACACACACCCAACATGAGTGCACACAGAAAGCAGTAAAAAATGCCAAAACGTAATCTGATGAGTCACACATCCGTTCCCCCCATGCAGGATAAACACATTAATCTACATTAATATCCTGTTTGCAGAGTTTTGTTTGACATTTAAAAAAAATTAATTCATTTGTCATTTGTATATTTTATTTGCTGGGTTTGAAAACAGCAATTAATGTCAGAGCAAATGATTAATTGTGATTTAGTGATTGCCAGAGGAACCTGAATGTCCTCAGACTGTCAGTGAGCTGCAGGTGCTCCATATGTTAATAGGGCTCATACAAAAACACAGTGTCCTGACAGGGAAGCACCTTAAAAAACAAACCACACGCTGCAAACATTGGGAACACTCTACATTTTTTCCATATTTGCCTACTGTTCCAAATGAAGAAAACTGGAATTATGCATAAGCCACAGAACTGGACACACACTGTAGTTGTTCATCCAGCCACAAGAGATTGTACCAAAGAAAAATAAAGTAAAACTGTGGGGAGTCACACATCAGGTTTCCAAATGTGTGAACGTGGGCAGAGCGAGAGAGAAAGCACAGCAGACTATAACAGAGGTGGTGAGAGACATGTATTACTTGTCGTCTGTTGTTTGACTTAAAAGACGTGTTGTAAGGTACCATCCGTTTTAGCATTTCTGGGGGCTGAAACACAAGCACACAAACATGTAAAGCTGTTAATGAGAACACAT
The DNA here is from genome assembly GCF_902500255.1 of Thalassophryne amazonica. Lineage (NCBI taxonomy): Eukaryota > Metazoa > Chordata > Actinopteri > Batrachoidiformes > Batrachoididae > Thalassophryne > Thalassophryne amazonica. The sequence goes on from NC_047110.1 coordinate 88,388,585, forward strand.
TTTCACAAAACATCAGACAGTAGCCTAAATACTGTCTCATCACACTCATCATCATTCAATAGTTACAACAAATTTTCTTTACATCAATAGGTGCGCCCCGCTGATCCAGGCTAATCTCCCCCCGCTCATAGTTACTGCAAAGAATCGCTGCCTGCTCATGTTAGTGAAATCGATCTGCTCCAGAGAACAGAAGACAATCTGCGCTTTAATTTCAGTCTGTAATTATAACTTGGCACCAAAGTGACAGCGCAGCCAAATCTACATCCAAGCAGAAATGATTTATTTCAAGATGCAGTAATGAAATAAAAAGCAAATCATCTGCAAAATGAAACTAAAAGACACACATTAGCTCCAATTTGCATAGATTACATTCAGATTGCTTAATTTTATGGATCACAATGGCTCACATTTTCAAAACCTTTATGATAGGATACAATAGCCTGCAATGCCACAATTACCACAGATTACTCACTATAGCGTGACCCAATTGGGTATCCAATTATTTTAGTCACTACAGTAACTGATAGCGTGCCAGAAATCGAGATAGGCAGAGCTGCTTCAATTATATTCTGTTTAGTCTCAATGGTCCTCATGCAACACTCACAGATTTTCTCAAATTTGGATTTTGTTTTTTTTTTAGCAGGTATGAACAAAATTTATGGATGATTCAGACCTGCAGTAAGCACCGCACCTGTGTATAGCAACCTACTTTGAAGCAGTTGTATTTTTAAAATTACATCACTCACTCACTCACTCATCTTCAACCGCTTATCCGCAATTGGGTTGCGGGGGCAACAGCTCCAGCAGGGGATCCCAAACTTCCCTTTCCCAGGCCACATTAATCACCTCTGACTGGGGGATCCCGAGGCGTTCCCAGGCCAGTGTGGAGATATAATCTGTCCACCTAGTCCTAAGTCTTCCCCGGGGTCTCCTCCCAGATGGATGAGCCTGGAACACCTCCCTAGGAAGGCACCCAGGGGGCATCCTTACCAGATGCCTGAACCATATCATATTTAATGAAGTATATCATATTTAATTTGACATTATCATGTTAAGGCCTACAATTTTAACTGTAATATAATTCTAAATTCAGAAGACCTAATATTTATTTAAGATATGAAATTCCTTTGTTAGTTCCCAAAAGGCGAAATGCAAAGATCAAAACATCACTCTGTGGATTAACAGCCGGGTGCTACGGCTTCTCGCCTGTGGGTGGTGCGTGATGCAGACGGGCTGTAGTTCGATCCATCCCGTGCTGCTGAGGAAGGTTCTGGACAGGCACTCTGAGTGCATCAATGACTTAATGCAAGTCTGACATATTTAGCTGTGTGGTCACTGAGGGGTCACATTGTGCCCCCATGTAGAAAATTAATAAGGCTCTTTCAAAAATGACTCCGTTATTAACCCCTTTTGACTGGTATAAGTGATTCCTCTGCAAAATAAAGGAGCACCCAACTGTTTACTGAAATATTAAGTGTTCTCAAAAAAGAAGCAGAACTTAATACTTCAGCCACCAAATGGCATCCTTAGATCTGTGAATGTTTTATGAACTCATTAATGTTCCTGTGAAGGCTCTCATTAATCTAGAACAAGGTTTCATGTCGAGAAGTCTTGTATGATTCATACCAGGCCATCAGAACGTAGTGCAGGTCTATGCGGATTGGGCCGGTGCGTCTGAGACTGTGGCAGCATGACAGGCTTGGACATAACAGGGGCCATCTGACGCCTCTTGTTGGGGGGACTAGGAGCAAGCTGCTGTTGGGAAAAGGCCATGTTTCCATTTAACAAGGGATTTTAAGTTTCTTTTAATACAGCAAATTCAATCAGTAAGTCACAAACTGTAAGACAACTAGAAAGAAAAGTGGTGAAAATGCTAGAAATGAACAGGCATAGCAGGAGGACTGCAGCTTCTTTTGTAATTGTGCACATTCATTTAGTTTATTGTCTTGATAAAATGGAAACTAATCTTAACAGCTGTGAAATTTGAAGTGAGCCTTACCAAAGGATTGCTTGAAGTCGACACACGACTGGCATGGGAAGTATTTCTCATTACCTGAACCCCAGTGAAACAAAATCAATCTTTCAGCCGAATGGCACATGTTGCAGGAATATAATAGACGCACAGCAAGGGGGCACAGGAATCTCAGCATGGCTGAGGTTTCAAATGCATTCGCTATAGATGTCAATGGAGTAACTGCAAACGCACATGCATGCAACGTTTTCATCATCAAGGAATGCTGGCAAATAAATCACCCACATTATCTCCCACTTCACAGCAGCAGGTGACATCAGGAACAACTATAACTACAGAATGCAGTCTCCGTTAGCAGAAGAAAACTGGAAATCAATGTGCGTCTCATTCAGTTGCACTAACACTGTTTACTGCTCTGCTTTCATGTTAAACAAATACAAAAATTCTAGTAGAGAGAAGAGTATATGCACACAAACCTGTGCATTAAAGAAAATATAGAGACATATAGCTCCAAAATCTAAAGCTACAGTGTGTAGGAATTAGGGGGTGTTTAGTATCAAAAATGGAATATATAGCATTTAGCATTGGTCATTAATCTATAATTACCTACAACAACAAATCTGTTTTCTCATAAGCTTAGAATGAGTCCTTCATATTAACATAAGCACGGGCCCCCTCAATGGAGGCCACCGTGTCAACAGTGGCCCAAAAGTGACATAATTATTCCACCTTTTGCATCACAGCTGGGAGACTGGAAAAAAAAAAAGAAAAAAAAAAAAGAAGTGGAATCACCCCCCCCCCCCCCCCCACACACACACACACACACAAACAAACTGTCTACGAGGTCCCAGTGGAGGCTAATAAGTTTGAGAACCCTCACATTTAAGAAATGGAGGCTCATACATATTGCTGATTACAAGAGAAGGCTAGGGAGCATGAATTCATGTTGCCAAAGAAGCAAAAAAATGATGGGAAACAAAATTGTTATGGCATATTGCATCTGCAACCTCACCACTAGGTGACACTAAATCCTACACACTGTAGCTTTAAATTTTACACCTCTAACAAGGGCCCGACTCTGACCCATCTAGCTTTGCTAACTAAAGAAGTGCAGTTTTCTGAGAAGGAAAAAGTAAGATCTCAAACATGTCTGACAAATTATCATTGTCACAGGACAAACTCTAACCTTGGGGCTCGAGGGGTAGGACATCTCACTAGTGTTCGACGAGTAAATCCCTCCTCTTGGGAGATATCCACCTGTTTCCCATTCGCTCCTATGCTCTGGAGGACTGGGAGGGTGCTGGTTTTGGTAATGATGGTGGCGGTACCCGCTCAGCGTGCCGTCTCTTTCTTTGAAATGTTGTGTGGGTTGAGGAGGAGGAGGAGGTGGTGGAGGAGGGGGAGGGGGTGGCGGTGGAGCAGGCCGAGGGGATGAAGGAGGCCATGATGACTGAGATGGAGGAGGATAGTGAGAGGAAGGTGAATGAGGGTGTTGGGCTTGATGAGGGTGAGGACGGCGCCCCTTGGTGGTCATGGTAGATGGGGCAGTAGGAGGCTTTCTTGCACTTGGTGGTGAGGGTGGCCGGCGATGTGGAGACACTCTGGTGGAAGGAGGTGAGTAGTTGGGGATGGTTGGAATTAGTTTAGGGGAGGGTGGAGGGAGAGGCAAGGGAGGGGGAGGCTGGTTTGAACTGGGTTGAGTTGGTGCAAGTTTCTTTAACGGACCCCTCAGGCTCTGATCTACTTCATCCAAGTTGATGTCATCCAGATCGGTGGTGGCCAAGTGGAGGCCGCCAGGGAAACGTTTCACCTTGGGCTCAGAAGGAGGAGAGCGTGGAGGGGACAACTTAAAGACACAATGAAGGGAAAAAATGTTAATTATCAAAACACAAACAAATCAAGCCTGAAAAGTTATAAAAAGGTTACTTTTCCTTCAAAACCGAAGTTTGTAATGGATTTTGATTAAATTTTATGAAAAGTAGGGCCTTAAAATTTTAACAAAATTTCTAGATCCAGAGATTTCCCCATTATTTGTACTTTAGGTAAACAACCCCCCCGGCCAATCTGCACTTCAGCTCAGTTAAGGTCTGGACCTCTGCAGAGCTATGGGCTCTCTGAATGCTCTAAAGTCAGGACTTATTTCATTTTTGAATGGTTTGTGCTATGAGCAAATGAAAATTCAAGATTGAAATTTCAAGCCTTCTCATATTCACAGTGAAATTTGAGTTATGCAACACTTAACAACTCAGTGGTGATTTTTTTCATGTTCATCCCCCAAATCCATCTCTGCATTTGCAGTGATATACTCTCCTTTGGGTGTATCCCTATCACACACAGCGAGTCCATCAAAAGTGGATTTAAACCCAAACTAATAATATTACATTAAAAAGGCAAGTTGAGTCATCCAACATCATTCACTGTAAATATGCAGTAAATTTACATTAAAATGGCTCCAGTTACAGTGTAGATCTGGGGTGGGCAACAGTGTGTCATGAAGGGCAAAGACAGTGCAGGATTTCCTTGCAACAAATCACCGGTGTTGATGAGTGCTGTATTAGTTTCTATACTATGACATGAAGGTGAAGACAGTGCAGGTTTTCTTCACAATCAGTCATCTCAGCAGGTGGGTTTACTGATGAGCTCCTCCCCTCAACTTAAAATCCTGATCATCTGTTCAATAAACCTGCCTTTACCTTCATGTCCTGGTATGGAAGCAAATACAGCAGTCAGGGAAGCCCGAAATAGGCCCACAGGCCCACTGATGTCGCTTATCCTCAGATTCCGTAGTGTGAAGTAGGTAAGTAAGTAAGTAAAATTTATTTGTAGAGCTCATTTCAACACAGCTCACACTGACCAAAGTGCTGTACACAGTCCATTAATTAAGAAAAATAATAATAAAAACTACACTTACAAACCAACTGTTTAAACTCAGATGATGTCAACAGACAACAATTAATTTACAAATGTAGTACGGTAAGACAATTATAATGTAGGGGACACCAGAGTAAAAAGATGTGTTTTAAGCCTGGATTTAAAAACTGTGGTTGGGGGGAAATCTAATGTCAGGAGAACTACCAACTGCAAAAGCTCTGCAACCATTTTGCTTAAACTGAGACCATGGGACATTAAGGAGACCTTGGCTCGAAGATCTAAAAGACCTGGGAGCCACGTGATATGGATAAGATCAGCTATGTAGCTTTGGGCCAGGGAGTTAACAGCCTTAAACATCAATAAGATCTTAAATTGAATCCTAGACTGGACTGGGAGCCAGTGCAGGGTGAGAGTCTACAACTCCCCCTGGATGGCAGCCAGTCCAATATAGAGTTACTTTCCCAGTCAAAGTTGGCACCCATTAGCAGCTGGGTGAACAGGAATGATGCAGATGAAGTATACAGACAGGTATTATGACAGACTCAAACTGAGATCTACATATTGGTAGCCCAATTCCTTATCCCACTGGGCAACCTGTCATAGCCTACTTCCCAGAATTTCTAGTACAACAACACATCTGCAAAGAGGGGACGTTTATCAGAGGTGGCGTATCAGTGTACCTCTGGGGATTCGTTTTCCACACAGGAGATCTGCTCCAGCCGAGTCTGGCAAAGACGCTCCACCCAGTGCTGCACTTTCTCAGACTCCTCGAGGTCCTCTCTCTCCGTCTCTGAAACCTGACATTGAAGCACAAATCATTAGTCTTTCAACGAGAGCTACTCACTCCATATCAGCTTTCTGTACCTCTTGAACCAGCCTGTTGATCTTCAGTTGCTTCTCTCGTTCGTACATCTCTTCTTTCTCCTTGGCTAGTTTCAGTTCAAACTCCATCTCTTTTTTGCTTTTCCTTTGCTCCTGCAGTGTGTCTGTTTTGGAGACTTTCTTTTTCTTCTTCTTTTCCCCTTTCTAAAATGCCATCAGTTGTAACATTACATAAGAAGTCGGGGGCAGAAAGTTGTACCACTACAAACCTGCACAGCACGACTTGCAAAGAGAGGAAAAAACAAAAAGAGGCAACATACTGGATGTGACTGGCACAATCCCAGCAAACCAAACGCTTCTGCAGTAGTTCAAACAAGGAAGGATATGAACGGAAATGCACAACACCCTTTTAGTTATGTCATGACCAAACGACAAGGTAAGAACCATAGAGGAGCCATTCCAAACTTTCTTTGTAGCCACTCTGACACCACACTGAACTCACGCAACTGACAATACCTTACGGATTGAAGGCAGTTTCCCCTCATATCGATAAAACCAGCCAAATGCTGAGGAATGAGAGGAATACAGGTCATTCTGACAAATATGTTTCAGAATTCTCTGAGCAGAAACAGAAACAACACAGCAATCAAAGAGAAAATCTGAAGTTTGCAAACCGTTTTAGAGTACTGTATTGTATTGTATTCTTAATTTCCATCAGCCTTTTGCAATATAGAAGCAAAATAACTTAGAATCGATAACTATTTTGGTTGTCAAAGGAAATCTAGTACTAACACTGTGTGCATGTAGATGTGGATGAATGTTGTCCTACAACAGCTGAGACAACAAACTGAGAGGCCCCAGACTCACTTGTCCATCCTGTTCTTCCTCCTCGTCTTCCTCTGGGAAGAACCTGGCTTCTTCATGTTAAAGTGGCGAGCAATAGAAAGCAGCACAGCACACAGCGGTGACAGAAGGAACGGAGAGCATGCAGAGACGAGGGGATATAAAGTGAAACTTTGCCTCCACATGCAAAAGTGGCAGGAATTTTAAAAAATGTAAGGTGTGACGTCACAGGACCCATGCAGTTCACTGAGCAGATTCTGCCAGGTGTGCTTACGAGAACTCTTAGACTTTGGGGTCGGAGAGGATTGTAAATCTGGTCGAGCAGGAGACGGGCTCTTTGGACTGCGAGGACTCTTGGGGCTTTTAGACCTCTCTTTTGTTCCCCAGTCTTCCTCCCACTCTCTGTTGTGCTTCCTTTCCACAGCATCAATCCTGCAGATGATGACAAAAGCCAGTGACAGATTCAGGCATGTGTGGCTCTACTACAAGTATTTTCTAATCACATCTTTTGTGTAACATGTAGTGAAAAAAAAACAAAAAACAAGACATACTTCTCCATTTCTTTCTTATAGCGATCTTCTTCCTCTGCAGCTTTCTGAGATATTTCCATCTTCCTCCTAACAAAGTCATGAGCAAATACATGTGGATCAACATAAAATTCCACATAAAATACTTAAGACCAAGCTCATAAATCCTTCACTTCAATGAAGTTGTTTTATATTTTATCCCCAAACAATGTCAGCATTAAAACAATAGCAATATCAAGGGTTCACTGATTCATTTACAGACTAAATCTTGACTAAATCTTGACTTAACTACGAGACACTGCATGCTTGAGACATAAACCAATTCGAGATCGACTGCAGGTCAGTTCATTTGTAAAAAAAAATTTCAGTAACATCACAGTTAGATATTTAGGTAGCACATACTTGGATTTTTTTTTAAACATTAACAATTGCCTACTACATCTACCTTCTTGTCCAACTCTAATTCACTCATTTACAGTCAGTTCTGTTCCAGTAAAATGCCGTGATTATATTATGTTGGAGCTGTTGCAATGCCTGAAAGCTTCAAATTCAGATTTCAAGATAATATCTGTGAATGGGTTTGAGTCACAAAGAAAATACTCACGAAATTTAAAATAGAAAATCTGGCATTTGAAAATGAATGCAGAGGAGGGTCATTTTAAATGCACAGGTAGATCTTGGGAATGAAACCCAAAAATGTGGATGACTCTGATATTACAACCCCTGGCAAAAATTATGGAATCACCGGCCTCAGAGGATGTTCATTCAGTTGTTTAATTTTGAAGAAAAAAAGCAGATCACAGACATGACACAAAACTAAAGTCATTTCAAATGGCAACTTTCTGGCTTTAAGAAACACTATAAGAAATCAGGAAAAAAAAATTGTGGCAGTCAGTAACGGTTACTTTTTTAGACCAAGCAGAGGGGAAAAAATATGGAATCACTCAATTCTGAGGAATAAATTATGGAATCATGAAAAACAGAATGCTCCAACACATCACTAGTATTTTGTTGCACCACCTCTGGCTTTTATAACAGCTTGCAGTCTGAGGCATGGACTTAATGAGTGACAAACAGTACTCTTCATCAATCTGGCTCCAACTTTCTCTGATTGCTGTTGCCAGATCAGCTTTGCAGGTTGGAGCCTTGTCATGGACCATTTTCTTCACCAAAGATTTTCAATTGGATTAAGATCCGGACTATTTGCAGGCCATGACATTGACCTTATGTGTCTTTTTGCAAGGAATGTTTTTACAGTTTTTGCTCTATGGCAAGATGCATTATCATCTTGAAAAATGATTTCATCATCCCCAAACATCCTTTCAATTGATGGGATAAGAAAAGTGTCCAAAATATCAACGTAAACTTGTGCATTTATTGGTGATGTAATGACAGCCATCTCCCCAGTGCCTTTACCTGACATGCAGCCCCATATCATCAATGACTGTGGAAATTTACATGTTCTCTTCAGGCATCATCTTTATAAATCTCATTGGAACGGCACCAAACAAAAGTTCCAGCATCATCACCTTGACCAATGCAGATTCGAGATTCATCATTGAATATGACTTTCATCCAGTCATCCACAGTCCACGATTGCTTTTCTTTAGCCCATTGTAACCTTGTTTTTTTCTGTTTAGGTCTTAATGATGGCTTTTGTTTAGCTTTTCTGTATGTAAATCCCATTTCCTTTAGGCGGTTTCTTACAGTTCGGTCACAGACGTCAACTCCAGTTCCCTCCCATTTGTTCCTCATTTGTTTTGTTGTGCATTTTCGATTTTTGAGACATATTGCTTTAAGTTTTCTGTCTTGACACTTTGATGTCTTCCTTGGTCTACCAGTATGTTTGCCTTTAACAACCTTCCCATGATGTTGTATTTGGTCCAGAGTTTAGACACAGCTGACTGTGAACAACCAACATTTGCAAAATTGTGTGATGATTTACCCTCTTTTAAGAGTTTGATAATCCTCTCCTTTGTTTCAATTGACAACTCTCGTGTTGGAGCCATGATTCATGTCAGTCCACTTGGTGCAACAGCTCTCCAAGGTGTGATCACTCCTTTTTAGATGCAGACTAACGAGCAGATCTGATTTGATGCAGGTGTTAGTTTTGGGGATGAAAATTTACAGGGTGATTCCATAATTTATTCCTCAGAATTGAGTGAGTCCATATTTTTTTCCCTCTGCTTGGTCTAAAAAAGTAACCGTTACTGACTGCCACAATTATTTTTCCTGATTTCTTATAGTGTTTCTTAAAGCCAGAAAGTTGCCATTTGAAATGACTTTAGTTTTGTGCCATGTCTGTGATCTGCTTTTTTTCTACAAAATTAAACAACTGAATGAACATTCCATAATTATTGCCAGGGGTTGTACACCCACACCGTTGGTAATATGCAACTGCAAAGGTGAACAGCCATGCAGACATTTCTGAACATTTGTTAAAGATAACACTGATGCCAAGAATGCAGAAGTAAAAGCCAGTCTTCAGTGTGGGCCTGACTTGATCCAATGCTTCACATCGACTAAGATGCATGACTGTATTCTACCATCTGCCTACACAACACAAAGTTTATTCTGAAGAGAAGAAATTTGTCTGGACACTCACTGCCTCTCTTTCTCTTGCTGCTCTTTAAGCATTTTACTGGTCTCCAGTGCCACCCGCTTCTGGTGCATCAGCTCCTGCCTCTCCAGCTCCCTGCGGGCCTCCGTGGCTAGGCGCTCTTCATCCGTCATGAATAGATCACTGCCCTGACGGAACAATAACAGCAAGACAAGGTTATCAGAAAGCGGCATCATCAATATCTATGAGACAGCCATGGAAGATTCCAATCCTACCAAATGTCTCAAAAAATGATTTCACATATTAAAGCCTCTTCAAATGGAGGTGGGAAACATGACTGATGCTTCCAATCTATATGTATTTTCAGTAAGATACGAGTATCTTTAGAAGCAGAGTGGTGGTTGTAGTGCAGTGAAAAGAAAAGAAAAAAAAAAAAACAGAAACTCAGTTAAATTGCTTCTATTGGCTATACTCAAATGAGTGTCTAAATTAAATTAACAAATTGGCATAAGTATTACTTAAGTTAATTTGGATCAATGGGAAAGGGAAGTCTAGGGTACCCTGCTGGAGCGGTTGCCCCCGCGACCCAAACCCGGAAAAGTGGTTGAAGATGAGATGAGATGAGATAATTCATTTAAGTGTTACCAATTGATGCACTTCATTATGTTGCTACTGGGCACAGTGGTTACTGTTGCCTCACAGCAAGAAGGTCCCAGGTTCGCTTCCCACCTGGTCCTTTCTGTGTAGAGTTTGCATGTTCTTCCCATGTTTGCGTGAGTTCTCTCTGGGTGCTCCTGCTTCGTCCCTCTTCTAAAGACATGCGGGTTAGGTGAACTGATGACTATAAATTGAATTAAATTTTCTTTGATTAACACCCGTAGCCAGTCTACTCTAAGCCTGATTCTGTCAGATCTCAGAAGCTAAGCAGTGTGGGTCCTGGTTAGTAGTTGGATGGGAGACCTCTTCAGAACATGAGGTGGCCTTCTTGGCGGGACTCCAGGTAAAACTGGAGTCCCGCCAAGAAGGACATCTGGCATAAAACTTGTGCAAAATACAAATGCGGATCTGGCTATATCTGCTGTGGCAATCCAGAACAAAGATGATCAGCTGAAAGGAAACAACCCCTAACTGGAATACGTGGGTTTAGAAAATTTCTGGATTTTTCTTGTTATCTGTAGTAGGTGTGTGAAGAAACAAAGGAAATTCTTACTCAATCGTGAACTTTTCTGAACTCTGTGAGGAGACATTGTGTATATGAAGTTTCACCTTGATAAAGTCTTTGTCAAGATATCGTATACAAAACGTTTCAGAGATTTGGCCCCCTGGTAGCCACAGTTAGAATGGGAACGTACCCAGCACTGAACATATCCAAGGTCTTAATGAGGTGACCTTGTGCACTTTCACCTTGATACACAAAGTCTTTATCAAGATATCATGAGCACAAGGTTTCAGACAACCTCTGGTGGCCACAATCACAATCAAAATACACTCAGTGTCAAACTAGCCTGTTGTCTTACTGAGGTGATTCTGTGTACCAGATTTTACTTTGATAAATTAAACCTTTATCAAGATATCGCATACACAAGGGTTCAGAGACTCTGCCCAATGACGCCACAATTAGAATCAAATGTTCTCAATGTCAAACATGTTTGAAATCTTAGTGAACTGACTTGTACTTGTGACTTTTGCACCAAGCTGCACCTTGACACTTTACCATGTGGCAACACAGACACACACAAGGAGGCCAGCAGTTCCTAGACCTGCTCTACCTTCGACAATCCAGGTAAAAAAAAAAAAAAACAAAACAAAAAACACACACACAGAAATTTATTGTGCTTGTATTCCAACATTGATCACCACTGGTTTGGATTACACAAGTATAATCAATTAATAATCACTTTTACCAGTATTTATGTTAGCTTTCTGAGTTTCAAATTGAATTGCTGTAGTTTTACATTACCACTATAATTGATTTTATGAAATTATAAAAACACGCAGGTATCAAGTACCAAGAACAGTCAGAGTTTAGACTTTTTGCTTTTGATAGCACATGTAATGTTACCATGGTGGACCTCAAATTCTAACAGAGCCATCTATTTGAAAATCCTGTCACACAGGCACTCACTAACAGACAAGTGGAACAGTAAACACGAAGAGGCTGCTTATATCAGTAAAAGTCTCTGAGCCCAGAGGCAAAGGACCTGGCAAATGCATGATGATTAATGCTGCTCCTGCAAACATCAGGACTCTGGCTAATGTGATGTCTCAAATGCAATATGTCCCTTTAGTGCGTGTTGAAAGAATTAAATGGAAATCAAAATGTACAGCTACTTTAACCATTTTTATATACACCCACCTTTTGCAATCACTTGTATTTTGTCATGTGTTCCTGTATAATCTACTAACTGTATTTGATATCCTGATAAATTTGGAAATCTTTCAAGTTTTTCTTTTAATGGTATTTCAACAGGGGGAGGGCACAATAACAGACAAACAGCATATGGAGATATTAGCCAATAATTAGTGTGCACCTGTAGTCCCTACCTAATGCGCATCTCAGAGGGAATGCACATTAGGTAGGGACGCCACACACTGGAGAAAGGAAGTGGGCACAGCTGGGAATGAAGCTCAGATCTTCTTGCTGTGAGACTAGAGTGCTAACCACCACACCGTCATGCCGGTCTCAGTGATTCCTTTGACTTTGACCACTTACTATCTAGCACATGTGTTTGTGAAGCTAACAATAATGTTGCTGAAACCAAAATAATTGTAAGAGGGGAAGATTACAGACAATACTGTGCTAAATAAATAGTTTACTGTTATGCATTTTCAAACAGATTGCACTTACAGCCCCTGTCAGAACAGTAATAGTCAGACTTCTGCTGCTCTTCAGGACTCTTACAGCCTGAGGACATAAACACAAAACACTTCAAATGAGACCATTATTTTAATGCATCGAGGGAAATGGAAACTATACCACAGTGGTGCACAGTACTCAGCACGCTGGCTCGTGTGAAGCCCACATAGAGCAACTCAAAGTAAAAGCTGTCAGGTCTGTTTCAACCAGGAGGCATTTTGACAGAAAACTAATCATCATTGGAGGTTTTTATTCTTGAAGCTGTGCTGGCAAAATGTTAGATGTTGTTCTGTAGGTCAGCGAGCTGAATGTGCCACAAAAACACAGCCAGTGGGAACACTTTAACTTCTACTGGCATTGTGAGCACAGTTGCAACAGATGAAACAATGATGCAGTAAAGTCCTTTAGACAAAATGTCAAAAACATACAAGATGTATTAAAAATTAGGAAATCTAACAAGCAGCAAAAGCAGACAAATAATTTATGTCCTACCTCTGCAGCTGCATAACCAAAGCTTACCTCTTTGTGGTCCACATTAGTGAAATCCACCCCGTTCACTTCGACAATCTGGTCTCCGACCTATATTTTGAAATCCAACATAGAGGACGTTTAGAGATGGGAGACATACACAAATCTGAATATTTCATAAGAGCATCGCTGTCATTTTGGTAAATTACCTCCAGTCCAACTTCTGCAGAAAGGGAGCCTGGCTTAACATTACTGATGTAGATGCCAGGTTTCTGGGTTGGCCCACTGGAGATGCTGATGCCCATACCCTTAGTGCCCACAAGGCTGAGGAAAACCTTTTTCTCTTTGATCTCTTTCCCTCCAATGGACGCCAAGCCTGCGACACTGCTTTTTTTCTCCTGAGTGAGAAACGAGGACTAATTCTAACAGCAAGCTTTCGTAATGACTAAAACACCAAAAACCACTTGTCAGCTCACCCCAGACTCAGATACAAACTGATCAACAAACTGCCACTTGAGGGGTTCATCTGACGAGCTGGAGAAATGAGAAAATTAAAAGCAAAAAAAAAAAAAAATGCACAGGAATACCATTTTAGCACACTGCTCACATTTTACAGTAGGCAGAGAAACATTTTCTCCACAGACAAATCATTTCAAATGCTGTCTGTACCTTTTTACTGGGATCATCCCAACATCTGAAAAGATGAAAAAACATAAAATAAGTGATACTACTTTAATAACTCTTTCATGTATCTAATGCAACACTTCCATTACACTCGGGAACCAATAAATAAATAAATAAATAAAAATTCTTGCATGGACTTTGAGAACGGATTTAGGGCAATTTTGGTGTGCTCAATCTGAATCTGAGGTCAAATTCCCTCTATCAAATCATTTCTTTTTCTTTTTGGCAATCTGCATGTTCCGTATTGATGTATTACGCAAATGTTGCTCATTCACTCATGAGTTTGATGCCATCAAGCATAAAAACAACTTCAAAAGCATAGTTTTTAAACCAGGCTCGCAAAATGTGAACAAGAGTCATAATTTCATTCATGGAGAGGTGTGCGAGACTGCAGCTTTTGCTTCAATGCTTGATACGAGAAATAATTTTTCATATCTCAAAAACGTCATGTGATTGGCAAAAACCAACACAAGATTCAGCACCCCCAAATTACCCAAAATCCATTGAAAACCTCCATGCAAGAAAAATCTTGTTGACCAGTGTTATTGATATGAAAAGACTCTGCAGTTGACGTACGTCTAACTTTGAGTGACACAGTCTTCTTAGTCTTGATAAGACTGATGACCTCCTCATGGATACAGGATGAGATGGAATATCCATTGATGCGCACGATCTCATCACCAACCTGTAAGTTAACACAGGATGGCACAATATACACATACAAGTAAAATATATAGTTGCTGTTACTTCATCAATTTGGCATTTATCTGCTGAATATACAAGTAACAAAATTACCCAATTTTACTTTGAAATTTTAATCAATTTATTACTTAAACCCATTCTCATTTCCACAGTTGCATCTTGGAAGGTCATGTTTGAAAACATTAAGAGGGTGTCTATCAACTGGTATATTCTGTCATTGTGGCATGTTCTTGTTTAAATCACGGTGGAATTCAACATGTTTAAAACTTTTATTTTTTAATTTCATTACAAACTTTGACATACTTTGGTAATCCCTTGCATTTTCATAGGCCCGGTGACATTTTTGCACACATCATGATATCACCCACAGATTTTCCACAAGTTGTGTTGGTGTGATACTACAAGCATGCTGTGATTGTTTTAGCACACGTCATACAGTACAGTCCAGCACATTACGTCATTAAAGTGCATGCTAGATCACATTCATGGACAGCTGTGAACCCAGAGGATCACATGCTCTTTTATTATGGACAAGCCGGTATGTGACCTTTAGAGACACATATCTGTGAGAGTGAGAATGGAACTAATCTTCAAACAGATCCAATGACTGGATAAGCTTAAAGCCTCAAGACAACCAGAAGAACAAGCAAAGCTGATTTATAAAACACAACTACACATTTGAAAATGAATATTGGGTTGTTTAATTTTTGGTTTTTTTGTAGCAGTAAGTGAGGAGAGGAGCTACGTCTACGCTACTTTAAACCATCTGAGGGGATACCATTAAACCTAGCATGAGAAGAAGAGCCTCTATAATCTACTCATTTTTTTATTTTAGCCCCCAATAAAAGCCTCGTGTTTAATATTCATAACTTTTGAATAACGCATTTTTAAAATGAAGCTCTTAACGGAGAAAGAGGCTTGGTATATTTCTTGGAATATTAGAAGTTGAGTAAAAATCCCAATATGGACAGGAGACCTATGATAATGTAAAAAACAAAAAAACAACAACAACAAAAAACACACAAGAAAACTTAGTTTTCAGTATAAAAAAAGCTATTACCAACAAGGGCAAATTGCCATCCAATAAAACCAGTCTCATAAATGGTCTGAAATTACATAATTTTTTTAAAACCATAATAGAAAGAATTTCTTTTATTAAATGTCCAACTATTAAGTGACAGCCAAATATATGTTTTAAATATAGTGCTTCACTCCATCTAGTGGAATAGTCTGATATTGTGACTGCATAAAACAGGCCACGTGTGTAACCTAATTACTCCCAAAAATAATAAAGTGACTGATCAAATGTAATTTATCATAATGTCTACTAATGAAGTAGACTAACTAACATAGGCACAAAATGCAAACAATTAATACATCCATACACAAAATACTACACATTAATCCTATGTACAATATATTTGCATAACAGCACTTTAAGTAAAAATAGTGGGGTTTTTATACAGTATGGTAAAGTAAGGCATAAACATCTTTAAAAAAAAAAAAGAAAGAAAGAAGGAAAGAAAGAAAAAAAAATCAACAAACTAGAACTTACATTAGAGTGTTCGGCTATGTTGAATCTTTAAAACGGGCCTTTTCTGTCATATACGAGGTCTGTTAGAAAAGTATCCGACCTTTTTATTTTTTTCAAAAACCTAATGGATTTGAATCACGTGTGCTTGCTTGAGCCAACCTTGAACCTTCATGCGCATGTGTGAACTTTTTCACGCCTGTCGATTGCGTCATTTGCTGGTAAGCAGCCTGTGTGTGAGGATGGGTGTTGTCTCTTGTCGGTTTTCTTTGCAAGGAAAATGGCGGAACGACTGGAGCAGCGCGACTGCATCAAATTTTGCCAGAAACTGGGCGACAGCCAGGTGGAAACCATTCGGATTATTCAGACGGCTTTCGGTGACGATCCTATGGGCATCACACAGATTAAGGAGTGGTACAACCGGTTTAAAGACGGCTGCACAACGGTGGAGAGCGAGCCACGCTCCGGGCGGCCATCAACATGCTGAAATGACCAGATCATTTCCAAAGTGAACGCTGTGGTGATGCGGGACCGTCGTGTGACTATCCGAGAAATTGTGGAAGAGGTGGACATCAGCACTTTTTCGGTACATTCCACTGTGACAGAAGATTTTTGCCATGAAAAGAGTTGCAGCGAAATTCATGCCGATGGCTTCGGCATGAAGCTGCTGACGGAGCAAAAGCGCCACCGTGTTGAAGTCTCACAGGACATGTTGTGACATGCCCACCTCTTCCAGAATTTCTCGGATAGTCACACGACTGAAAAGCCAACGAAAGCCGTCTGAATCTTCTGAATGGTGGAAGAGGTGGGCATCATTTTTTGGAGTCCAGCATGTCCTGTGAGACTTCAACACAGAGTTGCTTTTGCTCCGACAGCAGCTTCGTGCCGAAGCCATCGGCATGAATTTCGCTGCAACTCTTTTCATGGCCAAATCTTCTGTCACAGTGGAATGTGCCGAAAAAGTGCTGATGTCCACCTCTTCCGCAATTTCACGGACAGTCACACGACGGTCCCGCATCACCACAGCGTTCACTCTGGAAATGATCTGGTCATTTCAGCATGTTGATGGCCGCCCTCTCCACCGTTGTGTGGCCGTCTTTAAACCGGTTGTACCGCTCCTTAATCTGTGTGATGCCCATAGGATCGTCACCGAAAGCCGTCTGAATAATCCGAATGGTTTCCACCTGGCTGTCGCCCAGTTTCTGGCAAAATTTGATGCAGTCGCGCTGCTCCAGTTGTTCCGCCATTTTCCTTGCAAAGAAAATCCGACGAGAGACTCCACCCATCCTCACACAAAGGCTGCTTACCAGCAAATGATGCAATCGGCAGACATGAAAAAACTCACGCATGCGCACGAAGGTTCAAGGTTGGCTCATGCAAGCACACGTGATTCAAATCCTTCAGGTTTTTGAAAAAAATAAAAAGATCGGATACTTTTCTAACAGACCTCGTACAATGACTATATGGTATATGGTACCATATAGTCATTATATGGTATTGACACTGGCATTTAGGGATGTGATGTTCTAATTTGTTGTTGCTTGCTTTTTGTCCATGAATTATTTGCATTTTCAACAGTTTTTTTTTTTAGGTGCTCCATAAATACATTTCTCAACACTATTATTATTACCTGAAGGCCGACATTTCCAGCCTGACCGTCTTTGACAATCTGTGATATGTAAAGACCACATCCAAACTCCAACCCTCCTCGGACACTGAGACCTAGTCCATCAGGATGGGTACGATCCAGTCGCACCTCTTTCAGCTTCCTGCACAAAAATGAGTGAGAAAAAGATTAATACACTCAAAAAATGACTCATTGGATGAACTTAATTCAATTATGTTCAGGATTTCCATCGAATAATTACATTTAGCCCAAACTCAAATAAACCACATCCATGAAAGATATTTTCATTTAATTTGCTTTTGACTACATATATTTATTAGATGGAAATCGTGCTGATAACTGAATTAAGTTCATCCAATGAGTCATTTTTTTAGGAGTGTGACAAGCTTTTAGCAGGCTTAGTGATAGACTTAGAAATGAAGGGAAAAAAACATCCATTTGAATGTGGAAACAGGAATAATAAAAGTGACAGAATGAAGACACTTTTCTGATGTGATACAGACACACAGTTGCCAGGAGATGAATTTATGATGTACTCACCGTGACCGCTTGGGGGTGCGAAGGTCATACTCGACCTGATGTTTGAGTGGAATAAGGGGTCGGATGGCATCAAACAGAGGCAAACGCTTTGGTTCATTGATCACCAGCTTCAAGTCCCCCACCAACACTGGCAAATCCATAGACCTGATAGAGCAAGAGAGAGCTGAAGTGCTGTCACTGAAGAGCTTTTCAGGTAAACCATTCAGATGGGGCAAAATGTATCAAATCAAATCAATTTTATTTATATAGCGCCAAATCACAACAAACAGTTGCCCCAAGGCGCTTTATATTGTAAGGCAAAGCCATACAATAATTATGGAAAAACCCCAACGGTCAAAACGACCCCCTGTGAGCAAGCACTTGGCGACAGTGGGAAGGAAAAACTCGCTTTTAACAGGAAGAAACCTCCAGCAGAACCAGGCTCAGGGAGGGGCAGTCTTCTGCTGGGACTGGTTGGGGCTGAGGGAGAGAACCAGGAAAAAGACATGCTGTGGAGGGGAGCAGAGATCAATCACTAATGATTAAATGCAGAGTGGTGCATACAGAGCAAAAAGAGAAAGAAACACTCAGTGCATCATGGGAACCCCCCAGCAGTCTAAGTCTATAGCAGCATAACTAAGGGATGGTTCAGGGTCACCTGATCCAGCCCTAACTATAAGCTTTAGCAAAAAGGAAAGTTTTAAGCCTAATCTTAAAAGTAGAGAGGGTGTCTGTCTCCCTGATCTGAATTGGGAGCTGGTTCCACAGGAGAGGAGCCTGAAAGCTGAAGGCTCTGCCTCCCATTCTACTCTTAAAAACCCTAGGAACTACAAGTAAGCCTGCAGTCTGAAAGCGAAGCGCTCTATTGGGATGATATGGTACTATGAGGTCCCTAAGATAATATGGGACCTGATTATTCAAAACCTTATAAGTAAGAAGAAGAATTTTAAATTCTATTCTAGAATTAACAGGAAGCCAATGAAGAGAGGCCAATATGGGTGAGATATGCTCTCTCCTTCTAGTCCCTGTCAGCACTCTAGCTGCAGCATTTTGAATTAACTGAAGGCTTTTCAGGGAACTTTTAGGACAACCTGATAATAATGAATTACAATAGTCCAGCCTAGAGGAAATAAATGCATGAATTAGTTTTTCAGCATCACTCTGAGACAAGACCTTTCTA
Organism: Thalassophryne amazonica; assembly: GCF_902500255.1. Taxonomy (NCBI): domain Eukaryota; kingdom Metazoa; phylum Chordata; class Actinopteri; order Batrachoidiformes; family Batrachoididae; genus Thalassophryne; species Thalassophryne amazonica. Next base: position 88,407,748 of record NC_047110.1, read on the forward strand.
ATTTTAGAGATATTGCGCAAATGCAAATAAGCAGTCCTACATATTTGTTTAATATGCTCATTGAATGACATATCCTGATCAAAAATGACTCCAAGATTTCTCACAGTATTACTAGAGGTCAGGGTAATCCTGCAGTTTAGCTAATTGGTGTGTGTCCTCTGGCTTCATGGATAGATAAAGCTGGGTATCATGTGCATAACAATGAAAATTTAAGCAATGCTGTCTAATAATACTGCCTAAGGGAAGCATGTATAAAGTGAATAAAATTGGTCCATGTATCAACCCAATAACCACGAAAACGGAAGAAAAAGCTTGTTTTTGCCATCTCTGTCTACATTCACCTGATATACCACACAAAGTCTATCACAGTACAGACCCCCCACCACCACCACCACCAGAAAAAAACTCATGCTAACTGGACAGACTGTGCTCCTGCTGAGGATGAGTGTTTATATCATTGCACATATCATGAGTAGGTTGGGTATTTGTTATCACAGAAATAAATCTTGAGTTTGTTTTTTTTACTATTATTATTAAACAAAGTGTTGCAGTGAAAACTGGGATGAAACACTGCTCAGTGCCCTCTCAGCACTTTTATGCCCAAAAAGTGCTATATGTACACAGGGCCCAAGTCCTGTTTGAGAGAACACGAACACACACACACACACACACACTACATGGTGTGTTTCTCCATGCAAGAAAAATCTTGTTGACCAGTGTTATTGATATGAAAAGACTCTGCAGGTTCAAGATTCAAACAAGATTCTCTGGTCTGATAATACAAAGATTGAACTCTTTGGCATGAATGCCAGGCATCATGTTGGAGGAAACCAGGCACCATCCCTACAGTGAAGCATGGTGGTGGCAGCATCATGGTGTGGGGATGTTTTTCAGTGGCAGGAACTGGGAGACTAGTCAGGATTGAGGGAAAGATGAATGTAGCAGTGTACAGAGACATCCTGAATGAAAACCTGCTCCAGAGTGCTCTTGACCTCAGACTGGGACAACGGTTCATCTTTCAGCAAGACAATGACCCTAAGCACACAGCCAAGATATCAAAGGAGTGGCTTCAGGACAACTCTGTGAATGTCCTTGAGTGGCCCAGCCAGGGACCAGACCTGAATCCAATTGAACATCTTTGGAGAGATCTGAAAATGACTGTGCACCGACGCTTCCCATCCACCCTGATGGAGCTTGAGAGGTGCTGCAAAGACGAAAGTGCCAAATTGCCCAAAGACAAAGACAGCTGCAAGCTTGTGGAATCATAGTCAAGAAGACTTGAGGCTGTAATTCCTGCCAAAGGTGCATCAACAAAGGATTGAGAAAAGGGTATGAATACTTATGTACATGTGATTTCTTTTTCTTTTTTTATAAATTTGCAAAATTAAAAAAAAAAAAAAAAAAAAAAACATTTTTCATGTTGTCATTATGGGGTGTGGTGAGTAGAATTTTGAGGGGAAAAAAAGAATTTACTCCATTTTGGAATGAGGCTGTAACATAACAAAATGTGGAAAAGTAATGCGCTGTGTGAATGCTGTCTGGATGCAACGTATATACAATCTATGGTTTATCCCCAAATACTGCAGTGTAAAGTGCATAAGAACCTATGACTCCCCTGGACAGGACGCTAGTCCATCACGGGTTACTACCTGAACAAAGGCTGGTACCCAGTTACTGCTGCAGCGACTGGAAAACAATGATTAAGTGTTTGGTCCAAGGACACAGAAAGGTGGCGTAACAGGGAATTGAACCTGGGTCTATATATTATAGGTAGCCAGACTCCTTATCCCAGTGAACTAACTGCTGTGCAAATTTTTTAAATTACGCAATAAATAAATAAATAAATAAAGTCACCTTTTTTTCAATTGAAAGAAAAAGGGTAAGTCATTTAAACTCTGCTGTGCAAAATCTTCCTGCTTCTGCCACTTTAATTATTCACACGTGCTGTTTCCACTGCATTTGGAGGATGAACATAAAAACAGCTTTTGTAGATAACTGGTCAAGCTTGGTGGAAAGTGGAAACTGATCTGAGCCATAGAGCTCCTGCTCCATAGAAAGATGAAATGAAACCGAGACCTGTAGAACGTCATCACCTCTGCTCTGCATCAAAATAAATAAATAAATAAAATTAAATAAAGCATGTTATCATAAACCCTACTGAAGCAGACAGGTTGAGTTTCACGTCTGTGACTACCAGATATGACTGTAACATGATAAAGAGATTCTGAAACTTTAATGTGACGAATTTTCCGCAGTTCCATACTTGGACACAAATGAAACTACCCGTCTACAAACAATAAGTCACCAACAACTTGACCTACAACTATCAATCATTTCCAATAGGGATAGGACAACTGGTCATAATAGTCGACTATGACTAGCTAACATCCAACTCTAATTGACGAATACAATTTTTTTTTATTCGTCGGCTAGTCAGAAGTCATTTATTAAATTCATTTAACCCTTAAAAGAATGAACCTGTTGGCGGTGCCATCAATCCCTTCACTCGGTGACGAGAGTGTGTGAACCTTGGCAGGTGAATTAGTCAGCTCAAATGGGTAGTCTATGACTACTAAATGAATGCAGTTATTGTCTTCATGCTAATGCTGTTTTCTGTATTTGTGATTTTGTGCTTACATTTGTTAAAATAAATGTACCACCATGAAGATCCAAAACTGGCTTAATTCTTTCAATGTCAAATTTAGACACAGACTAGTCAACTAGTCGATGACTAATGGTACCCGACTAGTAAACTAATGATTTTCATTAGTCCCAACCCCTAAGTTCAACAATCATCTCATCTGTAATATGTATTTTTTCATTGATGTATAGAGACTGTTTGGTATGCAAAAATATACCAACAACAACAACAACAAATACTGTTGTTCTTCACAATTTCCAACATATAGTTGTTGTTTTTTGTTTGGTTTTTTTTTGGGGGGGGGGGGGTGGATGGATGGCCAAGAGTCCAGAACCTAAAGACATCAATTTGACAGTGAAATATCAGAGAAAAACATCAAGTGCAATTACTTAAACATTTAGACAATCATTAAATCAGTCATCTATTAATTTTATGGTAAATAGCTGATCAATTAACAGTTCTACCAATACTTCTATAAAGAACTAGAAATTTTACTCTACACCTCCCTCATGTTTCAGTATGAATTGATGTTTTAAAGTCAGGGTACGGTTAAAATCACAGTATATTCCTGCCACATTTCTTCATACAGAAAAAAATTGTATATTTGACAAAGATGTGCATAAAATTAAAAAAGATGAAATAATACTTGAAATGTTTAACAACTGGCTTGATAAGCCACAGTTTCTGCATCCTAAATATTCTGCCCGACATTTCTGCATTGCATTTTGTGTAATCACACTAAAAAACAAACATCTGGACACGACAACATATAATTCGTAGTCAAGGTTACAGACTACATTTATTTACTTATTATAAACAGCACATAGCCCATGGTTCAGTACTTTTAAATAGTGGGAGGCTGGTTTTTTTTTTTTTGGTTTCACATTTTATTATAGCAACCTTACTAACAACACTTAAACAGTGATTGAACAAAAAAGAGTTATTTATCATGTCTCAGTATTGTATTGTTTTGCATGGCATAAAGAAAGAATTAAATGAACCATCCACCCACACTCTAACCAGGCAGAGTCACAAATATTGGTACTCACTGGTGATACATGCGGAGGACATCGTATAAGTAATCCTTCTCTGCTGCATTGTCAATCAGCAGGTCCACCTGCAAGAAAAATCAAACACCTGATTCCATCTGTGGAGATTAAGGAGAAACAGCCTGATACACACTGCTCCTCTCTGTGATCTCTCACCACTACAGGGGGCGAGACAGCAGCACCGTGGACGCCTCACACTGACCTGATAGCGGCTGAGGTGCTGCAGAACTGTTTTGAGGAAACGCTTTGGCCAGTCACTGATGTAACACATTTTCCTTTTTCCAGCTGTGGACCAAACTATACCCCATCTAGGCTCAAAGCGTGAGCTCCTTCCTGCATTTACTTTTGAGCGTTTTTAAAGACTGGACCGTACACTACAAAACAGGCTTTAGGCTGATGAAGATCCACAGCTACGAGCCGGCACAAAGTACTGCGCCCTTCTAACCATCAAAACACAAGGAGGAAATAATGCTGCACAGCAAAGGAGAGGCTGCACCACGAAGGTCAGCAGTGTCAGCTTACATCTCAGATACAAGAACATTTCCACCACTGTGTTTCATCTCAAGAACATCCACTAAAAAGTTTAACAATAAGAGCGCACAAAAGGTTTCTAGTAAGACTGAAGCATGTGTTACACTAATAATAAAGGATTGTACTACACTATGTGTGCCTTCAGTGTCCTCATCATGAATGTGTGTGCATGATATGGGGTTTATGGTTGTCAGAAATTTCATCAACTCAGACCACTGACACACCAGCCTGCCACTCCTGCAAGCTGAACTGCAAACAGACTTTGGCACCATAAACCGTCAACGTAGGCAACCACAGACCAGGAAGATGGATGTTTTTAAAAAGGTGCACCATCAACTTTACATATCTGGCTTATTTTGAACAGTAAAATCATGTGTAATGGAGCCAGTACATGACTTATCAATGAGATGATGCATACAAACTAATCAACAAATAGCTCGAAAATCTGAAAAATTCTGATTGTGTCAGATTCTCACTTGTGAGAATTTGAGTCTTTTCTGTTTTATTGAAGAGAATCAAGTTACAAACCAATGTACTGCCATAGAGTTTTAGAGGTTTTAACTGCTCTTGAACCAATTAAAAAAAATGTTTAAACAAATTTCATCCAGACATCTTATTGTTGCTGTCTTCAACCAGTTTCTACATAAAGACCAAAACCTCTTAAACTGGTTTAGAGCAAACTAAATGTTACATAATGTGGATTGAAATGGTTCTACACCAAAGACAGAGAAGTTTAAATTGATTTTAAACCACTTGAAATGGCCTAGATGCAAAGTATTTAAACAGCACTACATTTGTGATATTTTGTTAAAACTACATTTGAGATTTGCTGTTATTTGGTTTAAGACTGTTGTTAAAAACAAAAAAACACAATTCAAAGACTTCTTCTCCATAGGCTTGAAGAAAGTGTGACATTCAAACAAAGAATTGTTGGAGAACACTAAAAATAATTGATATATGGTAATAGTTGCACATGCAGCCAAACTATGGACCTTTGATCCATTTTTTACTGCATGTTACAAAAACAGTGGCTGAAGCCAGGGGCAGATCCAGGATTTTTTAAAGGGCGTGGGGGTGGATTTGTGAACAAGTCTCGCGTAACCAAGAGGTTGTGGTTCCTTCGGGTGTTCTGGGGCATGCCGCACAGAAAATTCAGAATTTTTAGGTACCATTTCCTGCATTTTGGTGCATATTTCACCACAAAATACAACCACAGAGAAAACACTTTATAACCTGTTTTTTTTTTTATTAATTTGAACTTGTACAATGGTGAATGCGGTGCTGTGACATTACGATGACAAGTAACAAAGAAGATTTGAAATATCTGTGGCTAAAAAAAGTGAACACCGTTGCTATACCTTGCTGAATCATGGTCTGGTACAAATGTATCAAGCTGACTCACATGTTGCTGAACAGAGGGTTCAAAAACATCATTCGCCATTTTTTTTTTTTTCGGTCCATGATAAAGGTCTGCCACTGGCTGAAAAAGTTCAAATAATACAGACAACATATCCAAAAAGCCCAATTCCCTCTGTCACAGACATGCACGTAAAGACTGCGACTGCACACTAATGGACCAAGTGTGCAGTTTAACGTGCCAGACCTATACTTTGTGACGTGTGCAAGCAATTGATGCACGTCTGTAATATAATGTTAGCACAACCTTGGACCATCTGGATATCATAGCATGTATGACAATGTTACTGGATTCACAGAAATGCAAGGGGCTGCCAGAGTGTATTAAAGTTTGCAATGGATAAAAGAAATTGTAAAACATTTGAAAATCCTGCCATTGTTAACTTGACCATGGCCCAATGTCAGAATATCTGTTAATCACAGACACCCTTCTGGACCACTCAAGTACAAACAAGGTTTCAAACCATGACCTTCTGGGATGCATATTATTAACTATCCCATGTACACAATTTAGCACAACATACTTTGAAATTTGAAAATGGCAAGTGCATGTTATAGTACCAACACACACACAGAGGGAGAAAATAATCTCCCCATAGGAACAAAGCTTGTTTGTGCCTTGGTGTCCCCTCAACCTCTAATTGCGACTGTAAATTGTCTCGTCGTTCCACTCAGCTGCTCATCTCTGACACAGTTTATACTGTCAGATGCTAAGTTGCCCTTTGTGAAACATCTGCAAGATGGAACCCAGCCTGGTTGCAGAACAGATGGCTTTGAGGTGATCTCAGCATGCTCTGGGACTGAAAACCCCCAAAACATATCATGTTCCCATCCACCATTATCTTTTACTCATGTTACATCTTCATAAGTCTTCCTAATCCTGTAAAATACTAGTATTAAACATACAATTGCAGGTTATTTATGCCCAGAATTTGAATCACATACCACACATCTAAATAACATTTTACCTTATCTTTATTTGTATTCAAAATACAACTGCAGACAACAGCAGTGTATATACCTTAACAACATGGGATAGGACAAATTTTTTTTTTTTAAATTTGTAATCATGAAAAAAAAAAACGTCCACAACTCAAGTAAGTCAATGATTTTTTTTTATTTTGCTTTTCTTACAATTCACTGTAAAAACCAAGAAACTCACTTTTCAAGCATAAATGACAAGGTCTATGCAACGAAAACAATGACAGGATTTATAGGTTATTCATTGTCAATTTGCTGGAATTAATAAAGTGTTTGTGCAAAAAATAAATACATGTTTAAAAAATGTATATTTGACACTTTGTTTATAACTAGTAACTGTTTAATCATTGCAATAAATGTCAAACACTGACCTAATCAAATAATTATTTAAAAAATAATAATATCTGACTCATCCAACTTCTCAAATGCCAGTTTAAACAATAGGCTGTTGTGTTTTAAAGTGTTTTAAAATAATATAGTTTTGGTTTTAAACAGCTCTAACACATTGAACAAATGGTTGAAATTGGACATAACGTGAATCCATTTAAATAAGTTGATTAAACTGATTTTACAAGGTTCTATAGCTAGGATTGTTTAAAGTGCTTCCAGTGGTTTTAAACTGGATTGAAACTAGCTACCTGCTAATTTTAAGTGATTTTTAAACCAGATTTAACCCGGTTAGCATTTTTAAGCTGTATCAGTAAATGGAAAGCGGTCATAAACTTACTTAAGGGGGAAAAACTGGTTGTGACAGGTTTGCAAATATGAAATCAAATTTCTGGATTTTGGTCAGTAATTGTTAAATTTTAATCACTGTGGTATAACGTTTTTTTTCTTGTCTACCTTATAATACAGAATAAATGATCAGTCAATTCTTTTTTTTTTTTTTTTTTTTAGAAAGACAAGCACAAAATTTGATTTAAAATAAAAACACACACTTATGCAACCCTGGCATTCTATTCTTAAGAGTTTATGATGTACAACAAATTTAACTAAGTCTGGATTTTATTGTGTAAAGTCCCACATTCTGATTTTTTTTTTCAGCTCGATGGTTCAGGCCTTTACCTGCGTAACATCCCACAGACACCTGTTTGTCCATGTTTCTCAGACAGGTACAGGTAGACAGCAACAACAACAAAACATATTTAACTGTCCGTCCAAACTTAAAAGTGTTTTCTTTACCTTGTGCCTAAATTCCCGAGCTACTTTCTGCTCCATAACAGAGGTAGCAGTCGACCCACTGAGCCCAGGAGATCTCACTGGCCGCAACGACACGAGTCAGCCTGTCAAACACGCACAAATAAAATCAATTCACTTCCTGTTGGGATTTTCACAGTCATTCCGGAAGCGATAATGACAGGTTAAAACCATAGACTTGCTTTTGCTCCAGTCCAGATAAGCAAATTAATAATGTTGTGACTACATATATCACAGTTTTCAATACAGGAATTTTCACCTGACGCTTGGCAAAACGTCAAGAAAGTTACTTTAGTTTTTAACTTACTCCTGCTGTACGAGGTCTGTCCGTAAAGTATAGGTCCTTTTTATTTTTTTCAAAAACTATATGGATTTCATTCATATGTTTTTACATCAGACATGCTTGAACCCTCGTGCGCATGCGTGAGTTTTTCCACGCCTGTCGGTGACGTCATTCGCCTGTGAGCACTCCTTGTGGGAGGAGTCGTCCAGCCCCTTGTCGGAATTCCTTTGTCTGAGAAGTTGCTGAGAGACTGGCGCTTTGTTTGATCAAAATTTTTTCTAAACCTGTGAGACACATCGAAGTGGACACGGTTCGAAAAATTAAGCTGGTTTTCAGTGAAAATTTTAACAGCTGATGAGAGATTTTGAGGTGATTCTGTCGCTTTAAGGACTTCCCACGGTGCGAGACGTCGCGCAGCGCTCTCAGCCGCCGTCGTCAGCCTGTTTCAAGCTTAAAACCTCCACATTTCAGGTTCTATTGATCCAGGACGTCGTGAGAGAACAGAGAAGTTTCAGAAGAAGTCGGTTTCAGCATTTTATCCGGATATTCCACTGTTAAAGGAGATTTTTTTAATGAAAGACGTGCGGGCGGATTGCAGCGTCGGCTCGCAGCCGCCGCGACGCTCCGTCACAGGAAAAACACCTCTGCTGGAAGCCTTAAGGACAAGTTGGAACATCTCCAGCTGATAAACAATTTCTCATATACTCACTGCACTGAAAGCCATCAAAAGCCAACTGGATTTTAACAAATGGTTATCAACACGGAGGTGTTTTTCCTGTGCCGCCGCGCCGCGTCGGCTGCGTCCCGACGCGCGGACCCGTCCGCACGTCTTTCATTAAAAAAATCTCCTTAACAGTGGAATATCCGGATAAAATGCTGAAACCGACTTCTTCTGAAACGTCTCTGTTCTCTCACGACGTCCTGGATCAATAGAGCCTGAAATGTGGAGGTTTTAAGCTTGAAACAGGCTGATGACGCTGCCTGAGAGCGCTGCGCGACGTCTCGCACCGTGAAAAGTCCTTAAAGCGACAGAATCACCTCAAAATCTCTCATCAGCTGTTAAAATTTTCACTGAAAACCAGCTTAATTTTTCGAACCGTGTCCACTTCGATGTGTCTCACAGGTTTAGAAAAAATTTTGATCAAACAAAGCGCCAGTCTGTCAACAACTTCTCAGACAAAGGAATTCCGACGAGGGGCTGGACGACTCCTCCCACAAGGAGTGCTCACAGGCGAATGACGTCACCGACAGGCGTGGAAAAACTCACGCATGCGCACAAGGGTTCAAGCATGTCTGACGTAAAAACATATGAATGAAATCCATATAGTTTTAGAAAAAAATAAAAAGGACCTATACTTTACGGACAGACCTCATAGTTTTAAAATGAAGGCAGTATTGTAGATGGATGTATTTATAAAGCACATTTCCATTTGATGCAAACACACTACATTTATATTCCATAAAATTACATACCACTGTATGGAATACTGTGATTTTTCAAGACTACACTTACTACACTACACTTGTTTGTTTGTTTTGTTGTTTGGGATGCCAATTTCCATTTTCTTCCTTCCTGTAGCTGTTTCTTTTGACTTGTACATAATTTTATTATTATTTTTTGTATTTTAATGTACATATTGTAAAGCACTTTAAAGCACACATGACATTCATGTGTGTGTGTGTGTGTGTGTGTGTGTGTGTGTGTGTGTGTGTGTGTGTGTGTGTGTGTGTGAATGAATCAGTGTGTAAAGTGATTTGAGTGTCGACCTCAGATAGAAAACAGCTCTGTAATTACCATCCATTTACTATTTATCAAGAATCTTAGTGCTGTTGATGGAAGCTGGAATCAGAAGATGTCCGGCAGTGTCAGCTTAGACCTGGTAGAAAACAGTGTAGGGTTATGGAACAAACTTGGTCTTCATGGGTGACATGTAGCCAAAAACTGATACCTCTAAAATTAACTTTGCAAGCCTAAGTGCAGGTGAAGGCGTTATGCAGGTTTATGGCTGTTTTTATTGCAAAAGAAGTTGGGTATTTGATCAGTATTTGTTCAGTTCAATCCTGTGAAGTATAGGCTGATATTTATCCATCATGCAGTGTCACAAGGGAGACATCTGAGTGGCCCCAAAATTCATATACATACAAAATACAGCCAAAGTCATAGAGAATTACCAGCACTGAAAAGGCCTCACAGCATCCCTGCAACGTTCGCACAGTACTGCAGGCCCTAAATGAAGTGAATGAATGAACTGCAACTATTCAACAGAACATCCACTTTGTTAAGCATAATCAAAATTCTTCGCGTTTACTTCATTAATGACAATGAATTTGACCACCAACCACTAGATGGCGCGCACACACACACACACACACACCAGTATCGGTTTTTTTCTCACGAAAAAGAACGTAAAGGCGTAAACTTCCTGGTTTCAAAAGTTTGGGCGAACGGTCTAATAAATCTTTAACTGAGACGGGTGAGAATATTTTACAAAAATATTATAGTTTTTAACAAAAGAGTGCAATTATATCACATCCTCAGAAACGTATGCGCAGTTTGTTGTGGTTTTTTTGTGATTTAAAAAAAAAATCTTTTGTCCTCTATAGCAAAACGTTATTTTTCCCAGAGGATGGATGTTCGTGCTCTTTTTCTGTCCATCTGTAAAATTATCTCATAAATAACGTTCGAAACTAACCCGGGCTGAGCTGTCTGTAGTTGAAAGCTGAACGAAGCACAGTGCTACTTTTGTAGTTTTGAAAATCCCGCGCCGCCTGGCGCCCAAAGCCACAATAATGTTCTTTAAATATCACCTTTACAGATAATTAAATCATTTATTCTCCGTTCTTTTCAGGGTTTAGGGATGGGATCACCAACAAGAAATGCAGTGACACACCGGTAAGGCTGCTCAATAAAAACAAGGGACAGATTTTTTTTTTTTTTTAAAACACATAATGAAGTGTGTAACTTTGTACAGGGGTACAGTGTAATTGATGATAGCGTCCCCTAAACAAAAAGAAGGAAGGTGGTCAGTGCGAGAGTACTCCAGATCTGAATGTAGTGTTATGCAATATATAAATTCTGTCATTGTAGCATTATACACTGATCAGCCACTGTGATCACAGGTGAAGTGAATAATATTGATTATATAACACCTAAATATATCCGTGTCATTTGATTGGTGGTTTGTATGTATATGTACGTGATATTGTTCATTTGTTCTGTTTGCAGTTTTGTTCCATTTACCGTACAATTTTAGTTCCATACGTTTTTCACGCTGTAACTACCTTAACCTAAAAACACAGTTGTACATAATGTAGGCTTTGCATTTTGTATCACCAGTTATACAGTTTCATGATGAAGTGGTATAGAGGATGACTTTTTTAAAAAGAAGACCTGAAAGTTTAGCTACAAATTGCCAGAAGGTACATCTGAGATGCAAGCCTAGATTTTATCTGTTTTGGTGAAAAAAATATTCTTCTCTACTCCACTATGAAGCTAAGAGTGGTGATGCAAAATGTGCAAAATCTCTCCAGTCACAGCCACATAAGCGTGTAACTTCGTCTGGGTTGTCTGGGTGTCTTGGTGGCTTTCCTCACTCTTCTCCTTCTTGCACATTCACTCAGTTTTTGAGAACTGTCTACTCCATGCAGATTTACCATGGAGTGCCATACTGTTTGTATTTCTTCGTAATTGATGTAAATAAAGCCCAAGACACATTCAGTGGCAGCTTTACTATCAGAGAGCCTCATCCACAGCTATCACAAAAGACTCTAAGCTGTCATTGATGTTATCAAGGACAATACACGGTATTAAGAACAGGGGTATGTAAAATTTTGATCAGGGTTATTTGTGTAGCTTCTGTTGTCATTATGATTTAAACAGAGTAAGCACAGTTGTTTGACAATAAATGGCTTCACCCAACCAGTAACCATGAGTGACAAAAACGTTTTGTGTTATCATTCATATTCTCTGAAAAATGGCCAAGAAACCAAAAATTCTGCCAGGGTATATCAACTTTTGAGCACAACTGTAACTTCTCAGAAAAAACTTGATCGTAGGAACGTCCATCCATGTATTTTCTGTACCTGCTTACTGCAGATAATGGTCACAGGGGGCTGGAGCCTATTCCAACAGTCATAGGGTGTAAGGCAGGGTGCACTCTGGACAGGACACCAGTCTATCATAGGATTGTAGGGACAGGCTTCAAATTATTAAAAAGCATCAGTTCAGCTGTACATGAGCTGGAGAGTGATGCAAGCATGTGTTGTTTATGAAACGTATTATTTGTTTTTTGACAGAGCCAACAATCATACCCCTGGTCAGGAACCTGACTTTCCGATTCCCCCCATCCATGAGCGTCTAGCATATCTGCGTCCCTCCAGAGAGCTTCTGGAGTTCTACAGACAGAAAATTGCCCAGTATGACAGTGAACAGGAGGAGTTGCTGCAAATGTTGGAGAAATACAGAGGCAACACAGAGGACCAGGTGAGCTACAGCTATCAGCTTTTTTGTTTTGTTGTGTGTTTTTTTTTTCTTTTCTTTTTTTATGACATTGCACTTGGGGTATGCCAAAGTGTATTTACTTGGTAAATCTTCCCAGCATAAGCTACAGTCTGAAGTACGACAGCGCGAAGGAGAAGTAACTAAGCTGCAAAATGCTCTGAGTGACATGCAGGTCTACCTTTACCAAGAAAGAGAACAGTCCCTTCGGCTTTATGCAGAAAATGACAGACTAAAGATCAGGTGGGTACATATGAAAGACAAACAAATAAATAATGGAACAAATGCTCATGTCATAATAATAATAGGATATTGAGACATCATTATCATTGGACACCATTCTTCACAAATACTTCTATTCGTGAACCTGTCTATCATGAAATGTCTGTTTACTGTTGCAAAGAGAGCTGGAGGACAGGAAGAAAATCCAACACCTTCTTTCTCTGGTGGGTCCTGAAGTTGGAGAGATGACATATTTCCACCGAGAACCTCCACACAAGGTGTGCAAGACTACAGTAGATTTTATATTCTCAAAGGTGTCCTAGTTCCACTGGCCTGACAGTGTACATGATCGTTACCTGCAAAGGTTGATTGACACACCAGTTTGCATTAATGATCACATATCACACATGCACTACTGTTGCTATGTTGCATCATAAACACAAAGGTTAATATCATAAAATACAGATAGGAAATGGAAGAATCTTAATATGTTACCAAAAGATGTGTCGAGGCATTACATGATATATGATGACATAGATAGTATTGTCAACACATCACATACTTAAAATTTCACATTCCATATTTTCAGCATTTTGATAGTTGCTACTAGTACATGTTTGAGGATCTTTAATTTCTGTTTGCACTCTGAGCAATTGTCATTAAGGTCTTCCTAGTGCTATACAAGGAGGATTTTCTTTCACCAAAACATTAAATCTAGGCTTGCATCTAAGATGTACCTTCTGGCAAATTGTAGCTGAACTTTCAGGTCTTCTTTTTAAGAAAACCCTCCTCTATACGACTTCGTCATGAAGCTGTATAACTGGTGATACAAAATGCAAAGCATGCACTGTGCACAATTTCTCCAATCATAGCCAGAGAAGCCTATATCTTCTGGGTTCTTGGTGGCTTTCCTCAGTCCTCCTTCTTGCACAATCACTCAGTTTTTGATTTTTTTATACTCCACACAGATTTACCATAGAGTGCCATACTGTTTGTATTTTTTCATAACTGATGTAAATAAAGTCCAACACCAAGTTGGAGAGATGACATATTTCCACTGCGAACAGACTTGGAAATGTTCATGTATCCATCCCCTGACTTCTCTGAAGAATACTGGCAATAATACTGATTATTTACAGGTAGTATACCAAAGGGGGTGATTACTTATGCTACCCATCATCTTGGCTTTTCTATTTTTAATTAATTTATATGAAGTTATATGGGGCAACTGTTTGTTGTGATTTGGCGCTATATAAGAAAAAAGTTGATTGATTGATTGATTGAAGTTGTAGAGATTTGCTTTGAGTTTAAGGAAAATAATTTTAGAAATTACACTGAGAAGCCTGATTTACTTTTTGCATTTGAAATGGCATAAAAAAATGTGTGAAATACCAAGGGGCTGAATACTTTTGCAAGGCACTGTAAATGTGAATTTGAGCTACTTAAATTTTAACACCCAAGAAATTAAGAAAAGCATTTAGATTTAATGTTTTGAAAATGTTGACTATGCATTATGTTTCAGGTCACAATCACACAGAAGAACCCTGACATCTCTCTGCAAGAAAATCTCAATCTCAGACCAACAAAATTGAAACCTGCTGTCACCAAAAAAGGTTGGGAATATATTTTTATTTATTTATTTTTGTGGATGCTACATCTACTGTACTTTAATTTAAAACAACTCATTAATGTGAAATGTAAATATAACTTTGCATTCCTACTTATGAACATTAATATTATTGAAATAAGCTTGTTGCAGTGAACAGTGGTGGTAAACATCTGGTTACAGTTGCTGTTTTGCTCATTGTTTTTTTTTTTCTTTTTTTTCCCCAGAGTATGAGCTTTAAATTATCATTTTTATTATTTTAGTTTTTTATGAGTTTGTCAGGTCCTGCAAATTATACTCTGTCCAACATGTATACTTAAAAATCACAACAACAGTGTTGTTAATCATGCTTTTATTGTAGTGGTTCCAAACTGTCGGCTAGCCATCCATGTCCCGCTATTTCTTTTGTCCAAACTGCATTACATAACATCCAGTATGTTGTCCATCACACATTTATTTGTCCATCTTCCTTATTTGTAGAATTTAATCGTCTTTGTGTTACACACCACAAGCCGGTGGCTTCCTACTTAAATTCACCATTCACTCCATGTACATCTGATGATTCCAATTCATTTTGTCCAAACTATGCTGTCTAATGCATGTTTGTCCAGCTTACTTGTTTTTGGAATTTAAAAGTCCTTATGTTAAATGACAGCACAGGCTGTGGTGTGTACATGTACTACACTGCGTTCCTGTCCATTGTTAAACTCATCTCCTGGGAAACGCTGAGTTACAAAGTGAGACCCATATACAGAAAAAAGGTGTGACAGCTTGCTTTTCCTCTTCACAATGCATTTTTTGACAGGTGTGAGTCGTGCGACTAATACTCTGGTGCTGTTTAACTCTGAAATATACGGTAGTCTCAGTGAGGGAAATGAAGGCTTCTTGCATAGTGGTGGAAATTAGCTCTTTGCCTAAGGCAATTTGGGTAAAAAGATGAGTGATTACATCCAAGCATGTATTTTGCCAGTCTCTTCAGTTTGATGTCCGTTTACAGACAGTAGCAGGAAAACAAAACCTTCAGATGGAGTAAATGGAAAGCTTGTGGAGCAATACAAGAATGAGAACCAGACTTTACTGCTACAGGTATGGATCTGCCCTCTGAAACAAAGTAAATGTGACGTATGTGTTTGTGTGTTTGTATTCAAGTCATTGAAGATCATTGTTGGGCTTGTTGCTATTGTGCTGTGACTCATGCTTCCAGGTGGAGGCGCTGCAGGCTCAGATGGAGGAGCAAACTCGTCTGTCGAAGGAGCAGATAGAGTCCCTACTGGAGGATAAAAAGATTAAAACAGAGGAGGCACAGGCACAACACCAGAGAGATCATGAACGCTTCACAGCTCTGACAGACAAGTTAGTTTTCTAATAATCATGATTTGTTTTGTCTATGCAAAGGTATAAGTGTAAGATTTGGCAATGAGAATAATTCAGTGTGACTTTTTTCTCTCTAATCCCCCCCCCCCCCCCCCCCCCCCCCACACACACACACACTCTGACTTAAAAATCCTCTCACCTTTGTTATCACAGGCTCCAGCAAACCCAGAACCTGTTGTATGCAAGCAACAGAGATTTTTTACAGCTAAAGTTTGAAATGCGGTCACTAGAGAAAGGTTGGATGGCAGAGAAGGACCGACTACTGAAGGAGCTGGACTCCTATCGTAATCGCCAGAGAAAAGCAGAACCTGTGGGCACACAGCAGGATCGAGCCTGGCACCCCAACAGCAGCATTGCACGCCACTTTGCCCACCCTCAGACACACTCACAGCATACCCACAAGGAGGCGCTACGGGTAAAAACCGTTTAATTTACAAATTAAAACTGAAGAAACCTTATAAATACTGATAACTCTTAGCTTTAATACAGAATATTCTGATGTCTTTTGGTTTTAGGCGGTTGTTGTAGTTTCTGCTACCTATTATGTATCTTATCAGGCAATGCAAGAGGATCTGAAACGGACTCAACATCTGGCAGAGATGTACCGGGAGCAGTGTGTTACTTTGGAAACACAATTGTGCCAAATTAAAGAGGCTGAAGATGCTGGCAGAGAAATATTCAAGGTACACTTGTTTAAGTTGGTGGTTGTTGGTTAAAATCACGGTTCACATCTTTAAGTGAATGTTTCTCGCCAATCCACCAAAAATCTTTCTTGCTGGCATTTTTATATCCCCACAAACAAACAAAAATTTGGGGGTATATATAGGATTCATTCTGTCCGTCTGTTCATGAGCAGTGTAAGTGCAACTCCTCCTCAACTGTTGTGTGGATTTCAGTGAAACTTCACACATTGAGAGCAAAACATATGAAAATGTGCATAGAGGAAAATGAATTCGGTCCGGCATCTTCAGTAGGAGATAATTACACTTTTTATCCCCCGAAGGGGGATCATGTCTTGATGATTTCTGTCTCTGTCTGTCCTCCCATCCATCCCAAAAAGGGTATAAGTGTTTTGAAATCAACTCCTCTCACATTTTTAGGAGGAATTTTGTGAAACCTATACCACAAAAATCCTTGTTAGAAGTTGGTAATATGCATATTATCATTATTATTCCAGCTGAGCCCATTTGACCAGAGTGATAGAATAGATTTGTTTTTTTTTTTTTTTTGTGGTGTACAGTAGTTTTGTGGGAGCACCCCTATATTTTGTAATAGTCCCCCAAGATCCAGAAAAAGTGCAAAAATGGGATGAAACAGCTTACTCTGGCATGCCTCTTGTCAGACTGGCTTATACTGCAACAAATGCTAGTTTTGCTTCAATTTTTTTACCCCAATGGAGCACAATCAAATATCAAGCTATGCTCAGTAGGAATACTCTGTTTAAAAATGTTTGAACACAAACTGACCGTGTAATGATGCTGATTTGGTGAATTGGGATGAAATTTTTGAACAGTTTGAACATTTCACCCTGATTTCAAAAACGGTGCCCATGATGGCCGTAACTACTGTGTATACCACCTTTGTTCAAGATTGACAAAAGATGGATCAAGGAATTACTTTGATGCTTCAAAACACACCCCGGTTTTCCTTTTCTGGATAAAACAGGAAGGAGCGTAGCTCTGTGGAATAGGGGTATGATACGCATATTATCATATTATTCGAGTTAGCCCCATTTGACCAGAGTTATGGCCCTTGATTAACAAACCTATACATGGTTAGTTTCATGAAGTGGTGCCTGCATTTTGAAATCAACTATTGCATACCTTGAAATGTTATCAGAATGTAGCAAGCACAGTGAGGGATATTGTGCTCTCAGAGCACTCTTGTTTGTTGTTGCTGGTTGTTTGTGTTTGTTTGTTTGTTTTAAATACATATTTGTTACATGTACAGAGGTTGACCAGTTTGTTAAACCAGGTATTTTATCACAAAAGCTTTACTACTGTTGTGATATAAAATAGAAACTATTATGGGAGAGTGGGATTGTAATTTTGTGATCTTGTCTACAGATCTATAGTTATATTTAGAATTGTTGTGAACTCTTTGTGTGCAGGAACGTTCAGAGAAAATGACTAAGCGTCTCCAGCTAATGACCCAGCGTTGCCAGGCATTGGAGAAGAGGAGGGCCATGGAGGTTGAAGGGTTTAAGACAGACTTGAAACACCTCAGACAGAAACTTAAAGATATAGAGAAACAGCTCATCAAGGTAAATTAAAAAAAAAAAATCATCTTAAACCTGTTTTGGATTTCTCCTAATCATCAGAAAATCATTTATGGTTTTAATCTAATAAGCTTACTTTCTTGAAATTAACAGAATGTGATTTTCTCCATGTCCACGGAAAATTTATGCTTAGAGCACAAATTATTTGTGAGAAAATAAATTAAGAAATTGTCTCACTTGTCTATTGCTGACATGAATGTTTTTGGGATGTGGCTATGTATAATGAGATATATTTGTTGTTGTGCTTCAGGTTACTCTGAATGTTGGACCTGGCCAGGATTTGGCTATTCTGCATGAAGTAAGACAGTCCAATACCAGGACAAAGAAGGTGCAGGATGAGCTGATGGCCCTGAAGGCAAAGATCTACGGCCTGGAAAATGAGCTACGATGTTGCTGATAATTTGCCATTGGACATGTGGAGATTGTGCTTTTGTTTGAAATTTTATTTTTATTGTTATTTTTATCCTAGTCGTAGACATTTGTATAATTACAGAGTCACTGCTAATGTGTTTAATACAGAACACTTGGCCTGGAAGTTATTCTGCGTTTTGAACTAATAAAAGTTTTGTTACAATGATAGACTTTCTATCCATCGTAACCAGTGAATACTGGAAAGCTAAAAGGATTCACTCTGAAGTTCCCAAATGTTTGCTTAATGCTGCATATTTCTTTGCTGTTTGCATATTTATTAGGCTGTGTTTTTCCACAAATATCAGGAAAACACACTTTTTAACTAATAATATTCATGAAATTTTAATAAGTGTAAGTGTCTTAGAGCAGGTTAATGGTTGAAAGTTGGCACGCTCACTCCTTATTTTTCATTGGACTACAGTAATTGGGCGTATTTTTAATAACCATATTTTCAGCAAATGTGTAACCAAAGATGACATCCTTTTAGAAAAAATAAGTTCATTCACATATTAATTAGAATCATATTCTTAAAAAGGTCATATTGTACAAAATCTGTTCTTAATCTGTTACTGTCAAATGTGGTTGTGGTTACACCCACACGTGTATGTGTGTGTGTGTATATCTCTACAAACGTTAAGACACAGTGACATTTTGCTGAAAAAGTACATTACATGGCCCTTTTAAATGACCAAAATATGGGTTGGAGACCATCTGGATTTGAGGACCTAACATTTATCCATATAAGACACAATATTCATCATTAATATGCTCATCATTTTTTTTTCTCAGTTTATTTTTTGACATAATTCTAACCCCCCAACTGGGAGAAAAATACATGTCAAACAAAAACACAGGGGAAAAAAATAAAAATCGGCTCAATCAAATCCATGTAAAGAGAAATATTCGAAATGAGTTAAAAATTAAGTACTACAACAGGAAACTGAATAAATGGCTATTGACAGACTTTATGAATAAAAAAAATGGATAGGAATTAAGGAATTTGTTCGCCTTATTTTCACAACAGTAAATTTTACATAAAGTGTAAAATTTAACTAAAAAAGCAAGCATGTAAAGGCAACTAAAATTTACGTAACATTAAAAGAATAAAGTCCAAAGAAAAACATGGTTGACATCAGATGACGTCACGCCGGACACCGACGTTGTACGGTGTTCTGCGCACGCGCGTCCTGTGTGACGGCAGCCGGTGAGAGACAAAATAAAACTTGTCTCAGTGTCGACCGTCATGAGCTGTTTAGTTAGTGGTCGCATTTCATAGTTCGCGTTAGTTGAGCTAAGGCTCGCTCGGCTGCCTGATGAAATGCAGCGTTTAAGGTTCGTTAAAAGTATTTGGCAGCTGCTGAAGTCGAGCTGCGAGGGAGCAGCGACCCAAACGACCTGCTCCTCGAGACATTACAGCCATGTAAGTCTGTTTGAGCAAAGGAAACAGATAGACCGAAAATATTGAGAATGCTGCCTACTCAGCTGAGTATGAAAAACGGCAAGACTTGATTTTCAGTATTGTGTTTTCCATTTGGTGAAATCTAGTGGCTTTTGCCCCGTGGGGATCCACGGGCTCTAGATTGGGTAGTGTTTATAAAATAGGTAGCAGACATTTTCAGGGTTGGTAATAAATTATGCAAAGTTTCTGTAATGAGTTGGAATGGTGTGTGAGCCCAGAATGTTTTTAGAAGAAAAACTCAACCTTTTATTTCCTGTTAATTATATATTTTTTCATGTTAATTTACTGTCTTAATGTATTTATAAATTGTTTGGGTTCTTGATATCATATACACACTGTCATTTTTAATTATTATTGTCATTGTTATTTTATTTTATTAGATTAGATTAGATAGAACTTGATTAATCCCTTGGGAAGACTTCCTCAGGGAAGTTGAAGTTCCAGCAGCCTTGTATAGCAGCACACAGGGTAAGAAGCACACAGAGCATCAAAAGTGAAAGTTAAAAAAAAATTCAAAATATAAATACACAAATACAAATACCAGACATACTGATCACTACTGGTTTACTGGCTGCTACTGCATACTCTCAGGAGGGCCACTAGCTTAGCTTATGGTAAGTTAGAAGTGGACGCTCTCGTTTTGGCCGTACAACTAACCAGTTTCTGGATATTCTGTGTTAGTATGCGCCCGCGGCCGACGTGCTTGATGAATTCCTGCGCAAAAAGTAGTTCCCATGACCTGCGATGACAGTACGTTTTCATGGGTAGCAAAAATATCAGGAGTATATTTGGCACAAGAACCTGTGTATCTTGTGTGTTTTTATGCCTAAATAATCTTAAGTCAATACTCACACTCATCCCGCAGCATCTTCTCATGTCGGCAAATTCAGCGCTGGGTCAGGCGAAAGTAGTCCGGTGAGCTATCCCACAATGCAAAAATAGCAGAGATGTTGCTCCAATGAGAGTGGCACGCTGAGCAGGGTGGTTCCTCTCCTTCCCGTCCTCTGTCTTCCTGTTACTCCTCCTCCCCCCCGAGGGAGGAGTTGTACAGTCTGATAGCCTAACTCCTTTCACACTGGGCTTGCATACAGTTGCGTTGTGATGCATATGGAGTACACTGGAAAATGTGCAGATTTGGCATATCCCCAGTGTAGGCTGTTATATGATGGCATTCCTAGTCTTGCTTACAATTCTGTATGGTTACTTACTGTATGCTTACTGCCACGTATGTAGCCTTTGCCTCTATTTTTCTGCCTCTCACAGTCCACTCCTGCCTACCTTTTTTTTTTTTTTTTTTTGGCATTGTGGAAATGTGCTCCGTTCTCAAAATGGTACATGAAAAGCAAATGGCACTCACATTTCCAGATGTACAGCGGGACACACTGCTGTCTCCTCAGGGCTCGTAACATCAGATCACAAAGTCCATTGTATGTCCACCCCCCACCCCCCAAAAAAGTAGAAAATATTGCCATTTAAACTCACAAGCATACTTAAACATCCCGTTTCTTCTTTCAGCATTCTGTGTGTCAGGCGGAGGTCTTGGAAAATAAAGTCATACTGGCTTATGGTTTGGTGTGAATACTGATAGAATAACTCCATTAATGTAAATTCTGTCATTTGTACAAAGTTAAATATAACATATCTTTTAATGTTGAATAATGCACTAATTCTGAGGTTTTTTAACAAACACAGACAGATCACAAAGGATTCTGGGTAAAAGTGCCTCTGCTAAACATTGATTGGTTCAGTCATTCATTATGTAAACCAACACGTTAATGTGACGTGTGTTGTGTGTTGGTGTTTACAGATAAATGTGCTTTTGTAAAATATTCCATTTTTTATTTGTAAAAATGGGCATTTTTACAGAGCCCTGGAAGTGTCATCGCAAAATGTTTTGCATGTGGAGAGAATGTGCCCTCATTTTTGTCTAATAGATTACAATTTGTTCATGTAAATGGGGAATCTTCTTCACAGACTAAAGTTAATTATGGAGTTCCACAAGGTTCTGTGCTAGGACCAATTTTATTCACTTTATACATGCTTCCCTTAGGCAGTATTATTAGACGGTATTGTTTAAATTTTCATTGTTACGCAGATGATACCCAGCTTTATCTATCCATGAAGCCAGAGGACACACACCAATTAGCTAAACTGCAGGATTGTCTTACAGACATAAAGACATGGATGACCTCTAATTTCCTGCTTTTAAACTCAGATAAAACTGAAGTTATTGTACTTGGCCCCACAAATCTTAGAAACATGGTGTCTAATCAGATCCTTACTCTGGATGGCATTACCCTGACCTCTAGTAATACTGTGAGAAATCTTGGAGTCATTTTTGATCAGGATATGTCATTCAAAGCGCATATTAAACAAATATGTAGGACTGCTTTTTTGCATTTACGCAATATCTCTAAAATTAGAAAGGTCTTGTCTCAGAGTGATGCTGAAAAACTAATTCATGCATTTATTTCCTCTAGGCTGGACTATTGTAATTCATTATTATCAGGTTGTCCTAAAAGTTCCCTAAAAAGACTTCAGTTAATTCAAAATGCTGCAGCTAGAGTACTAACGGGGACTAGAAGGAGAGAGCATATCTCACCCATATTGGCCTCTCTTCATTGGCTTCCTGTTAACTCTAGAATAGAATTTAAAATTCTTCTTCTTACTTATAAGGTTTTGAATAATCAGGTCCCATCTTATCTTAGGGACCTCGTAGTACCATATCACCCCAATAGAGCGCTTCGCTCTCAGACTGCAGGCTTACTTGTAGTTCCTAGGGTTTGTAAGAGTAGAATGGGAGGCAGAACCTTCAGCTTTCAGGCTCCTCTCCTGTGGAACCAGCTCCCAATTCAGATCAGGGAGACAGACACCCTCTCTACTTTTAAGATTAGGCTTAAAACTTTCCTTTTTGCTAAAGCTTATAGTTAGGGCTGGATCAGGTGACCCTGAACCATCCCTTAGTTATGCTGCTATAGACGTAGACTGCTGGGGGGTTCCCATGATGCACTGTTTCTTTCTCTTTTGCTCTGTATGCACCACTCTGCATTTAATCATTAGTGATCGATCTCTGCTCCCCTCCACAGCATGTCTTTTTCCTGGTTCTCTCCCTCAGCCCCAACCAGTCCCAGCAGAAGACTGCCCCTCCCTGAGCCTGGTTCTGCTGGAGGTTTCTTCCTGTTAAAAGGGAGTTTTTCCTTCCCACTGTAGCCAAGTGCTTGCTCACAGGGGGTCGTTTTGACCGTTGGGGTTTTACATAATTATTGTATGGCCTTGCCTTACAATATAAGGTGCCTTGGGGCAACTGTTTGTTGTGATTTGGCGCTATATAAAAAAAAAGATTGATTGATTGATTGATTGATTGATTTTATTAGTGCCGTGTGCACGTTTTATGATGTTATAAAACGTGCACTCAATATTGTCTTGACACATAAATGTTGGCTTTACACTGTGCGAGTTTTGGCCCTTTTTCAGATCATTTTTCATTCGTGCGAGAATTGTTTGGACCGAGTTTCAGGTTAATCACACGTCCTGCATTGTGTAGTGTACATGGAGTAACAAGCTGCGTTTAACATCTCACGACCACCTCCTGATCGCCGATCTTATGGTCGAATGAAAATTGATATTATTCTGGTCGACCGTCGTTTGGGTATCCTGCTGCTGAAGAGCTACAAGCATCCAACCACTCGCACTGTGCATGTGCAAACACCGCAGACCTGTCTTGTAATGTTTTCTGTTGTTGTTGTTGTTTTCTTTTGTTTTTAAACTTTGATGTCTCCCATCGAGAATTTTTGTAGGCCCGGTGTGAAAGGGGCTTAAGGGACAAAAGTGTTTTTCAGTCTGTTGGTCCTGCATTTGGAAAGGAGCAGTCTGCAGCTGAAGAGGCTCCTGTGGTTACTTCTGTTTTGTCATTTGATGTTTAAATGGACCACAATGGAAATCAGTGTTTTCACTTTTTCTGTCATCTGTGTATTTTTAACATATTTATAATTTTATTATATACTTCCACCTGAATATGAAAGCTGATGATGGTGTTGGGCTCGTAGTCACACCTGTTCACTTCACCTCCATGAAGAACTTGCTTAACACATGGTCAAGGTCATTAGTTGATAAGCTTTCAATCTGAGTATTTTTTCCAATGCTGTTTCGATTTTTATGGAGTATGTTCATGTCCAACAGTTTTTCTAATTGTGTTTTTAGCTTTCTGGTTTGTAACGAAGTTTTCAGTCTGTTCTTGACTAGTCGGAGCTGTTTTCATCTTGTTGGAATTCATTTTGCACGTCCATTTCGAGCTCATTTGCTGTTAATTCCTCCATGTTCTTTGTTCACTTTTAGTTTTCTTTTTTCTTTTGCGCCGTGAAAATTGTAAACAAAGTCGCAAATCTGATATGCTATCTGGACTGGTTGTCGCGGTAGCTGTCTGATATGTGAAAATATCAGACCGGAAATCAGCCAATCAGAGCGCGCATCCTGTCGAAGCCATATAATAAAACTGATTATTTACAGGTATTATATTAAAGTGTTCCATTACTTGTGCAAACCATCATCTTGGCTTTTATGTTTTTAATTAATTTCTATCAAGTTGTAGAGATCTGCTTTCAGTTTGAATTTAAGGAAGATAATTATAGATTTTTTTTTTTGTATTATTTTTTGTATGTTTTGTATTTTTTGTATTTGAAATGGCACAAAAAAAATTAAAATGTGTGAAATACCAAGTGTCCCAGTCCTTTTGGAGGGCACTGTATGTACCCTGGAAACAAAGGCTTATGAATTTCTTTGTCTCTGAAGTTGGAACAGCAGTAAGTCTCTGGTATCATTGTGGTAAACAACCTGATGATTTTCTGCTGTACATTTCAACCCCAGCTCCCTCCTCAGGGCCCCAACTCCTTTGGGCTCCTCTTTGACATAGATGGGGTACTGGTGCGGGGTAAGATGGCAATCCCTGGGGCCAAGCAGTGCTTTAGGAACCTGGTGGACAAGAACGGAAAATACAAGGTACCTGTGCTGTTTGTTACAAATGCTGGCAACTGCATGAGGCAAACCAAGGCTGAGCATCTGTCACATCTGCTCGAGGTGGAGGTAAGACAAACAGCTATTAAATCATTGTTGTACTCACATCCATTTATCTGGTTTTACCCTTAGATGCCTGTTTCTTTGCAATTTGACATTACTGTTCTGACTTTTTTTGGGGGGGGCAGCATGCTTCACTTCTGAAATCACTCATTTTTAAGCATTTTAGAATTAGTTTGGACACTAAAGGACCACATCTAGGCCTCATTTTCATCAAGTTGCAAGAATAATATGAACACTTTTGTTTAAATGGACCCTTTACAAAAATAGTTTAATAACAAAAAGTCAGCCTTTTGTGCCAACTGATCCATAAGTAATAATATAAGCCTTTTTACAGTTTTGTTTACAGTCATTAGGGATACCAACAAAACAACATCCCTTAAAATATTGACTTAGTATTAATTTTCCTAGCTTGTGTTAGCCTATTAATTAGTTTGTTCAGTTAGGTTCACAGTGCTATCATTTTTCAAACCTGTTTTTAATTGACATCACACCGTCTCCATAAATAGTAGTAGTGGTGGTAACTTTAGAGCACTAAAGTATCTGGTGCAGAGTAGGGGAAGAAATTGTCAGTTGTGGTCAGTCAATTTTTTTAGGGATCCCAGAAAGCAGCCCAGTCAACCTAATAAAACACAAATTGGTGTAAGCTGCAAAGAAGCACTTCCAATATTTGCTCTTGCGTTCAATGAGTACTCGTAAGTGGAAGCATGTGGTCCGTGGTTGATTCAGATCAATGGTTGGTCCGTGGCTGTGAAGCCAGACTGTTCTGGTCACTGACTTGCTACAGTGGCTAAAGGTTTATTGACCTTGACTTCACAGACAGTGTTGTGATCATTTGACAAGCTGAATTATTAATCAGCATATTTGGGTATGCGATTGTCCTGGATCAAGTTTCAGATCCTGACTTTCAGTGACTTCCTGGACTCTGCCATCAGAATTCGGTAGTAACGTTCATGTCTCTGGGCCCTTGGACTTTGAACTCAAGATATGCATGGGAAGCAGTTGTGGAGCCGTGAGCTCAATGGACAGAGGTGCTTGGCTATGCTGATATCTTTGCAGGGGAATGAAGGTCTGTGTCTTTAGGGCCCTGGTGCTTCCTGTCTGACTGTGTGGTTGTAAGATTTGGATGCCAACCAGTGACTTAAGGTGATGATTAGATGAACCAGAGCCATTTCTTTCATACCTGTAAGAACCTATGTATCGGTGCCTGCTGAGGCTGACCATTCTTGCCACTTCCAACACTTTACAATCCTTCTAATAAAGCTAATGAGATTCTGTTGTCTAATTTCTGGACTGGTGTAAATAACATCTACAGCAAAGCATATTTGTTATGGTGTTTACTTGTTGCAAAAAATCAGCTCACTCAGTAATTACATCCAGCTAACGTGTGTACCAAACACTGTAGTTTATCTCTGATTTCTGTTTCTGCTCCACTTCAGGTGTCAGCAGACCAGGTGATGCTGTCCCACAGTCCTTTGCGAATGTTCACCCATTTCCACAAAAAGTGTGTGCTCGTGTCAGGACAGGGTCCTGTGCTGGAGGTGGCTCATAAGTATCCTGTCTTGAATTAGTGACTGCTCTTTGATTGTTGAATTTATTCTATGCACTCTTTGTTGTTTTTGCTATTAGGCACTTTAAAATTTCATGATTTTAAATGATTAATCATGGATGCATGTGGGGAGCATTCCTCATCTTATATGGTACATAGTTGGGAGCTGTGCACGTTTGATATTTTTTCCTTTTTCTTTCTAAACAACTCTGTCATTGATGTATTCCTGGTTTGATGACTCCCCCCCCCCCCCCCAAAAAAAAAAAAAAAAAAAATACCAAAACAAAACAGAATACTGTGATACTCACCAGGTGATATACATTTCAGCATCACAGGATTCTGAGTAGTTAATTTGTATTTCACTCGTATGTGCTGTGATTTTCATACCTCTGGGTAATGTGTGTTTATATCTTTAACTTTGCATACATCAGTCTTGGTTTTCAGGATGTTGTTACGATAGAAATGCTGAGAGATGCATATCCTCTTCTAGATGTTGTTGATCACAACAGAAGGCCTAAAAACAGTGTAAGTACGGCATATGAAGCCAGTATATGTTTATGCACTGAAGAGGAGGAATGCCTACTCTTCCTGCTGTCTTTCAGATTCCACCAACTAAAGGCCTGCGCCCAATAGAGGGTATGTTTCCACACAAAACATTGCAGCAGTAGTGTAGTGATTCATTACAGCCAAACCTGTGGCTGTCGTTTGTACATTTATTTTATTTTTTGTCTTTCATGTGTGCTGCCCTACAGCTGTCATATTATTTGGCGAGCCGATCAGATGGGAGACCAACCTCCAGCTCATTGTTGATGTCCTCCTAACCAATGGGAACCCACATAACTTTTGGATTTGCAAGCAGCACCCTCACATCCCGGTCCTGGCCTGTAACATGGACCTCCTGTGGATGGCTGAAACAAAGAATCCCAGGTAGAGTATGTAGTACGCATCAGAGTATAGGCATTAAAATGTGCAACTCAGCGATATTAATTCATTTGAAGGGGTCATATTGTGCATTGTGGTATTTTACAGCTGTGGTAAAGTTGGGGTTTCATGTTTGACACCCGCAAAGACCCACAATTCAGTGATTGTAGGTCGAGCTCCCCACCCCACTGTGAGCAATATAAAGGAAATTAAGGAATTTTCTTAATATAGATTTCTGTGACGTGTGACTGAAGTCTGGAGCTTTGCTCTGAGACACCCCCACTGAGTCAGTCTCTATACTCTCCACTGTTATGGGAGCAAAATACAGCGCTGCCTCCTGCTGAAATGGGGGAGGGTGTGTTCAGCAGCACCCACTATTAATTTAAAGCAACAAGCACAGAAACTGTTTTTCTTCTCATCTGTCCTCTTCATGCCATATGATACATAAAGCCTTCAGGTTTGTTTTTCAGAAAATTCAAAATTTGTCATTTTTAGGCTGCATTGTCACTGTCTCAGGTATTTTTAGGTGCAAGCATTAATTTTATACCTCTAAATTATTTATTTATTTATGCTGCAACTAATTGCTCAGGGTTGCTACAGCGGACCTGGTAGACTTCCACATTGGAATTTGGCACGTTTTATACCAGATGCCCTGCCTGATGCAACTCCAGTTCTACATGGAGAAATGTGCACAGTTCCTGGTGTTCCTAAGCAGTTTCCCAGGCAAGTACGAATCAGGGCCTTCTCTGGGGAACTTCTGACATCTGAAGGGATCAAGTGTACACAGAGCAGCATGACTGAAGTAATGATCCTCCCAATAATAAGTACTAATTACTCATAATAACACAGCAGGTAGCTCAGTGGGATAAGGAGTTGGGCTACCAATCTGCAGGCTTAGGTTTGATTCTCGTCATGCTAGCTTTCTGTGTCCTTGTACACGACCATTAATCTACATTGTTTCAGTGCACCCAGCTGTAAATAGTTACCACCTTTGGCCGGGAAAGTCAACTGCATCCCATCCAGATGAAGTCATAGACTCATCTGCTTAACGCTACAGGATCCAGGGATAAGCACCTGCACCAGTGGGTCAAGAGGCCTATATAGGACTTACTTGCTTCTTCTCCCAATAAAAGTTTAGTTCAAAACTTCTCTTCCTCCAGGTACGGGATGGGGGTGAAGGTTCGCTATTCTCAGTAAAAGTAATTAAGAGCTGGCAGTGTCGCACATTAAGCTGTAGCTCCATGGGAAGTTAGCATAGAGTGCTTTCACACTGACCTTGTTTGGTCAGGACCATCAGAATTTTCAGTTCAGTGCAAACTAAAATAGGTGTCAAAGCTGCATCAGACCACAGTCTAGACTTTAGAGTCGAGAGCAATATTCCAATATTTTGTCTGACCAAAAAAAGGTGATCTCAGTTGAGATCAAACTGAACCATGGTCTGGCTTGTTTGTAATGTGAAACTGCTTTTGGATAGGTTGGATCTTGGACCAGTTACAGTAAGTTGTGGCAGGTTATCATGGCATCATCATAACAATCCAGTAGACAGTAGAAGACTCGATTGGCTTTGCTCAAAATGTAAATGAGTCCACCCACCACTTTAATCATATCTTAGATCTTGTTCTGACTTATGGTATGGAAATTGAAGACTTAACAGTATTCCCTGAAAACTCCCTTCTGTCTGATCATTTCTTAATAACATTTACATTTACTCTGATGGACTACCCAGCAGTGGGGAATAAGTTTCATTACACTAGAAGTCTTTCAGAAAGCGCTGTAACTAGGTTTAAGGATATGATTCCTTCTTTATGTTCTCTAATGCCATATACCAACACAGTGCAGAGTAGCTACCTAAACTCTGTAAGTGAGATAGAGTATCTCGTCAATAGTTTTACATCCTCATTGAAGACAACTTTGGATGCTGTAGCTCCTCTGAAAAAGATAGCTTTAAATTAGAAGTGCCTGACTCCGTGGTATAACTCACAGACTCGCAGCTTAAAGCAGATAACCCGTACGTTGGAGAGGAAATGGCGTCTCACTAATTTAGAAGATCTTCACTTAGCCTGGAAAAAGAGTCTGTTGCTCTATAAAAAAGCCCTCCGTAAAGCTAGGATATCTTACTACTCATCACTAATTGAAGAAAATAAGAACAACCCCAGGTTTCTTTTCAGCACTGTAGCCAGGCTGACAAAGAGTCAGAGCTCTGTTGAGCCGAGTATTCCTTTAACTTTAACTAGTAATGAGTTCATGACTTTCTTTGCTAATAAAATTTTAACTATTAGAGAAAAAATTACTCATAACCATCCCAAAGACGTATCGTTATCTTTGGCTGCTTTCAGTGATGCCGGTATTTGGTTAGACTCTTTCTCTCAGATTGTTCTGAGTTATTTTCATTAGTTACTTCATCCAAACCATCAACATGTCTATGAGACCCCATTCCTACCAGGCTGCTCAAGGAAGCCCTACCATTATTTAATGCTTCGATCTTAAATATGATCAATCTATCTTTATTAGTTTGCTATGTACCACAGGCTTTTAAGGTGACAGTAATTAACCCATTACTTAAAAAGCCATCACTTGACCCAGCTATCTTAGCTAATTATAGGCCAATCTCCAACCTTCCTTTTCTCTTAAAAATTCTTGAAAGGGTAGTTGTAAAACAGCTAACTGATCAACTGCAGAGGAATGGTCTATTTGAAGAGTTTCAGTCAGGTTTTAGAATTCATCATAGTACAGAAACAGCATTAGTGAAGGTTACAAATGCTCTTCTTATGGCCTCGGACAGTGGACTCATCTCTGTGCTTGTTCTGTTAGACCTCAGTGCTGCTTTTGATACTGTTGACCATAAAATTTTATTACAGAGATTAGAGCATGCCATAGGTATTAAAGGCACTGCGCTGCGGTGGTTTGAATCATATTTATCTAATAGATTACAATTTGTTCATGTAAATGGGGAATCTTCTTCACAGACTAAGGTTAATTATGGAGTTTCACAAGGTTCTGTGCTAGGACCAATTTTATTCACTTTATACATGCTTCCCTTAGGCAGTATTATTAGACGGCATTGCTTAAATTTTCATTGTTACGCAGATGATACCCAGCTTTATCTAGCTTTATCAGCCAGAGGACACACACCAATTAGCTAAACTGCAGGCTTGTCTTACAGACATAAAGACATGGATGACCTCTAATTTCCTGCTTTTAAACTCAGATAAAACTGAAGTTATTGTACTTGGCCCCACAAATCTTAGAAACATGGTGTCTAACCAGATCCTTACTCTGGATGGCATTACCCTGACCTCTAGTAATACTGTGAGAAATCTTGGAGTCATTTTTGATCAGGATATGTCATTCAAAGCGCATATTAAACAAATATGTAGGACTGCTTTTTTGCATTTACGCAATATCTCTAAAATCAGAAAGGTCTTGTCTCAGAGTGATGCTGAAAAACTAATTCATGCATTTATTTCCTCTAGGCTGGACTATTGTAATTCATTATTATCAGGTTGTCCTAAAAGTTCCCTAAAAAGCTTTCAGTTAATTCAAAATGCTGCAGCTAGAGTACTAACGGGGACTAGAACGAGAGAGCATATCTCACCCATGTTGGCCTCTCTTCATTGGCTCCCTGTTAATTCTAGAATAGAATTTAAAATTCTTCTTCTTACTTATAAGGTTTTGAATAATCAGGTCCCATCTTATCTTAGGGACCTCATAGTACCATATCACCCCAATAGAGCGCTTCGCTCTCAGACTGCAGGCTTACTTGTAGTTCCTAGGGTTTGTAAGAGTAGAATGGGAGGCAGAGCCTTCAGCTTTCAGGCTCCTCTCCTGTGGAACCAGCTCCCAATTCAGATCAGGGAGACAGACACCCTCTCTACTTTTAAGATTAGGCTTAAAACTTTCCTTTTTGCTAAAGCTTATAGTTAGGGCTGGATCAGGTGACCCTGAACCATCCCTTAGTTATGCTGCTATAGACTTAGACTGCTGGGGGGTTCCCATGATGCACTGAGTGTTTCTTTCTCTTTTTGCTCTGTATGCACCACTCTGCATTTAATCATTAGTGATTGATCTCTGCTCCCCTCCACAGCATGTCTTTTTCCTGGTTCTCTCCCTCAGCCCCAACCAGTCCCAGCAGAAGACTGCCCCTCCCTGAGCCTGGTTCTGCTGGAGGTTTCTTCCTGTTAAAAGGGAGTTTTTCCTTCCCACTGTCGCCAAGTGCTTGCTCACAGGGGGTCGTTTTGACCGTTGGGGTTTTTACCTAATTATTGTATGGCCTTGCCTTGCAATATAAAGCGCCTTGGGGCAACTGTTTGTTGTGATTTGGTGCTATATCAATAAAATTGATTGAAATTCCAGCCTGACCGGAAAATCACTAAGGGCCCCTGGGCAAGGTCCTTAATCCCCTAGTTGCTCCCTGTGTGTAGTGAGCGCCTTGCATGGTAGCAGCCTGACATTGGGGTGAATGTGAGGCATTGATGTGTAAAGCACTTTGTGTCTGATGCAGATGGAAAAGCGCTATATAAATGCAGTCCATTTACCTTTTTTTTTTTTTTTTAAGATTTAGAAGTGTTTATTTCTTGCTAACGTTTAGAAAAATAAATGAGAAACATATTTATTCAGAAACACAGCTGTTTTGGAGTGTATTCCACCACTGGATTACTTTGTTTGAGCAAAAACCATCTGACGTCACGCTGCCTATTTACTCAGATTGGTAGTCGCTGTGTCATGTCACTTTGTATTCCCATAAAATATACTTATGGTCTATTTTGGCTCAGCTGACGGCAGAGTGACCGTGGTCTGTTGTTGCTTCAAAAGGCCCGCTCTTATTGAAAATGAATAGCAAGTTAGTCGTGACGTTGCTGCTGTCGCTTATAGTTACTGTAGCTTACGAAGCCTGGTGACTTATACTCAACAAAAATATAAACGCAACACTTTTGGTTTTGCTCCCATTTTGTATGAGATTAACTCAACGATCTAAAACTTTTTCCACATACACAATATCACCATTTCCCTCAAATACTGTGCACAAACCAGTCTAAATCTGTGATATTGAGCACTTCTCCTTTGCTGAGATAATCCATCCCACCTCACAGGTGTGCCATATCAAGATGCTGATTAGACACCATGATTAGTGCACAGGTGTGCCTTAGACTGCCCACAATAAAAGGCCACTCTGAAAGGTGCAGTTTTGTTTTATTGGGGGGGGATACCAGTCAGTATCTGGTGTGACCACCATTTGCCTCATGCAGTGCAACACATCTCCTTCGCATCATCCGTGAAGAGAACACCTCTCCAACGTGCCAAACGGCAGCAAATGTGAGCATTTGCCCACTCAAATCGGTTACAACGACGAACTGGAGTCAGGTCGAGACCCCGATGAGGACGACGAGCATGCAGATGAGCTTCCCTGAGACAGTTTCTGACAGTTTGTGCAGAAATTCTTTGGTTATGCAAACCGATTGTTCCAGCAGCTGTCCGAGTGGATGGTCTCAGATGATCTTGGAGGTGAACATGCTGGATGTGGAGGTCCTGGGCTGGTGTGGTTACACGTGGTCTGCGGTTGTGAGGCTGGTTGGATGTACTGCCAAATTCTCTGAAACGCCTTTGGAGACAGCTTATGGTAGAGAAATGAACATTCAATACACGAGCAACAGTTCTGGTTGACATTCCTGCTGTCAGCATGCCAATTGCACGCTCCCTCAAATCTTGCGACATCTGTGGCATTGTGCTGTGTGATAAAACTGCACCTTTCAGAGTGGCCTTTTATTGTGGGCAGTCTAAGGCACACCTGTGCACTAATCATGGTGTCTAATCAGCATCTTGATATGGCACACCTGTGAGGTGGGATGGATTATCTCAACAAAGGAGAAGTGCTCACTATCACAGATTTAGACTGGTTTGTGAACAATATTTGAGAGAAATGGTAATATTGTATATGTGGAAAAAGTTTTAGATCTTTGAGTTCATCTCATACAAAATGGGAGCAAAACCAAAAGTGTTGCGTTTATATTTTTGTTGAGTGTATATTAGCATGCTGACAAAATGTGTGCCACCGTTAACTCTTCATTACGTGCATTCTACCACTGATTGTAAATCATTGATGTGTGACACTATGTATTACACTCTCATAGGTTTGGCCATGGTATGTTCTTGGTGTGCCTGGAGAGCCTGTACAAGAAGGTTACAGGCTATGACCTGAAGTACGAGGCTTTGATTGGTAAACCCAGTGTGGTGACTTACAACTATGCTGAGCTGCTGATCAGGCAGCAGGCTGAGGAACTCGGCTGGACCAGGCCTGTGAGGAGGCTGTATGCTATTGGGTGAGTGACAGAGCCATTTGTTTAGCTTAAATATTCAAATCATAACAGAGTTGGGTTTCATTGTAAACCTACAGTAGTGTTCAGAATAATAGTAGTGCTATGTGACTAAAAAGATTAATCCAGGTTTTGAATATATTTCTTATTGTTACATGTGAAACAAGGTACCAGTAGATTCTCACAAATCCAACAAGACCAAGCATTCATGATATGCACACTCTTAAGGCTATGAAATTGGGCTATTAGTAAAAAAAAAGTAGAAAAGGGGGTGTTCACAATAATAGTAGCATCTGCTGTTGACGCTACAAACTCAAAACTATTATGTTCAAACTGCTTTTTTTACCAATCCTTTTCCATGTAACAATAAGAAGTATACTCAAAACCTGGATTAATCTTTTTAGTCACATAGTACTACTATTATTCTGAACACTACTGTATTTCTTCAAGAAAAAACTGTGACTTGACACTAAACAACTTACAAGTGTTTTATTTATTTTGGTCACTTCTATACCAATAGTGATAACCCAATGGCTGACATATACGGTGCCAACCTCTACAACCGCTACCTCCAAGCCACCCGACACAGCTACGCTAAGATGCAGGCTAAAAGCGGAGGAGTAGGAGGAGGTGGGGATCTGCAGAGAGAAAGTGTTGACAACCCCTTTAAAATGACCCTGGCGGAACTGAATGGAGCATCAGGTGTGTATGGTACAGATGAGAGCCTCCCCGAGGGCTGTAGCTCCATCCTGGTGTGTACAGGAGTGTACAGCAAAGACCAGCAGGAGCTGCCCTCAGACCCAACGCACACAGTCACTGAGCAACGCATCTTCCATGGTCACAGGGACTTCCGCTTTGACCCCACCCTCACGCAGCCATCCTTTTTGGTGCAGGATGTGAGGGAGGCTGTGGAACTGGTGTTCCAACTGGAAGGTTGGCAATTGAATTAGGATTAGTTTACCCTTACATGCAGAACAAACAGCTCTGACATCTAGAACAAATTTTTTTCTAACCTATACCTCATATCATCACAGGGAAGATGTTACTGTCTCTAGTTTGAGATTTTTAAAAGTATGACTGAGTACAAAAAAGCAGTAGTATGGAGTTTTAACAGTTTATGTCAAAAGGTCGGTGATGTACAGTGCCCTCCAAAAGTATTGTAACACTTGGTATTTCACACATTTTAATTTGTTTATGCCATTTCAAATACAAAAATAAAAATTTATAAAATTATCTTCCTTAAACTGAAACTCAAAGCAAAATCTCTACAACTTGATATAAAGTCAGTAAAATATAAAAGCAAAGATGATAGGTTGCATAAGTAATGGAATGCTTTGGTAAATAATTAGGTTTATTGCCAGTTTTCTTTGGACAAGTCAGGGGATGGATACATGAACATT
This sequence comes from Thalassophryne amazonica, assembly GCF_902500255.1. NCBI lineage: Eukaryota > Metazoa > Chordata > Actinopteri > Batrachoidiformes > Batrachoididae > Thalassophryne > Thalassophryne amazonica. The sequence continues at coordinate 88,442,945 of NC_047110.1, forward strand.
TCCAAGTCAATGAATATGTCTTGGACTTTATTTACATCAATTATGAAGAAATACAAACAGTATGGCACTCTATGGTAAATCTGCATGGAGTAGACAGTTCTCAGAAACTGAGTGACTGTGCTAAAAGGAGAAGATTGAGGAAAGCCACCAAGACACCCAGACAACCCAGAAGAAGTTATAGGTTTCTGTGGCTGTGATTGGAGAAATTGTGCATAATGCATGCTTTGCATTTTGTATCACCAGTTATACAGCTTCATGATGAAGTGGTATAGAGGAGCGTTTTCTTAAAAAGAAGACCTGAAAGTTCAGCTACAATTTGCCAGAAGGTACACCTGAGATTTTGTTTTGTTGAAAGAAAATCCTCCTTTATACCACTTCATCATGAAGCTGTATAACTGGAGATACAAAATGCGGTAAAGTCCAACACATATTCAGTGACTTAGACATGTTCATGTATGCATCCCCTGACTTGTCTGAAGAAAACTGCTAATAAAACTTATTACAGGTGTTATAATAAAGGGTTCCATTACTTATGCAACCCATCATCTTGGCTTTTATATTTTTAATTAATTTATATCAATTTGTAGAGATTTGCCTTGACTTTGACTTTAAGGAAGACAAGTTTAAAAATTTTATTTTTGCATTTTTTGAATTTGAAATGGCATAAACAAATTAAAATGTTCCAATACTTTTGGAGGGAACTGTATCAGACATTCATATTCTGTCTTTTATTACCACAGTAAGACTACTTGATATATAAGCTGGAGTTGGGATGGTTAACTTGACTTATGAAGGCAAACAATCTACAGGTTTTCATTCCAGTCACACAACCCATGTGTTGATTGTGTGACTCCACATGCAGAATAGCAAACCAGTGAAATCAGCTGCTGATGTGACTAGTTCCAATCAAACTTGCTGACTGTCTATGGATCATCCAGGGATTTGGTAGTGGTTAGTGGGACCACATCCTTTGAAGGCTTTGTACAACACAGTCTATGCCAGCGTTCTTGTATAATCCACACAATCAAGGTACAAGTTGTGGTGATCTCCCATTGACAATTTTCGGCTCCAATTTTCATCCCAATTTCACAATTGACAGAATCGGGCTTATTTTCATAAAATAGTAGAAAATAAATCTGTATTACTTACTATTTTATTTCCACTTACATACTGAATATTGTTGATTACACCCGTGTACGTATGAGTCCCATTACATGCTGTTTTTGCGCATGTGTAGAACATTACTTCTGAGTTTTTCTCAATTTTCCAAGATGTCTCTGTTAACATCTCAAGTGTCTTCTGTTAAAGAGTGTGACATGATTTTCATGGGTTACATGTTGCAGAAGAAGATCAGGTTTCTGGTCTGATAATGGTAGGTTCCAATTGTTTTGCACCTACCTGTCAACTTTCACCTACTATTACACAAAAGTACAGCCAATGTGGATCAGTTACATTGGATTAGTCATGTTGTGTGGATCACAATTTATCCAGACATGATTTTTTTTTTTTTTTTAATACGTGTAAAACTTTCCCAGTTGCAAACTGTGTTCTCTAATGCAGCGCTACTTTTACCACAGGTTTACACCAGTTTTCAGGTCCAGATTGGGTATATTTTGTTTTTTGTGCCAAAAATATACACTATATGGTTTCAAAAATCAACGGGAGACCGCCCTGACATACACTTGTCTACACTTTTGTAATGTGTCTGTTTGAGTAATGTACGGTGGCTGGGAAGTGCAAAAACACTTTTTACAAATGGCAGAACAGTTTTACAACCCCTGGCAAAAATTATGGAATCACCGGCCTCGGAGGATGTTCAGTTTAATTTTGTAGAAAAAAAGCAGATCACAGACATGACACAAAACTAAAGTCATTTCAAATGGCAACTTTCTGGCTTTAAGAAACACTATAAGAAATCAGGAAAAAAAAATTGTGGCAGTCAGTAATGGTTACTTTTTTAGACCAAGCAGAGGGAAAAAAATATGGAATCACTCAATTCTGAGGAAAAAATTATGGAATCATGAAAAACAAAAGAACGCTCCAACACATCACGAGTATTTTGTTGCACCACCTCTGGCTTTTGTAACAGCTTGCAGTCTCTGAGGCATGGCCTTAATGAGTGACAAACAGTACTCTTCATCAATCTGGCTCCAACTTTCTCTGATTGCTGTTGCCAGATCAGCTTTGCAGGTTGGAGCCTTGTACCATTTTCTTCAACTTCCACCAAAGATTTTCAATTGGATTACGATCCGGACTATTTGCAGGCCATGACATTGACCCTATGTGTCTTTTTGCAAGGAATGTTTTCACAGTTTTTGCTCTATGGCAAGATGCATTATCATCTTGAAAAATGATTTCATCATCCCCAAACATCCTTTCAATTGATGGGATAAGAAAAGTGTCCAAAATATCAATGTAAACTTGTGCATTTATTGATGATGTAATGACAGCCATCTCCCCAGTGCCTTTACCTGACATGCAGCCCCATATCATCAATGACTGTGGAAATTTACATGTTCTCTTCAGGCAGTCATCTTTATAAATCTCATTAGAACGGCACCAAACAAAAGTTCCAGCATCATCACCTTGCCCAATGCAGATTTGAGATTCATCACTGAATATGACTTTCATCCACAGTCCACGATTGCTTTTCCTTAGCCCATTGTAACCTTGTTTTTTTTCTGTTTAGGTGTTAATGATGGCTTTCGTTCAGCTTTTCTGTATGTAAATCCCATTTCCTTTAGGCAGTTTCTTACAGTTCAGTCACAGACGTTGACTCCAGTTTCCTCCCATTCGTTCCTCATTTGTTTTGTTGTGCATTTTCGATTTTTGAGACATATTGCTTTAAGTTTTCTGTCTTGACGCTTTGATGTCTTCCTTGGTCTACCAGTATGTTTGCCTTTAACAACCTTCCCATATTGTTTGTATTTGGTCCAGAGTTTAGACACAGTTGACTGTGAACAACCAACATCTTTTGCAACATTGCGTGATGATTTACCTTCTTTTAAGAGTTTGATAATCCTCTCCTTTGGTTCAATTGACATCTCTCATGTTGGAGCCATGATTCATGTCAGTCCACTTGGTGCAACAGCTCTCCGAGGTGTGATCACTCCTTTTTAGATGCAGACTAATGAGCAGATCTGATTTGATGCAGGTGTTAGTTTTGGGGATGAAAATTTACAGGGTGATTCCATAATTTATTCCTCAGAATTGAGTGATTCCATATTTTTTTTCCTTCTGCTTGGTCTAAAAAAGTAACCTTTACTGACTGCCACAATTTTTTTTTCTTGATTTCTTATAGTGTTTCTTAAAGCCAGAAAGTTGCCATTTGAAATGACTTTAGTTTTGTGTCATGTCTGTGATCTGCTTTTTTTTCTACAAAATTGAACTGAATGAACATCCTCCGAGGCTGGTGATTCCATAATTTTTGCCAGGGGTTGTAGAAGAAGTTGCAAAACAAATTTACAAAGTCCCGAAACAAATTTATAAATGCCAGATTCTGACGGAAGGGAAACGTCTGTCATTTGGTACATTGCCCTTCTGTCAGAATCTGTCATTCGTAAATTTGTTTCGGGATTTCATGTAAAAGTGTTCTGCCTCTTGAAAAAGTGTTTTTGCGCTTCCCAGCCACCGTAGAAATGAGATGTTATTCTACTATAAAATAGGTATACTGTACCTATAAAATTGGTAAGATTCTGAATGATGCGGGAACCAGCATTTCTGCCTCATTAAGAGACATCTGCGGGTATATGACAAACACACAATACACAAAAAGGTGCTCAAGTCTGCACAATGGCGAACTGCATCATATTGCCTTCCCAATATGCAGTACCCAATTTTAGACCCATTCTACTGTTCGATTTCATTGCTGTAATGTTTAAAGTGATTAATTCTAATCTGGGAGGAATGTCTAACCACAGATGCTGAAGAGATTTATTCACTTAGGCTCAGTGTAGTATTTAATTAGTTTTAATTTTTATCTGCGATCTTGAGTACGATCCTTCTATTGAAAATGTGAGTTTGCATTTCTGCAGAAATGAAAAAGTGTCATCTTTCTGTGGAGTGGTTGTTTTTGTATATACGGCATTTGTAGGGTAAAATGCTCAATTTAACGCAATTGGCAAAATGTGCAATAATGTGCAGTATAAGCCACATGAAAAGGATGAAACAAACTGTTGGTACAACTGTAATGAAGCTGTAGTTTATAATGAATTAATGGGAGGTTATAGGGAATATGCTTCATAAATAAATGTTTCAAACCTAGATGTATCAGAATAATTGTTCAAGTGTAAAATGTCAAGTTTAAACAGTTTTGAAATCATGACTGTGGATATACATCATTTCATGCACTGGGGCTAAAAAAAAAAGTGGTATTTGGAGATTTTAGGCTTTGAACAATTTTGAAGGCGTACCTTATGAACTGTATAAATACTCAAATTCACACCACCACCAGTAATGGCTTCCAATACAGGACACACATTCAAAATACACATCCACAGTGCAAGTTGGCGTCACTTTTTTCCCTTTTGTTTCTCAAAGGAGTCTTGAATGACATCAGTGTCCCATCAGCACCCGCATTGTTTCTCTGAGGAGCCACCTCCATGGATTGTGTGGGAGTTGTTACTCAACATGAACTGAGGAGAGTCCTGCAAGACCTCATCTATGATGGTCATGCCGTTTCGTGCGAGCAGCTCCCGGGCCATGAGGACGAAGGCCGCCTCTACGTTCTGAGCCTCCTTGGCTGAGGTTTCCAGAGCAGCCAGCACGCCTCTGTTTTCTGCCAGAGTACACGCGTCCTCAAACAACACCTGCCTCTGTGTGTGGAGGTCTGACTTGTTACCTGCATTTAAGAGCAGAAGATCAAATGTTGACGGAGCAAAACTACACCGCTAACAAGTCATTACAGCAAAGCTTATCATCACAATCCGCTAACATATCAAAATGAACACTGCAGGTCAGTGATACAGAAAAGCGCCATGATTATTGCCAATCAATTCAGTTCAAATCACAATATGTCATCCCAAGGCGATACACACGAGCAAGGTTTAAATCTTACCCACCCCACAACAAACACACTGCACACGGTGTGAAGGAAAACTCCATCAGGTGTGACTTTGTTGTTTTGTTTTTTAGTCAAGGAAGACACCTCAAGTAGACCAGACTCAGTGGGGTGATCATTTCTTTGGCCACATATCTGCTGGAGCCAGGTGAAATGTGAGCATCCCCTTGGCCTTGTCTAGCTGCTGGGGTCCTCAACACTCGGGCACTTGCGTGCTGGATCATGCACAGAGAAACAGGCCACATGGCGAAAATGTCTAAGCTGACGCTCCTACACAATGCAAGTGATACTCCTCATCTTAGTCTCTCTTAGTAACTGCTCCTTTGATACAAGTCATTCCAGCGGTACCCAAGGAACCTCCAAGAAACCAAGTACACTGGTTGGCGTCAAAGTCACACAACCATATGACAGGCAGCACCAGGATCACAGACCAAGAACAGATGAGTCAGGAGGAGAACAAAGTGAAATAAGAGGGGAAGTATTAAAACATAATAGGCTGATTCTTTAATTACGGGCACTATTGGCCTTGTAATTTCCACCACACCATTTCCTTACAATATAAGGGTGACTCTTAGACTACGGGCACTTATGTCCTTTGATCATATTGTATGAAAAACAGAAAAAAAGGGAGATTTCACACTTTTATAGTTATCTTTACAATGAAAGTGTTAAGAAATTTGTTCTAGTAGTCTATGATGACTTTTTCACCTTTTTTCAGCATCATTATATGCAAATATTGCCGTTTTGTGCTTGTCCCACACCCAGGCTTTTGATCTTCAATGATAAAAATGAATGGTAAAGAAACGTTTTTTCTAATGTTTTAAAATATCTCAATAAAATATCAGTAAAATAATCAAAACATAATTGGGGTAATCAGTGTCATACAACTGTTGTGATTTTTTTTTTTTTTTAAACAAAATGTAGTTGTCCCACACTATTGCCGTAATTTCCACCACAACACTGTAATGTCCCTTTAAACAGTTTGTATGAAAGATTGTTTGGGTAGTTTCTATGGAGATAAACAGTGACATCAGAGCACATGTATATAGCGCCAAATCACAACAAACAGTTGCCCCAAGGTGCTTTATATTGTAAGACAATGGTGTGGTGGAAATTACATTTACAAGGACAATAGTGCCCGTAATTAAAGAATCACCCATAAAGCACCTTGGGGCAACTGTTTGTTGTGATTTGGTGCTATATACATGTGCTCTGATGTCACTGTTTATCTCCATAGAAACTACCCAAACAATCTTTCATACAAACTGTTTAAAGGGACATTACAGTGTTGTGGTGGAAATTACGGCAATAGTGTGGGACAACTACATTTTGTTTAAAAAAATCACAACAGTTGTATGACATTGAATAACCCAATTATGTTTTGATTATTTTACTGATATTTTATTCAGAGATATTTTAAAACATTAGAAAAAACGTTTCTTTACCATTCATTTTTATCATTGAAGATCAAAAGTCTGGGTGTGGGACAAGCACAAAACGGCAATATTTGCATATAATGATGCTGAAAAAAGGTGAAAAAGTCATCATAGACTACTAGAACAAATTTCTTAACACTTTCATTGTAAAGATAACTATAAAAGTGTGAAATCTCCCTTTTTTTCTGTTTTTCATACAATATGATCAAAGGACATAATAAGTGCCCGTAGTCTAAGAGTCACCCAGTACTCATCTTCACAGGATGATGTAGATGAATGAATGAGGAAATGAAACAGCTGTGTACCTTACCATAGTAAGTGACTGAGTTTAATAGACTGCCCTTTCTAAAACGGGCTTGAGTTAGGGTTAGTCTGTTACTCTTTTTTGTGTTTGATTATGTAACTAACAGAAAACTCAAGAGGTTCCCCCATTTCAGGGTTAAGAATCTGAGTTTTCATTAAACCTGCTTTCTGAAACAGCCAGTTTGGGGAAAAAAAAAAAGCTTTTAAGACTTAACATGTAGAAATTGAGTCGGACAACATGAAGAGAGACTATTTCTATAGTCTGACACGCATGGTGTGTACGTTATTTACACAAAAGTAAAAAAAAAAAAAAACTGAAAACTTTCCAGACACACAACTTACATAGGGCTCGGCCCGGCTTCTTACCCCACAGGGGGCTTGGTAGTGAAACACAAAGGGCCGGGCCAGCTGACTACGTAAACAGCAGGTGCAGATGGTTGTCTGCACTTGGCCCATTGCAGTGAGTGATCAGAGTTTGCATACACATTACAGAGACATTTTTGGAAACAATCAAAAGAACATCGCCCTGCCGGGATAACAGATATGCGCTTTGGCTCCTTAACATATCAGGCGAGGAGTGCAGTGTAACCTTGAGTGGTGGACATTTACATGTGAACAGGTTTAACATACAGTGGGCCACTGACTTGGTGAATTATGTCTGGACAAACCCTGTGTTACTCTCCATCTGGGGAGGCAACCTATGGCGGGGGATATTTTTTTGGCATCTCTATTTGGAAAAATCCTGGATATGATGTTGCCAATGCCAGGCCAGTAACCAAAAATTAGGACATACCCCAGTGCCAATTCCAACCAAAATGTTAGCCTCTGCATCAGATGACACACACAGTCCAGAAACATTAAGAGGGGGGTGTATGATCCACACTGAATGATTCATCTGGTCCTGTTGAGCAGATGGTGTTTCCATCAGTCATCCCACTGATAGTGATGTTCCAAATAGGACAGACAAGTTACTGTCTATTACGACATGAAGTCAGGCCTGCATAAAACTGAGCTTTATTTAATTCTACTTACCAATAAGTATCAGTAGCACGCTGGCAGCACCGTACTGCTCAACCTCCCTGATCCAGTGGGGAACAGATTCAAATGTGTTGCGCCGTGTAATGTCATAAGCCACCATTGCACCATGGGCACTGCGGTAGTAACTCTGAGTTATGGTACGAAAACGCTCTTGTCCTGCCGTGTCCCACACCTGCATCTGCAAGAAATTGCAACAAATTAAATCCTTATATACTGAAGGTAAAATATCCTACAAGCATACATCTTAAAGCTACAGTCTGTTGGACTAAATGCCATCTTAGAGATGTTACAGATTGTATTATGCCATAACTGGTCCCCTTTGAGCAACTGTATCAACATGACAGCAGCGTCCATGAGGGGACCCGTTCCCATGTAGGTATGAGGGGCTCATTCTAAGCTTATGAAAACACATTGATTCATTGTTGTAACTTCTGATACATTAATGAACAGATTGTTATGAGTGACATTCCATTTCTGCTCATAAACACCCTTAAATCCTAACAGGGTTGGGAGCATTATCTGTGCTTCAATTCCAAATCCACATCCAGTCTCAATTCACAGTTGCATAACTGACTGTCCGTGCATACCTACTGGCTCAATACTACACACAAGCATTGGTACTGGGATAAACCTGATTTCAGGCTTGCACCATGATGCATACTTGCTGCCGACTGGCCCATTCAAGCCGTGTCCAAGCAAGTCTAAGGAACTTCCCAATATGAAGTACTAGGACATTCATAATGACCTGATCAACAGTTCTGCATACAGTGGTCCCTCGCTATATCACGGTTCACCTTTCACGGCCTCGCAGTTGCGCAGATGTTTTTTTTTTTTTGTGCAATTTTGCATGCTTTTTTTTTTTTTTAACAGTGCACTGTGTTCTGCGTCCTCATCAGACAGGCTGGTCGGCATCACCGCGATTGCTCTCACTGCCTCCGATGCGCTTACCGAGTCTGCGGGCTCGTAAGCGCTGCGGCGGGCCACTCACACCGCCCCACTGTCTGCTGTGCGGAGTTTCGGCCAAAATCTGGCAACAGGTCCAGAGACTACGCTCACTGTTTTGATGCAGAGCGCTCCAGCGCCCGCAAGGATAGAATTCTTGTGGAAAAATCTGCAGCGCTGCATGGTCTCGGTAATCGCAGCCGCAGAGCTCCGTGGCCACTGAGAGAAGTTTGTATCTTTTTAATGACTTGGATTCTTTGCGGGTCCCGCATCCGTCCCGCAATGGTAACACCGGAGGCAGTGAGCGAAAACGCGCATTGTGTTCTGCGTGTCTGTTTATAAGAATCTTCTCGCCCAGAAGAAAAAAGAGCGCCAACAACTACCCATAACTGTGTTCTTCACTCGGAAAAAGACACCTGCACTGAGGTGTCACTCAGTGGAAAAACACGCTGCGGAGCATCGCCACGACGAAGAGGCGCGATCAGAGGAACTGTGAAATACTGGTGAGTCACTATTAATAATTTCTTATGTGTCCAACCTCGTAGGTTGATCGGTACAATTAAATTTGTTAGTTCTAAAAGCCATCATAATTATTTATAGGAAAACGTTCTATTTTTATTTCTCAAATAAACGTTTGGGCCTGAAAACAGGTTTTGATCTTTGGTTTCATTCTATAATACTGGTCTTATTTTTCTACTAAGGTTTGAACTTAGAGTGTTTACACACGAGAGAAAAGTGAGAAAATGTTAATGCCTGTTTGAGAAAAGTGTATAAAGTGTGTAGTGAGGGGTTTTACAGCCTTAAAACATCTATAATAATTTTAAAAAATAATGCTGACTACTTCTCGGATTTCACCTATCGCGGGTTATTTTTAGAACGTAACTCCCGCGATAAACGAGGGACCACTGTATACAAAACAAATCCTGAAAGTGTAAAATAACCTGGATTATTTATTTTCTGGATTTGAACCAGCCTTGGAAAAGTACCATGACCAGCATTCTCATAAGAGTGAAGGTGCGTAGAACTACTCACGGCTAGTGTTAGTACTAATCTGTTGTATGTATGTAGAATGGTGAAATCTGAATTGAAATATGTTCCTAGTAGTTTGGCAAGTGGGGATTCCTGTATGGCTAACCTGGTAGAGCAATGGCCTCCTGGGCGAGGAATCTGGTGTTCGAATCCCATCGAAAGCCATGTCACTACTAAGTTACAAATTGGCGGTGGTAGCAGGATTCAGACCTGTACGAGTAATACACAATGGACAGTCCACCAGGTCAGCCAAAGGGGACTGCCTACTAATCAAGCCAGTAGGAACATATTTCAATCTGGATTTCAAATTGCTACATATCTCCACTATAGGTTAGATTAATAGATAAATAGATAGATTGAAAGATAGAGTTCCGCTAACCAATAATTAGCTAAACTAACTTTTCCATTAGCGGATTTCAGCTAACTTTGAAAACCATCAGCGGACCAATTAGCTTCCGGTAACTTTCAAGCCGCTAACCTTTTTTTTTTTTTTTTTCTGGCATAGTGAGTAAAGCTTAACAGCAAAAAAACATTTGTAAACCCTAAAATCATACGTACATGTTAGTTCCTGTGCGTTGTGTGTCTTAAACAGTAAGGATGCCTACCTCAGCCCTGTCCCAGCAGAGGTGGAGGGGCAGGCTGTCTAGGTCGGCTGCCGAAAAGAAGTGACATTTACTTTTCACACACACAACAGCACAGACGATGGCAGAAGACATCAAACGCAAGGCACTTTTTACTCATGGTCACAACACAACTCTTCTATAACAGCACTGCTTAAACCAACATGTGCTACAATAACAATAATTAAAAAACACCAAACCCCTAACTCCCATAATGCATTGCAGCAGCAGCTCAACAGTTCAGGAACAGCTCACCCGTGTTGTGTTTGACTGGTAAAATATACACATCATGAGCTTCCCCACCGAAGAAAACCCACGTTAAGTTTATATATATATATATATATATATATATATATATATATATATATATATATATATATATATATATATATATATATATATATATATATATATATATATATATATATAGTAGTGTTCAGAATAATAGTAGTACTATGTGACTAAAAAGATTAATCCAGGTTTTGAGTATATTTCTTATTGTTACATGGGAAACAAGGTACCAGTAGATTCTCACAAATCCAACAAGACCAAGCATTCATGATATGCACACTCTTCTTTTTGGGTCCAAGGGCTGCAGACAGTTTGTGAGACAACCCCCAAACTCTGAATTCAAGCCACAGTGAAGACGGTGAAACATGGTGGTGCAAGCATCATGATATGGGCATGTTTCTTCTACTATGGTGTTGGGCCTATATATCGCATACCAGGTATCATGGATCGGTTTGGATATGTCAAAATACTTGAAGAGGTCATGTTGCCTTATGCTGAGGAGGACATGCCCTTGAAATGGGTGTTTCAACAAGACAATGACCCCAAGCACACTAGTAAACAAGCAAAATCTTGGTTCCAAACCAACAAAATTAATGCCTCGCAGATGTGAAGAAATCATGAAAAACTGTGGTTATACAACTAAATACTAGTTTAGTGATTCACAGGATTGCTAAAAAAGCAGTCTGAACATAATAGTTTTGAGTTTGTAGCATCAACAGCAGATGCTACTATTATTGTGAACACCCCCTTTTCTACTTTTTTTTACTAATAGCCCAATTTCATAGCCTTAAGAGTGTGCATATCATGAAGGCTTGGTCTTTTTGGATTTGTGAGAATCTACTGGTACCTTGTTTCCCATGTAACAATAAGAAATATACTCAAAACCTGGATTAATCTTTTTAGTCACGTAGCACTACTATTATTCTGAACACTACTGTGTGTGTGTGTGTGTATAATATATATATATATATATATATATATATATATATATATATATTATACACACACGGTGGGGCACAAAAAGAGGGACAACGGTAGACTCATATTTTATACAGAAATAATTGTTTATTTTTCTTTTTCAGGTGAGTTACAGAGCAGACCCGTAAGTTTTATTTGATATCAAGATGGACCACTATGAGCATTATTCGGTGGAGGAGAGGACAAAGATTGTGGAACTGTATTTTGCAACAGAGTCACCTAGTCTTGTTCAGAGGCAATTTCGATGTGAATATCCTGGAAATAAAATTCCCCATCGCCATACGATCACACATTTGGTAGAAAAGTTTAGAAAACACTGAAAGTGTGGTTAACAATAATAAATGCCATTGTGGCCCAAAGTTCACAGCGAGGACACCAGCTCATATTTAAGACGATGGCGACCAGTTGGAAGAGTCGCCCCGCAAGTCCACAGCAAGTGTCACAGCAAGTGGGTATTTCCAGCAGATCTGTGCGCCGAATTATCCAAAATGATTTGAAAATGTTTCCCTTAAAGTGCAGATTCGTCAAGAGCAAACTCAAGCCAACAAGACTGAACACTACGGGTTTGGCCAGACAGTAAGCCAGTGTATTGAGAACAACCCTCAAATTTTGGAATGTCTTCTCTTCAGCGATGAGGTGCACTTCCATTTGAGTGGCCATGTGAAGTGATGTAAGCAAAATTTCAGGTTTTGTGCCAGTGAGCAACCTTGATCATCAATTACTGATCACGGTGTCTAAACATTCATCAATTTAAAAATGCTTTTGGACAATAAAACTTTAAAATACTCTCCATCTCTTGTGAAAAAATTCATACATTTGTAGGAACTGTAATATATATTATATATATTAAATGCCACCACAAACTGGGTTGGGACAGCTTGGTGCATGTTCATCACTGTCTGCTGTCGATGCAGTAATGGTAAAAAGTCTGACTAAGAAATACAGTTGCATATTCAGGGAACCTATAAAAACAGCCTTGTGGATAGTTTCAGTTGCACTTTTATGGCACCAGTTATAACTGGATTAACAGCATTGTGCTCCAGTACAGACAGCATGCTCCGCACACATCTGGATCCAAAATCTCACAAGACTCTCAAAAAAATTAAGAGTTGATTGTGAAGTGTCCATCGTTTCTTCTCTGTATGGAGCTCACTGAACCAAGTGTCGCGCTCGATTGACTTCCTGTTGTCATATATGTCAACATAATGTGTTAATTTAGATTGCATAATTATTAATGAATTGAAAATGAATGCATTATTTTAACAGCCAATGAAAAATACAGTATGGGCCTGCAGTAGCCTACAGGTCTATAGGAAAGCACTTGGTCTTACCAATCATACAACACTATTAAAAATAAGTATTTATGAAATTCAATCCTATTCGGATCAAAGATTCATTTACAGATGGTAAATAAATGAAAAATCACACACCAACAAAATGTTAGCTGCATATGCAACTGGTTTTTGCAGGTAACCAGTCTTTTTGTGTTCCCTATTTGCACGTGGAACTACAGCTATCGCTTTCTCTCTCCATTCTGCATCAGCTGGAGTCCTGTGGAAACACCCCTCCCCGTAACTGGTACCAACAACTGTTACGCAGTTCAGAACCATTTTCTGGATCTGTTTGAAACAAACTTTGTATTGCTGAATACACTAGAGACGTGATTAGCTTACAATGGTACGCTTTTGTTTTCACTCCAACATGGTAGAAATATGTTGCGAGGCTCATAGAAATCGCATGATACACCTGTGTGTGATGTCAGCAGCAACGATCCTGTTGTCACTTCATTTACCTTTTGATGAATATTCTAGTTACAAAAGGGGTGGGGGGGCAGGGCAGCCTATTTTTCATAGGACAATATTTACCCTAGAAATGCCTTTGGGCAGTGGAGTGACTTGAATGTGACACTAAAGAACAACGCATGTGTTCAGCAGACAAGAAATGTTGTCCACAAACATTCTGTCAGTAACTTCGTCAAAACAACTGACAATTTAAAGTGACCAGTCCACCCGACTTGCATGTCTTTGGATGTGGGGGGAAGCCACAGCACCCGGAGGGAACCTACACAAACACAGGGAGAACATGCAAACTTCACACAGGAAGGCCACAGGTGGGAATCAATTCCATGACCTTCTTGCTGTGAGGCAACAGTGCTAACCAGTTTTGCCCCACTTCCAAAACCTTCCATTCTAGTTCTGCCTGGAACAGCTACTCTATGTACAACCCCTGGCAAAAATTATGGAATCACCGGCCTCGGAGGATGTTCATTCAGTTGTTTAATTTTGTAGAAAAAAAGCAGATCACAGACATGACACCAAACTAAAGTCATTTCAAATGACAACTTTCTGGCTTTAAGAAACACTATAAGAAATTAGGGAAAAAAAATTGTGGCAGTCAGTAACGGTTACTTTTTTAGACCAAACAGAGGGAAAAAAAAAATATGGAATCACTCAATTCTGAGGAAAAAATTATGGAATCATGAAAAACAAAAGAACGCTCCAACACATCACTAGTATTTTGTTGCACCACCTCTGGCTTTTATAACAGCTTGCAGTCTCTGAGGCATGGACTTAATGAGTGACAAACAGTACTCTTCATCAATCTGGCTCCAACTTTCTCTGATTGCTGTTGCCAGATCAGCTTTGGAGGTTGGAGCCTTGTCATGGACCATTTTCTTCAACTTCCACCAAAGATTTTCAATTGGATTAAGATCCGGACTATTTGCAGGCCATGACATTGACCCTATGTGTCTTTTTGCAAGGAATGTTTTCACAGTTTTTGCTCTATGGCAAGATGCATTATCATCTTGAAAAATGATTTCATCATCACCAAACATCCTTTCAATTGATGGGATAAGAAAAGTGTCCAAAATATCAATGTAAACTTGTGCATTAATTGATGGTGTAATGACAGCCATCTCCCCAGTGCCTTTACCTGACATGCAGCCCCATATCATCAATGACTGTGGAAATTTACATGTTCTCTTCAGGCAGTCATCTTTATAAATCTCATTGGAACGGCACCAAACAAAAGTTCCAGCATCATCACTTTGCCCAATGCAGATTCGAGATTCATCACTGAATATGACTTTCATCCAGTCATCCACAGTCCACGGTTGTTTTTCCTTAGCCCATTGTAACCTTGTTTTTTTCTGTTTAGGTGTTAATGATGGCTTTCGTTTAGCTTTTCTGTATGTAAATCCCATTTCCTTTAGGCAGTTTCTTACAGTTCTGTCACAGACGTTGACTCCAGTTTCCTCCCATTCGTTCCTCATTTGTTTTGTTGTGCATTTTGTGTTGTGCAATTATTTTTCCTGATTTCTTATAGTGTTTCTTAAAGCCAGAAAGGTGCCATTTGAAATGACTTTAGTTTTGTGTCATGTCTGTGATCTGCTTTTTTTCTACAAAATTAAACAACTGAATGAACATCCTCCGAGGCCGGTGATTCCATAATTATTGCCAGGGGTTGTATATCCAAGGAGTTAAAAACATCACACCCACAAAGCT